>NC_091977.1:125982451-126325952 GCF_044704955.1 Pristiophorus japonicus | reverse complement strand
GATTATTTCTCTTGTGCTGGCTCTTGCACAGTTTGTATGAATATTGGATTGCTGGAAGACATTTAAAAAGTTGACAAAGTGTGTAGGGAGAGCTGCTGGATGTTAGTAAGGTATTGACTGCTACGAGAAGGCCTCTGAGAATAACACTGGATCCCAGTCATGGGGGCTCTAGTTGCAATCTCCTTTGCGTTGCAGCATGACGGAGATGGAGCAGAGACAGCAAAGTAGACAAGCTGCTTGCAGAGGGAGGAGATGGAGGTGGTCACAGAATTCTGCCACCTCTTGGAATCAGACCTGGAGCCTCAGAACAGGGCAACAACTGTCTTGCCAATAGCCCTCAAGGTGACTGTGGTCCTAAATTTCTTTGCTAGTGGATCCTTCCAGGCTGGAATAGGGTGACATAGCAAACATCTTGCAGTTCGCTATCCATCACTGCATCTGGGAGGTGAGAGAGCCTCTGTCTTCTCCCAGAACAGAGAGAAGCAGGAGGAGCACACATGGCTTTTCCAGGATATCAGGCATCCCCATGGTGCAGAGTGCCATCGACTGCAGACGTGCGACTTTGTGGGCACCGCATATCAATGGTGAGATGTTCCAATACCACAAAGGGTACCACTCATTTAATTTGCAGATGGTGTGCGACCATGCCCAGCACATCATGATGGTGAAGGCCTGCTATCCTGGCCACAGCCATGATGCCTTCATCCTGCACCAGTCCGCTGTGCCAGCAATCTTCCAGCCACCACATCAAACTCGAAGGATACTGCTAGGTGACAAGGGCCAACAACTCTATACCTGGCTGATAACTGCCGCCCGCCACCCCCGCAACCCCGCCACTCTTGGACAGCACTCATGTAATGACAGTGATGCCGTCATGAGAAACATCATCAAGCTGACCAATGGGGTGCTCAAGCCACGGTTCAGCTGCCTTGACCATTCGGGAGGAGCCCTCCAGTACTCGCTGGAGTGGGTGTCCCAATTTGTGGTGTTCTATTGCACCATCATGAGGGTGCAGCCCATGCCACCACAGGTTCCAGAACCACATCAAGAGAAGATGACAGAGGAAGAAGAGGAGGAGGAAGAGGAGGAGGAGGCAGCCTGCAAATCCACATTCTGGATGGGGTGTTCATGAGCACATCATCAAACATCACTTTCCCTGAATAAGGCTGCTGACTTTCAGTGGGCGAGACTGCTGATTTCCTTGGAGAACGATCTCGAGCAGCTCTGGGCCTAGAAGGCCTGGCTGTAGACTGCACCACCTAAGCCTGGACTGCAGCAGTCTGGGCTGTCTGGCTGAGAGGCAACAGTGAAGGCACTGACGGAGTGGTAGTGGTGGAAGGATGAATGCTGTCATCCTGAGAGAGAACAGCAGGTTTGTGCACCATGGAGCCATTGATACACCCTCAGGACGGTGCCTCGGCAAAGCTAGTAATCTGTTAGAGGACAGATTGCTAGATTGCTGTGATACTCTGGAAGCCCCTTTCCGCACCGGTAAACATAGCCATGATAGCAACAGAAATGAGCCTGCATCACAGAAGTCTGAGCTTCCACTGCAGCACTCAGACGCTTGTGCTGCAAAGGAAGCTGAGACATCGTCCATCAGACCCTTCATTGTGGTTGGGTCCACAACTGCTCTAATGGAGTTTCCCATCACTTCCATTTTGGAAAATAGGCTCCAAGCCCTGTGCAAAGCCCTGTGTAAGGTTGGTGCCGTACTCCTCCATGCTCCTTAACAGTGACAACAGACTCTTGGCAGATATGCCATTGCACCAATCATTTCATTGTGCATGCCCATCACCCTTATTCTGAAGGCTTCCCCATCAAAGCCCTACTTTGAGTCCTCTGCAGCAGAACTCGTGTGCGACCTCACCCTTGAGTGTTGTGTATTGTTTTGGTACATTAAATGTATGATATAAGTACAATGTAGCACCACAGAGGGCGCTGTGATGGGAGACCTGAACGTACCTGCACGAGGCAGTATAAAAGGCTGCCCACCACACCTGGAGGCCACTCAGGAGCTGTTCAATAAAGGACTAAGGTCACAGCAGTTAGATCAACACCAGACCGTGTGGAGTCAGTGATTTGTGTGCTACATATACCATATCGAGCATGCTCATCACCCGGACGACTCACCACATGCAGATACCAGCTGGAGGAGCACTATTTAAAGGCACCAGCATCCAGTGAAGATTTAGTCAGCCAATAATGTTTCCTTCTTAGTTTCAATTAGCAGACAGGCGTTTCGTCCGATTTGAGCAATTTGCAGTTAAAGGAGTGTTCTGGCTCTCAAAGATTCCTGACTTTCATTGAGTGCAGATTTGAAACTCCAACATTGATAATGTTTTATGGGGGCTGTGCCGGCACTTGATCTCGCATTCCAGCGTCACCGTCAGAGGCAACTGAGGTACCGAGAAACACTGCAAAATGTGGCGAGAGGTAGGAGGCCCCACAGGCCTCTCAACAGGAGGCCTTACCCTCCCAGGGTATTCGGCAGCAGTTCTCCTACTTCAATTTTACTGAGGAACAGTGTGTTCGAAGGCTGCACTTCAGCAAGGACATCGTCACACAGCTCTGCCACCTGCAACCAGACCTCGAGCCTTAGACGAGGGTGAGGACGACTCTCTCATTGGCAATTAAGGTCACCAAAGTGCTCAATTTCTATGCCAGTGGATCCTTCCAGTGTGCAATAGGAGACAGCGACAACAACTCCCAGTTTGCCGTGCATTACTGCATCCATGAGGTCAGAGATGCTCTCTACAGAAGGAGAAAGGTCTACATTTCCTTCCCCATCACCAGACAGAAGCAACACAAGTGTACATGTGGCTTTGCTAGGATAGCGGGCTTCTGCATGGTGCAGGGCGCCACTGACTGCACACACTTTACGGGCACCGCATAACAATCCTGAGGATGTTCCGTAATCGCAAAGGCTACCACTCACTTAATGTGTAGTTGGTGTGCGACCACAGACAGCGAATCCTCACCGTCAGTGCTCGGTTTTCTGGCAGCAGCCATGATACATTCATCCTGTGCCAGACCGGTGTGCTAGCTCTCTTCCAGCCACCACATCAATCTCATGGCTGGCTGCTCGGAGACAAGGGCTATTCGCTCTCTATGTGGCTCATGACTCCTCTCCACAATCCCAACACTCCTGCCCAGCACTCGTATAATGAGAGCCATGTTGCCACCAGGACCATCATTGAGCAGACCATCGGAGTGCTTAACCAACGGTTCTGTTGCCTTGACTGCTGGGCAGGAGTTCTCCAGTACTTGGCTGAACGGGTAACCCTTTTCATCACTGTCTGCTGCATGCTGCACAACTTGGCCATTATTAGGGAGCAACCATTTACACCAGTCATAGCTTCACTACCTGAAGAGGAGGATGAGGAGGAGGATGATGATGAGGAGGTGGAGGAGGATGAGGAGGATGATGATGATGCGGAGGTGGGTGAGAAGGAGGAACAGGAGCAGCAGCAGCGACGGGGAGGCAGGCACTCAGTCAGCCTTCTGCAAGGGCGGTCCACGAGCGCCTCATCACGAGCGTCCATGAGTGACTACAGATGGTCTGGAATGCTCAGCTGTAGAGTGCACCACATCAGGCTGGGCAACGGCAATCTGGGCTGGCTGGGGTGACAGGCAGTGACAAGTGCAATGGCAGAGTGGCAGTGGTGGGATCAGCAATGCTGTCATCCTGAGAGAGTACAGCAGGTTCCTCTTCCACTGACCCACTGCCACTCACCCGGGGTAGTTCCTCAGCATCCACACCAATCTGCTGGAACATAGATTGGTGGCCTGCTGCGACACCTTGAGATCCACGTTCAACTGTGGTGGCCCCAGCGATGATGGCAGCAGAGAGAGTTAGTGTGGCATTGAGCTGAGACTGCATGAGTACAGTCTGAGCTTCGATGCGAACAACCATTCTCTGCATTACAGCACTAAAACATTGTGTTGCTTCCGCCTGTGCTGCAATAAAGGCTGCCACATCGCCCTTGACACACATCATGAGGTCTGGGTCCCCATGGTCGCTCTGGGAGTCCACCATCATCTGCAGACTGACAATGATGGGCTCCATGGTATGCGCAGAGCTCTGTGCAATGTTGAAGGCAGACTCTTCCATGCTCCTTACCATAGCCGAGAGGCTCTCGGGCACCCTTGCCATTGCACCTATCATCTCGGAGTGCATGCCCATCACTCTTGTTATGAACGCCTCCCCACCGAGATCCTCATCTGAGTCCTGTGTAGCAGAACTCCTGCGTGAACTTTCCCTCCGGGGAACTAGACCCCGAGCTACCCTTTCGCCTTGACTTTGCTGCAGCCCGTTTGTCCCTGGTGCATCACCCAAAGCAGACCATCTCCTAAGCTAACCTCTATTGAATGCATAGTGCCAGTCTCTGAGCTGGTGCCTGTGGGTCAGAGATGCAGTGATGCGGTGTTTGGGTCCTCCTCCTATTCTCTTTTGTCACTCTCATGGAGGGGGTTGGGGGAGGGGGTGGTGCGGGGGCTCAGGGATAGGCTGGACATCTCCTGGCTGATTATCTGAAAACATAAAGGCACAAGACTCACGTTAAGGTGAGGCCCGGGGGGGCAGGAATGGAGTAGGAAATGCAGACAATAGCAGGAAAGTGATAGAGCTGCGGAACACCAAAAGGCAGAAAACGCTCGTGGGAGTTGTGTACAGACCACCCAGCAGTAGTAGTGAGGTTGGGGATGGCATCAAACAGGAAATTAGGGATGTGTGCAATAAAGATACAGCAGTTATCATGGGTGGTTTTAATCTACATATAGATTCGGCTAACCCAACTGGTAGCAATACGGTGGAGGAGGATTTCCTGGAGTGTATTAGGGATGGTTTTCTGGACCAATACTAGAGAGCTGGCCATCCTAGACTGGGTGTTGTGTAATGAGGATTAATTAACAATCTTGTTTTGCGAGGCCCCTTGGGGAAGAGTGACCATAATATGGTAGAATTCTTTATTAAGATGGAGAGTGACACAGTTAGGCCAGAGACTAGGATCCTGAACTTAAAGAAAGGTAACTTCGATGGTATGAGATGTGAATTGGCTAGAATAGACTGGCGAATGATACTTAAAGGGTTGATGGTGGATAGGCAATGGCAGACATTTAAAGATCACATGGATGAACTTCAACAATTGTACATCCCTGTCTGGCATAAAAATAAACCGGGGAAGGAAATTTACCTATTTGGACTCCAGTTCGTGCTTGAAACCGACCATAAACCGCTCACTTCGCTGTTTTCAGAAAGCAAACGTATTAGCACCAATGCTGTGTCCCAAATTCAAAGATGGGCATTAACATTATCTGCGTATGACTATGTAATCCGCTAAAGACCAGGCACTGGGAACTGTGCTGATGCCCTCAGTCGGCTACCATTGCCCACCATCGGGGTGGAAATGGCGCAACCCGCAGACTTGCTTCTTGTAATGGATGCTTTTGAAAGCGAGGGGTCACCTGTCACTGATCAACAGATCAGGACCTGGACTAGCCAGGACCTTGTGCTATCACTAGTAAAAAACCACGTCCTTAATGGGAGCTGGTCGGCTGTTCCCGGGGAAATGCAAGACGAAATTAAGCCGTTTTACTGACGCAAGGATGAAATGTCCATCCAATCAGATTTTCTCCTCTGGGGGAATTGCGTGGTTTTGCCCAAAAAAGGCAGGAAAACGTTTATACGTGACCTACACAGTACCCACCGAGGCATAGTCATGATGAAGGCTATCGCCAGGTCGCATGTTTGGTGGCCTGGCATTGACTCGGAATTGGAGTCATGCGTACATCAATGTAACACTTGCTCACAGTTGAGCAATGCACCAAGGGAGGCCCCACTGAGTCTGTGGTCATGGCCCTCCAAACCGTAGTCCAGGGTCTACATAGATTTTGCTGGCCCCTTTCTAGGAAAGATGTTCCTAGTAGCAGTAGATGCTTACTCTAAATGGATTGAATGTATAATAATGTCATCATGTACGTCCACTGCCACCATTGAAAGCCTCCGGGCAATGTTTGCCACCCAGGGTTTGCCCGACGTCCTTGTTCGTGACAATGGACCGTGTTTCACCAGCTCGGAATTCAATGAGTTCATGTGCCGCAATGGCAGCAAACGTGTCAGGTCTGCCCCGTTTAAGCCCGCATCCAACGGTCAAGCGGAATGGGCAGTCCAAACGATCAAGCAGCACTTGAAACACGTGATGGACAGTTCCCTGCAGACCCGGTTATCTCGGGTTCTGCTCAGCTACCGGACGTGACCCCACTCGCTTACCGGGGTTTCCCCGGCAGAATTGTTAATGAAGAGAGCACTCAAAACCAGGCTCTCCTTAGTCCACCCGGATCTCAATGATCACGTGGAAACCCGGCATCACCGGTATAACGTGTACCACGATCACACGGTTGTATCGCGTGACATTGAGGTTAATGGCCCTGTACTTGTTCTTAATTACGGTCATGGTCCCAAATGGGTTGCTAGCACTGTTTTAACCAAGGAGGGGAATAGAACGTTTGTTGTCAAACTTCTGAATGGACAAACGTGCAGAAAGCATTTACATCAAACCAAACTGCGATTCACTGACAACCAAGAACAGTTTGAACAGACATTACCATCATTGATCCACCTACACACACCCAACCAGCAATCGACCTTGCTGTCAATCACGAGGATGAACCCACCATGCCTGACAGTCCGATCAGACCAACCGCGCTTCAGTGCAGCAATGATCCGACCAACTCACCCATGCCACGATTCAACTCAGGTGATCAACCCAGGAACGAAGAGCCCCTGAATGCCTCAACTTGTAAATAACTTGTATCTAAGACTTTGGGGGGAGGGGGGGGGGAGTGATGTTATGTATGTAAACTTTATAATAGTGTAAGACCTGCCACCAGGGGGAGCACCTGTTGGAGACCCAAGGGTCACCTGCACACCTCGTGCAAGCAAGTATAAAAGGTTGTCTGCCATGCTGCATAAGCACTCTGGAGTTTGATTAAAGAGACTGTCATATCAGTTTGAGCTTATAGCACACAGTCTTGTGGAGTTATTCTGAACATAACAGAGCACGTCCCTTCTTTGTTTCACTACTCCCACCAATGCCTTCAATGCGGTGTCATTAAACTGACAAGCTCTCTCCCTTAGATCTGGATGAGGAGCAGCCATAACCATGAGGTATCTCAGTTGGTCTCAGGTCGTGGTCAGTTGGAAGAATGTTGAAAATGAGTAACTGCAGCTTGATAGAACCTCCCCTTTAAAAGCCTTAATGAGCCAGTGTGAAGGATTGAAGGATGATTGCTGGATGCAAGTCACCTGAAATTTGGAAGTGCTCTGGTGGTAACGCCCCTGTAGTGCCCCACTGAAGCCAATAGCGCTTGAATTATTGCTCCCCTTCCTTCCTGGGCGTGAATGCCCAATTTAGAAAAACTTCAGATTGCTTTGCGCCTGCTGCTAAATTTTCAAAATTTAAAAGGTTAGCCGCCCAAATGGGATGTTATTAAATTTCTCCCCCATAGAATAGTACAGCACAGAAGGAGACTATTCATCCCATCGAGTCTGCGTCATCCCCTTCGAAGATCAATCCAGTTAGTCCCACTCCCTGCTCTTTTCCCATATCCTTGCAATTTTTTCTCCTTCAAAAATTTATTCAATTCCCTTTTGAAGGCTACTATTGAATCTGTATCCACCACCCTATCAGGCATTGCATTCCAAATCCTAACCACATTGTGTAAAAAGGTTTCCCTCATGTCACCTCTATTTCCTTTGCTAATCACCTTAAATCTGTGCCCTCTCGTTATTAACCCGACAGCCATTGGAAAGAGTTTCTCTTTATTTACTCTATCTAAATACTTCATGATTTTAAATACTGTCAAATTTCTCCTATCCTTCTGTAGTCCAAGGAGGACAACACCAGCTTATCCACATAACTGTATTGCCTCATCCCTGGAACCATTCTACTAAGTCTCTTGTGTACTCTCTCCTAAGCCTTCATGTCCTTCCTAAAGTATGATGCTCAGAATAGAAAACAATACTCCAGCTGGGGTCAAACTCGTGTTTTATATCGCTTAAGTATAACTTCCTGGCTTTTGTACTTATGCCTCTATGTATACATCCCAGGATCACATATGCTTTATTAACTGCTTTGTAAACCTGTCCTGCCACCTTCAAAGATTTCTGCACAAGCACCCCCAGGTCACTCTCTTCTTGCACCCCCTTTCAATTTGTACCATTTAGTGTTGAATTTCATCTGCCATGTGTCTTCCCATTGCACCAGCCTGTCTATGTCTTCTTGAAGTCTATTACTATCTTCCTCACTGTTTACTATACTTCCAAGTTTCATGTCATCTGCAAATTTTGAAATTGTGCCCTGTACACCCACATCCAAGTCAATAATATCAACAGCAGCAGTGTTCCTAGTACTGAACGTTGGGGAACAGCACTGAATACCTCCCTCCAATCCAAAATACAGCCATTCACCACAACTCTCTGTTTTAGTTCCCGTAGCCAATTTTGTATCTATGTTGCTACTGCCCCTTTTATCCCATGGGCTTCAATTTTGCTAACAAGCCTAGTCTGTGGTATTTTATCAAACTCCTTTTGAAAGCCCATATACACAACATCAACTGCACTGCCCTAACCCTAACCCTAACCCTAACCCTAATCCACCCTCTCTGTTACCTCATCAAAAAACTCAATCAAGTTAGTCAAGCATGATTTGCCCTCAACAAATCAGTGCTGGTTCTGTTTTATTCGTCCATACTTGTCCAAGTACCTATTAATTTCTCCCAGGTTATTGTTTCTAAAAGCTTTCCCACCATCGATGTTAAACTGACAGGCCTGTGATTGCCAGGTTAATCTTTTTCCCCTTTTTTGTAACATTTGCAATCCTCCCGTCCTTTGGCACAACCCCTGTATCTAAGGCAAAGTCCCTTCCTTGGTAAACACCAATGCCAAGTACTCATTTAGTACCTCAGCCATGCCTTCTGCCTCCACCAATAATTCTCCATTTTGGTCCCTAATAGACCCCACCGCTGCTCTGACAACCCTTTTACTGTTACCTAGACTGTACCTGAACCATCTTCTTTTTAAAGGCTGCCCCTGCTCCATTACATTTTTGTCTACCAGTCTGTGACTCCAATTTACCTGGGCCAGATCCCTCCTCAATTCGCTGAAATTAGCCCTCCTCCAGTGAAGTATTTTTATTCTATTTTGCTCCTTGTCCTCCATAACTAATTTTAACTTTACAATACTGTGTTCGCTATTTCCGAGATGCTCTCGAAGTGTGACATTCTCTATTTGACCCAATTCATTCCCTCAGAACTAAATCCAGCAATGCCTCCTTCCTCGTTGGCAGGAAACATACTGATCAAGAAAATTCTTCTGAACACACTTCAGAAATTCATTCCCTTCTCTGTCTTTAACACAGTCACTGCCTCTTTCAATATTGGGGTAGTTAAAGTCTCCCATTATCACTACTCTACAGCTTTTGCACCGCTCAGTAATTTCTTTGCAATCTGCTCCTTTATCTCCTTCCCACTATTTGATGGCCTATAAAATATGCCAAGTAGCATAATAGCTCCTTTATTTTTTTCTCAAATCCAACCAAATCTGTCTTTGATTCCTCATGGACATTCTTTTTAGCTCTATAATATTTTGCTTAAATTTGTATTGTAAAAATGGTTGCCCCTTGTCTCTGATTGGTCCCCTTGGAGGATAAGCCACACCCTGAAGTTTCTCTAGAATTGTAACTGGAACCGCCCAGTCCAAGTTCTCACTGACTTTGCAAATTGTAACTCGATCCACTTTGACTTCCAGAAGCCACAGAGGATAGATCGCCCCAGAAGCCACCAAGTGCCAGCCGAAGTCCCTTACCCCAGCGCAAGTGCTGCCTCCACCAGCTGAAGTCCCTTACATCAGCACAAGTGCTGCCTCCCCCAGCCAAAGTCCCTTGCCTCAGCGCAAGTGCATGACCCCCCCCCCCCCCCATAGATCGGACATTGTGTACAGATTATCAGGTTTATTGGGTGTGAAGTGAATAGTGACAGTGTCATGACTTCTGGATTGGAATAACCTCTCTTCCCTCCAATCCCCCACCTCGTCTCTTTCTTCCTCCCCACCCTCTCTCTACCCCATCACCCCATCTTACTTAACCACCCCCCCACCCCCCCGACCGTGTCTCTCTCCCCCCCCCCCAACCCCTACCGCAGGCTCTTTCTCCCGACTCTCTCTCTTCCCCCTCAAGCTCCCTCCCCTGGACTTTCTCTCTCTCCAGCCCTTCCCCACCCCGGCCAGGCTGTCTCTCTCTCACTCTCCGTCCCCCAGTCTTCCCCCCCAAGCTCTCTCGCTCCCCCAGTCTCCTCCCCAAGCTCTCTTGCTCCCCATTCTCCCCACACCCCAAGCTCTCTCGCTCCCCAGTCTCCCCCGCGAACCCAAGCTCTCTCACTCCCCCAGTCTCCCCCCCCACCTCAAGCTCTCTCGCTCCTCCACTCTCCCCCCCCCACCCAAGCTCTCTCACTCCCCCAGTCTCCCCCCCCCACCTCAAGCTCTCTCGCTCCTCCACTCTCCCCCCCCCCACCCAAGCTCTCTCACTCCCCCAGTCTCCCCTCCCCCACCTCAAGCTCTCTCGCTCCTCCACTCTCCCCCCCCCCACCCAAGCTCTCTCACTCCCCCAGTCTCCCCCCCCCGACCCCAAGCCCTCTCGCTCTCCCAGTCTCCCCCACCTCCCCCAAGCTCTCTCTCTCTCCCCCCACCCCAGCCAACCACTGCTGCTGCAGCTCAGCGGCTTGCAGCTCAGCTCTCTCTCCCCGCCCGCCCGGCCGCCTCTCTCCCCCCCCAGGCTCTCTCTCTCTCTCCTGGTCGCTCGGAGGCTCAGTCAGCAGTCGCTTGGAGGCTCGCGGAACGCGGTTGGAATGATTGCAGGGGCCTAATTCCGGTCTGGAGCCGCACTTCCCGTCCTGGCATTTCGGATTGAGGCGGGAGGCATCGGGGGTGGGGACTCAACAGTAAAAGCACAATACAAATAGTCAGTCCCTAAACAAAACTGCTGCCCCTCCTCCTTTTTATCCTTTCCTATCTTTCTTGAATACCCAGGAATATTAAGCATCCAATCCTCCCCGTTTTTGAGCCAGGTCTGTTATTGCCACGACATCATATCCCCACTTGGCTAATTGCGCCTGCAGCTCACCAACATTATCAACCACGCTTTGTGCATTCACACACATGGACTGGAATTTTCAGGCGTCCATGTGGGCATGATTGGAGGTGGGTGAGGTGGAAAATTTGAAATATCTTGCAGCAGGTCGGGAACCCGCTGTCATCCTGCCCCCATACACCTTTCCCTCAGGTGCATTTGCTGGCACGGCAGTGACCCGAACAGCAGAGGCGAGCGAGCTAATTTAAATAATTGAGGTACTTGTCAGATCCTTAAGCGCCTATTTCACCCTACCTTTCAAATTTCCCTGGATGACTTTGGGAATCACACAGCTCATGAACCACGTCTATGAACCTGAGGCAGCGGTTCAGTGGCCATTGATCCAGCTCATTAATGGACAGTTTAGAAAGCACAATAAAAACTCCCACCTCATAGCTGATCACTGTCATAAGTCAGATGCTGTTGCTGAGCTCATTGTCAGCACAGATTTAGCTTTCTAGAAGTTGCAAATGTTTCCAGCGACGTTGAACCTATCACACCATTGACAGATTGCTTCTGTCATCTCTACTTGACCTGCCATCTATTCCCTCAGCATTGGAGCCATTTATACTGCTCACCTTGGTCCTCAGAATCAGGCCACGATGAGCCCCAACATCAGCAGCACCAGGCACATCAGCAGCACCAACAACAGCACCATTGACA
This sequence comes from Pristiophorus japonicus, assembly GCF_044704955.1. Classification (NCBI taxonomy): domain Eukaryota; kingdom Metazoa; phylum Chordata; class Chondrichthyes; family Pristiophoridae; genus Pristiophorus; species Pristiophorus japonicus. Next base: position 126,314,106 of record NC_091977.1, on the reverse strand, counting down.
ACAACACCTCTAACCTTTTCCTCAACTACCTGATGCTGCACAGGACAGAGGGCATCACCACAGGGCTGCACCGCGTTGGAGGCGATACCTCCAGCACAGGGTATACAGGCAGAGGATGAGCTTCCTCAACATGACGGAGCAGTACCAAAGGAAGCTCAGGCTATCATGCCAGGTTGTCGCAAACATTTGCAGATTGCTGGAGCAAGACCTGCAGCCCAGAGGAGCGGGTAGACACGCCTTACCAGTGGCTGTCAATGTCACCAGTGCCATCATCTTCTTAGCCTCAGGCTCCTTCCAAGGATCTGCTGCTGACATTTGCGACATCTCGCAATCGGCCACCCACAGATGTATCACACAGGTCACCGATGCTCTGTTGGACAAGTCAGCCAATTATATTAACTTTTCCACTGATGAAGCCAGTGTTACTAAGCAGGTACTCGGCTTTGTCACTCTGGCTGGCTTCCCACGGGTGCAGGGGGTGTCCATCATCACCTAGGAGTGTTTGTCAACTGCCAGGACATTCACTCCTTCAATGTGCAACTCATCAAATTCCATGGCAGGTGTCATGACTCTTTCGTTCTGTGCCAGACTTTCCCGTTAGCTGCTTGGAGACGAGGGCTATCCGCTGAAGACGTGGCTCATGACACCCTTGAGGAGGTTGAGTACTGAGGCCCAGGAACGATATAATGAAAGCCACATTTCCACCAGACATGTCATAGAGCAGACAATAAGCAGGCTGAAAATGCACATCAGATGTCTTGACAGATCTGGAGGAACGCTTCATCATGCACCAGCCAGGGTCTCTGGAATCGTCGTGGTCTGCTGCGCCCTGCACAATGTAGCGCAGCAACGAGGATTAGTGCTGCATGAGGAGCAAGGCACTCAGCGGACAGCCTTTTCAGAGGAGGAGGAGGAGCAGGATGAGCCTCAGCCAGAAGACGAGGAGGAAGAAGAGCAGGAGAAACCTGTGATACAGATCCTACCAGCACCCAAGCACATTGCTGCCCAGAAGGCCAGGGATAGGCTCATCATGGCCAGATTTACTTAACTTCACGCATTACACCCCAAAGCAAAACCATAAAGCATTCCTACAATGACCAAGCCATTCCTTTCACACTGACCACCATTGTTGGAGGTAATGTTATGTCTCATCATTCACTCCAACTCACTAAGCTACTTCGAAAGCAAACAAATTTATCCATGACCGGAAAGTGGTGAAAATAAATGTTTTTATCTGTGACATCAGAGTAACAGAAACTTACATTAACATTGAATAATCATCATCATAGGCAGTCCCTCGGAATTGAGAAAGACTTGCTTCCACTCTTAAAATGAGTTCTTTGGTGGCTGAACAGCCCAATACGAGAGCCACAGTCCCTGTCACAGGTGGTATAGATAGTCGTTGAGGGTAAGGGAGGGTGGAACAGGTTTGCCGCACGCTCTTTCCGCTGCCTGCGCTTGATTTCTGCATGCTCTCGGCGATGAGACTCGAGATGCTCAGCGCTCTCCCGGATGCACTTCCTCCACATGGGCGGTCTTTGGCCAGAGACTCCCTGGTGTCAGTGGGGATGTTGCACTTTATCAGGGAGGCTTTGAGGGTGTCATTGTAACGTTTCCTCTGCCCACCTTTGGATCGTTTGCCGTGAAGGAGTTCCGAGTAGAGTACTTACTTTGGGAGTCTCGTGTCTGGCATTGAATAAAACACCCAAGTCGCCACCCTTGTGAATCTACTTGTGTTTCATCTTTCTCTTACACATGCTTCTATGAGGGGCAACCTCTGTGGCTACAGCAGAGGTAAAGGCAACCTGCTCACTTTACTGCTGTGACTGTACAGAACCTGTTGGTAGATGTCCTCTGGATTTTGAGCCCGAAATGGCCCTGCCAAAGTCTGCTCGTCCTGCAATTGTGCAGGGGCAGACTTGGTGATCGTGATCCGAGGAGGCTTTTGGATCTCTGACTGAGAGGAGGGGGATGGGGTCAACGTCGGAGAAATGTGAGCACTTTGATAGGCACCCCCCTTCCACGTCCCCTCTCATGGGCCACCTGAACGTCCTTGCTCGCAAGTAGCTGGGGCGCACCTTGCTGCACAGCAATGGGGCCATGAGGACCCATTTCTACATTGACATCCTTCCTAAAGAGGAAGTGTATGAACTTCTGCCATTTGCTCTCCATAGATAGCCATCTATTCTCCATAGATTCCATGTACTCCTGTGAGTGGCGCATTAGCTGCTCCATGCAGCTGGTCATCCTTTTCATGGAAGAACCTACAGCCGCTATCGCCTGAGACATGGTGGTGATCATGTTGGAGATGGACTCATCCATTCTCTGAACATTTGCAGACATTGCTGTCGCAAAATCTGTTAAAGCCTCCTGCACTTCTTGCTGTATTTCTAGGAATGACATTTTTCTGGATGGCACCTGAGGTTCAGCATCTGCATGAGACTCAACAGATCGTGGAGTGTCCTGCGCCCTCTGGCAAGGAGTCTTTGTCCTTGTCAACACCATCTGCTCTTGCTGACTTGTGAGTTGTGAGACACCAGGTGACAATAGTACTCTATCTCGCATGATGTCCACCGAGGTTTGTGTCTCTGTACTGGGTGCGCTCATGTCTGGTGACGTTGCACCCTCAGAGGCTGGAGGCTGCTCTAAGGAGTCATCTTTCTTTTCCTCCTGGACAGTGGGGGGAGAGGGCTCTTGATGGACCTGTGGGAGAGGAAAGAGATGTGTTAGATATGTTATATGAAGAATGGATACAAATACTATTATGAACATGATGAACATTTATTGGCTGCTGACATCAATCCCCATATAAATGACTTCTGTATGCCATGTAGCTGTATGATATGTAATTCTGTCACCAGGTTGCTAAGATGTCCCCCTCTCTCCGTCTCCCACCTCCAGCAGCTCTGCAACTCTGGAGACTTCCAAGGCAGCCTCCTCTGCTGATGTGAGGGTGACCAATGACGGAGGACCATATCCGGTTCTCTTCCTCTCCCTCTTAATGTGGACTCCCTTTTCCTGCAAGGATGGAAATAAGAGAAGGTTGAGTGAGAATGATGGAATGAGTTTAAGGAAAGAATGAGTTACATCTGAAGAGGGCGACTATGATGGAGTGGGGTGGCAATGCCAAATGGCTTCCTTGTGTGTTGTTAGTTGGTGTGATTGCATTAGGATAAGGGTGAATGCGAGGGATGATTAGTCAGATTGGGATGTGGTAATGTAGATAGAGAGAGAGGGATGGGTGGAGGTGCAAGGTATGTTGGTGTGAGTAAGGATGTGCAGGAGTAGGGTAGGGAAGGCAAAGTGATGAGAATGCGATGAGAGGCACAGCAGGATGAAGTTGAGTGTGGCTTTGCACTCACCTTTCCTGATCTAATGAGATAATTGAAACTTTTGCGGCACTGCATCCAGGTCTTCCTGACTATATCACTGTTGTTGACCTCCTGTGCTATTTAAAGCCTCTGGAGGTTCCTTCCACCCATTAGAAGGGAAGAGGACCTCCCTGCATGCTCTCACTCCCTCCACAAGCATATGGAGGGAGTCATCGGAGAATCTTGGTTGCAGTTCTCCGTTTCAATGCAGTCATGCTTGGCACTCTTTGTAGCAGTCCAATTGTGCAGTGTGCTGCCTCCACATTCCTGGGTGAACTTTCAAATGTAATGTGGCCATGGCTCCTTTAAATATCCTGGCTGAAAATACGTCATCGCTGATGTCATCAGACCCGCTCCATTTAATTGGACCGGGTAACATGCAGGGCGGCCTTAATAGGCCCCATTAATGCAAAGTTGATCTCAGAAGCGGCATGGTATGAAGGACGAGATCGCGACCCGCCATGACAACTGTCCACACCCGACCCACCCAGGTACAGAAAATTCCAGCCATAGAATCATAGAATGGTTACAGCACAGAAGGAGGCCATTTGGCCTGCCAAGCCTGTGCTGGCTCTCTGCAAATGCACTTCAGCTAATTCCACTCCCCCACTCTTTCCCCGTAGCCCTGAAAATTATTTTCCTTCAGGTTCCCTTTTGAAAGCCGCGATTGAATCTGCCTCCACCAACTTTTCAGGCAGTGCATTCCAGATCCTAACCATTTGCTGTGTAAAAAAAGTTTTTCCTCATGCCGTCTTTGGTTCTTCTGCCAATCACCTTAAATTTGTGTCCTCTAATTCTCGACTCTTCCACCAATGTGAACAGTTTCTCTCTATCTACTTTGCCTGGACCACTCATGATTTTGAACACCTCTATCAAATCTCCTCTCATATTTCTCAGCTCTAAGGAGAACACCCCTAGCTTCTCCAGTCTTTTCATGTAATTGAAGTCCCTCATCCCTGGAACCATTCTTATAAATATTTTCTGTATCCTCTCTAAGGCCTTCACATCCTTCCTAAAGTGCGGTGCCCAGAATTGGACACAATACTTCAGTTGAGGCTGAACCAGTGTTTTATAAAGGCTCACCATAACTTCCTTGCTTTTGTACTCTATGCCTCTGTTTATGAAGCCCAGGATCCCGTATGCTTTTTTAACCATTCTCTCAACCTGCCCTGCCACCTTCATTGATTTATGCACATATACCCCCAGGTCTCTCTGTTAATGCACCTCCTTTCGGATGGTACCCTTTAGTTTATATTGCCTCTCCTTGTTCTTCCTACCAAAATGTATCACTTCACACTGTTCTGTGTTAAATTTCATCTTCCATGTATCCGCCCATTCCACCAGCTTGTCTATGTTTCCAATGTTCCAGGAATCTGAAGCCCTCTCTCCTGCACCATATCTCTAGCTATACATTATCCTGCCATATCTTCCTATTTGTACTCTGACTAGCCCCCTAAGACAAAGAAATAAGACAAGTTTAATCAAGATTAAGTGATGCCAAGTTTGGACTTTAAAAGCTTTAAATTGTCGGAAGAAGGGAAGACTGAGGATTTAAGGAGGTCAGCATGAATTAGAGCATGTAGTGGTGTGATCAATCTTAATTTCTCATCAGGGGAGGGCAGCAGCAGCCAAGTTCATGGCACCGTGGCTGGCTCTGCTGCACAGGAGGGCAGGAAAAAGAGTGGGAGAGCAATAGTGATTGGGGATTCAATGGTGAGGGGAATAGATAGGCGTTTCTGCGGCCGCAACCGAGACTCCAGGATGGTATGTTGCCTCCCTGGTGCAAGGGTCAAGGATGTCTCGGAGCGGGTGCAGGACATTCTAAAAAGGGAGGGAGAACAGCCAGTTGTCGTGGTGCACATTGGTACCAACGACATAGGTAAAAAGAGGGATGAGGTCCTACGAAACGAATTTAAGGAGCTAGGAGCTAAATTAAAAAGTAGGACCTCAAAAGTAGTAATCTCGGGATTGCTACCAGTGCCACGTGATAGTCAGAGTAGGAATCGCAGGATAGCGCAGATGAATACGTGGCTTGAGCAGTGGTGCAACAGGGAGGGATTCAAATTCCTGGGGCATTGGAACCGGTTCTGGGGGAGGTGGGACCAGTACAAACCGGACGGTCTGCACCTGGGCAGGACCGGAACCAATGTCCTAGGGGGAGTGTTTGCTAGTGCTGTTGGGGAGGATTTAAACTGATATGGCAGGGGGATGGGAACCAATGCAGGGAGACAGAGGGAAACAAAAAGGAGGCAAAAGCAAAAGACAGAAAGGAGATGAGGAAAAGTGGAGGGCAGAGAAACCCAAGGCAAAGAACAAAAAGGGCCACTGTACAGCAAAATTCTAAAAGGACAAAGGGTGTTAAAAGAACAAGCCTGAAGGCTTTGTGTCTTAATGCAAGGAGTATCCGCAATAAAGTGGATGAATTAACTGTGCAATAGATGTTAACAAATATGATGTGATTGGGATTACGGAGACGTGGCTCCAGGATGATCAGGGCTGGGAACTCAACATCCAGGGGTATTCAACATTCAGGAAAGATAGAATAAAAGGAAAAGGAGGTGGGGTAGCATTGCTGGTTAAGGAGCAAATTAAGGCAATAGTTCGGAAGGACATTAGCTTGGATGATGTGGAATCTATATGGGTAGAGCTGCAGAATACCAAAGGACAAAAAACGTTAGTGGGAGTTGTGTACAGACCTCCAAACAGTAGTAGTGATGTTGGGGAGGGCATCAAACGTGAAATTAGGGGTGCGTGCAATAAAGGTGCAGCAGTTATAATGGGTGACTTTAATATGCACATAGATTGGGTTAACCAAACTGGAAGCAATACGGTAGAGGAGGATTTCCTGGAGTGCATAAGGGATGGTTTTTTAGACCAATATGTCGAGGAACCAACTAGGGGGGAGGCCATCTTAGACTGGGTGTTGTGTAATGAGAGAGGATTAATTAGCAATCTCGTTGTGCGAGGCCCCTTGGGGAAGAGTGACCATAATATGGTGGAATTCTGCATTAGGATGGAGAATGAAACAGTTAATTCAGAGACCATGGTCCAGAACTTAAAGAAGGGTAACTTTGAAGGTATGAGGCGTGAATTGGCTAGGATAGATTGGCGAATGATACTGAAGGGGTTGACTGTGGATGGGCAATGGCAGACATTTAGAGACCGCATGGATGAACTACAACAATTGTACATTCCTGTCTGTCGTAAAAATAAAAAAGGGAAGGTGGCTCAACCGTGGCCATCAAGGGAAATCAGGGATAGCATTAAAGCCAAGGAAGTGGCATACAAATTGGCCAGAAATAGCAGAGAACCCGGGGACTGGGAGAAATTTAGAACTCAGCAGAGGAGGACAAAGGGTTTGATTAGGGCAGGGAAAATGGAGTACGAGAAGAAGCTTGCAGGGAACATTAAGACGAATTGCAAAAGTTTCTATAGATATGTAAAGAGAAAAAGGTTAGTAAAGACAAACGTAGGTCCCCTGCAGTCAGAATCAGGGAAGTCATAACGGGGAACAAAGAAATGGCGGACCAATTGAACAAGTACTTTGGTTCGGTATTCACTGAGGAGTACACAAACAACCTTCCGGATATAAAAGGGGTCGGAGGGTCTAGTAAGGAGGAGGAACTGAGGGAAATCCTTATTAGTCGGGAAATTGTGTTGGGGAAATTGATGGGATTGAAGGCCGATAAATCCCCAGGGCCTGATGGACTGCATCCCAGAGTACTTAAGGAGGTGGCCTTGGAAATAGTGGATGCATTGACAGTCATTTTCCAACATTCCATTGACTCTGGATCAGTTCCTATGAAGTGGAGGGTAGCCAATGTAACCCCACTTTTTAAAAAAGGAGGGAGAGAGAAAACAGGGAATTACAGACCGGTCAGCCTGACATCGGTAGTGGGTAAAATGATGGAATCAATTATTAAGGATGTCATCGCAGTGCATTTGGAAAGAGGTAATATGATAGGTCCAAGTCAGCATGGATTTGTGAAAGGGAAATCATGCTTGACAAATCTTCTGGAATTTTTTGAGGATGTTTCCAGTAGAGTGGACAAGGGAGAACCAGTCAATGTGGTATATTTGGACTTTCAGAAGGCTTTCGACAAGGTCCCACACAAGAGATTAATGTGCAAAGTTAAAGCACATGGGATTGGGGGTAGTGTGCTGACATGGATTGAGAACTGGTTGTCAGACAGGAAGCAAAGAGTAGGAGTAAATGGGGACTTTTCAGAATGGCAGGCAGTGACTAGTGGGGTACCGCAAGGTTCTGTGCTGGGGCCCCAGCTGTTTACACTGTACATTAATGATTTAGACGAGGGGATTAAATGTAGTATCTCCAAATTTGCGGATGACACTAAGTTGGGTGGCAGTGTGAGCTGCAAGGAGGATTCTATGAGGCTGCAGAGTGACTTGGATAGGTTAGGTGAGTGGGCAAATGCATGGCAGATGAAGTATAATGTGGATAAATATGAGGTTATCCACTTTGGTGGTAAAAACAGAGAGACAGACTATTATCTGAATGGTGACAGATTAGGAAAAGGAGAGGTGCAACGAGACCTGGGTGTCATGGTACATCAGTCATTGAAGGTTGGCATGCAGGTACAGCAGGCGGTTAAGAAAGCAAATGGCATGTTGGCCTTCATAGCGAGGGGATTTGAGTACAGGGGCAGGGAGGTGTTGCTACAATTGTACAGGCCCTTGGTGAGGCCACACCTGGAGTATTGTGTACAGTTTTGGTCTCCTAACCTGAGGAAGGACATTCTTGCTATTGAGGGAGTGCAGCGAAGGTTCACCAGACTGATTCCCGGGATGGCGGGACTGACCTATCAAGAAAGACTGGATCAACTGGGCTTGTATTCACTGGAGTTCAGAAGAATGAGAGGGGACCTCATAGAAACGTTTAAAATTCTGACGGGGTTAGACAGGTTAGATGCAGGCAGAATGTTCCCAATGTTGGGGAAGTCCAGAACCAGGGGACACAGTCTAAGGATAAGGGGGAAGCCATTTAGGACTGAGATGAGGAGGAATTTCTTCACCCAGAGAGTGGTGAACCTGTGGAATTCTCTACCACAGAAAGTTGTTGAGGCCAATTCACTAAATATATTCAAAAAGGAGTTAGATGAAGTCCTTACTACTAGGGGAATCAAGGGGTATGGTGAGAAAGCAGGAATGGGGTACTGAAGTTGCATGTTCAGCCATGAACTCATTGAATGGCGGTGCAGGCTAGAAGGGCCGAATGGCCTACTCCTGCACCTATTTTCTATGTTTCTATGTTTCTAATTTAGTGAGGATGCCGAGAGGAGGAAGAGCAGAAGAATGGCATATTTACAGTTTGGAAGAACAAGAGAGGTAAGTTCAGCTGACCATCAATAGTTGTATCATAAAAATAAAAAGGTTTTAAATAATAAATTATGGTTGTGATGGCAAGAGAGACTAGTTAGATACCGATTAGAGTTACAAAAGAATATGTTTCTGAATAGTTGAGTACTAATCCTGCTCATTAACTCTTCCCTAAATTTGTTTTGGTGATGGGTGCCTTCATAACAGCCAGCTACTATGTTGGTAAATATTTTTCTTTTGGCTTCTAGCTCAGAAGAAGAATCTGAAGAAGAAGAAGAAATCATTACAGAAGAAGATATGGCCAAGCTGAAGGATGAAGTGGAAGAAAAGAAGAAACTAATTGCAACTTTACGAAACAAACCCGTGCCCATGAAGCAGAAATTACAATTACTGAAGTAGGTGCATCTGTTTTCTAAGTTATAAACAGGTTATGGTAAATTTTAAAAATGTGACCAAAAAACTTAAAAAACAAACAAGTTTTAAAATACTAAAAACTGGGTTTTGGGCAGGTTGGTGGTGAGGGTGGGGGGGGGGGGCGTTCAAATACAAAAGGTGCTCACTGTAGTTTCAGGCCTGGGGTATTTTAAATCCCAGGCCTCATTTAAATGCCATAGGTCTACTTTAGAAACATAGAAACATAGAACTTAGGTGCAGGAGTAGGCCATTCGGCCCTTCGAGCCTGCACCACCATTCAAGATCATGGCTGATCATTCAACCTATGAGACCAAAACTATCCCATGTGGCAAGGGACAATATTTCAGCATAAGACCACCATCTTTTCACTATAAAAGCAGAACATGACCATCTTTTTAGTTTGGCACTATTCCAATCCTATTTTCTCCTCTCTAAATTCCACTTTCCATCAACAATTTCTCACTTTTCCTCATTTGTGGATAGGCCAAAACAAAAGAAACATTCACAACTTCGGACAAATAGAAGTGCACACCTTAAAAATGTTTGGCCCAAATTCGGAGACCTTTCAATCAATATGCACTAAGTTTATTCCATTAAATAGAAACACATTGCATTTGGTGGTTGCCCAGTAGTACTTTGATCAACAAGTTCAGATATTGTCATTATAAACAAAAATTTACAACAGTACAAGTGTTAGGGGCGGACAGATTTCTCAAATGCTAGCCTCTCCTCTCCCACTCTTCGTAAACTAAAGTTAATCCAGAAATCTGCAGCAAGGCTCTCCTTCTTGCTCCATTTTATCTTCCACCAGCCATGTGTGCAGCCCACATCTTTTCTCTCCACACTACTTCCTGCGCAGTGCCACTCCACCATCCGAGGTCGTCCTTCAGTTTCCCCGCCGCTTTACTACCTCTCTTGCCCCCACCCACCACCCGACAGAAAAGACCAATCTCGGACTGAGCGTACGCTTCCCCTCTCCCTTTGATCCCGTCTGCGGCTCAGCGCTTTTGGCGGGGCTGCGGGGCTTGGTGTGGCACGGGGGATGTTTCCACTCATTTCGTGGGGGAAGAGGGTTCAGAGCAATCTTCTGACAGGCAAAGATCGGGCGGTCCTTGGCCACCTGCTAACATCCAGGTAAATGACAGGAAGTCTGTTTTCGGGAGGATCTCATGGGAGGGAAGGGGATAGAGAGTCCGGGGCAGGGAAGGCTGCCACTAACCAAAAGGTGCTCTCCTGTCTTCAGACCAACTGCAGGTCTGCTACTGCCGAGCTGTAAAGCTGCAGCAGTTTCCAGCCCCGGTTAAAATTGGATCAGGGTCCCATTGATGCCTTGGCACCTCGATTTACATAGATTTATGAGGGTCCTACCTAACTTCCCACAAAGCCCTTCAGATTAACATGTAAATGGTTGGAAATGGTCAAGATCTGAGTGGGTAAGTAACCTGCTCATTTTACTGGACACATGCCCAGTTTGTGCTAGGCGGGTATGGTTAAAATAGACTCCATTTTTTAATTTGTATTTGGACATTAGCTTTATATTGTGGTTCCTTAGTTAAATTGGTGAACTGGAAAATACTTTAAAAGATTTGAATGGGGCAATTTGTCATGTATTCAACTGTCATTGTAATCCATGTATAAACTGACCTAAGTTGTACACTGTGAGAACACTGACCACTAGGTGGTGAACTTGTGGGAGACACTCCTAACCTGGACTATCAGGTATAAAAGGGGAAGCTCCACCACCTTCATCACTTCAGTGCTGGCTAATAAAGATTACTGGTCACAGAATGACCTTCTCTCTAGTATGGGCCTCGTGTGCATTTGTACTGTATAGTAAGGACATATTATTGGCGACGAGAAACTGGGATTTAAACCATGCGAGCATGGCCACTAGCAGCACAGATGAGAGGTACTGTGTTGGTGATGATTGGGACGATTTTATTGAGAGACTACAGCAAAGTTTCGTCACTAAAGAATGGCTGGGACAGGATTCGGCCGACAAACGCAGGGTTCATGTCCTGACGGTTTGTGGATCCAGGACGTACTCCCTGATGAAGGACCTTCTAGCGCCAGAGAAGCCGGCGGACAAGACTTTTGAAGAGCTCAGTAAGTTGGTTGGGGAACACTTTAAACCGGCGAGCAGCATGCACATGGCGAGACACCAGTTTTACACGCATCGGCGGATAGAAGGGCAAAGCGTCCCGGACTTCGAGGCAGACCTCCGGTGACTGGCGAGCCGATGTAAGTTCCCAGATACATGCAGAGCGGAGGTGCTGCGAGACTTTTTTATTGAGGGCATCGGACACGCTGGGGTTTTCAGGAAACTGATTGAGACCAAAGAATTGACTCTGGAAACGGCGGCTTTGATAGCCCAGACATTTATCTCAGGGGAGGAAGAGACCAGAATTATGTTTGACAAAAATCTTGGTTTGAATGCAGCAAATGGACAGGGAGTCAACATTGTTAACATGGCACACATTTCTCCAGACAGACAGGGGCAATCGGACATGCCCAAGCATGTAGTCGAACCCAAAGGGGGAATTCAACAGAGACAATGGCTAGCTGAATGGTGATTCATGCCATCGCAAGGGACAATGCGGCCAGTAATGGGGCCATCTACACCTGTTAATAGTGCGCTTAAGGACAGTTACAGAGACAGTCAGAGATGATCGACTGGTAATGGACCTTTTGTTTCCAACAACGGCTCATGTTGGAGGTGTGGAGGCAAACACACAGCCAGAGCTTGCAGGTATCAGCAATATACCTGCAGAAACTGCAACCTCAGTGGTCACTTGGCTCGTAAGTGCAGGAAGCCTGCAGCCAGATTGATGTACGAGGAGGATGGACCCGATGTAAGCCCTATGAGGCCAAATGGACACTGGGGGAAATCGCTGGAAGCTGAAGTTCAGCGAGTTCATGTGGAGCACATATACAGTTCATACACCAGGACGCCACTGATAACGATGAAAGTGCTCCTCAATGGCATCCCAGTATCAATGGAGCTAGTCACGGGGGCCAGCCAGTCACTGATGAGTATCCAACAGTTCGACAAGTTGTGGACGTCCAAGCCCAGGAGGCCAAAATTATTGCCGATTGATGCACAGCTACGGACATATACAAAGGAGATCATTCTGGTGCTAGGCAGCGCCACGGTAGTCGTGACCCACAAAGATTCGGAGAACAGGTTGCCAATCTGGATTGTCCCGGGGGATGGTCCCGCACTGCTAGGGAGGAGTTGGCTTGCTGTCATGAACTGGAAATGGGGCGATGTCAATGCAATTTCTTCTGTGGAGCGAATATCATGCTCACAGGTCCTGGACAAATTTGACTCATTATTTCAACCCGGAATTGGCACTTTCATGGGGACCAAGGTAGTGATTCACATAAACCCGAATGCCAGGCCAGTACACCACAAGGCCAGAGCGGTGCTGTACGTGATGCCGGAAAAGATAGAAGGCAAATTGGACCACCTGCTGAGGGAAGGCATCATCTCGCCAGTCGAATTCAGTGACTGGGCGAGCCCGATTGTGCCGGTGCTCAAGGTGGATGGGTCGGTCAGGATATGTGGTGATTACAAGGCCACCATCAATCGGGTGCCACTCCAAGACCAGTATCCGCTACTGAGAGCGAGGACCTCTTTGCGATGCTATCCGCTGACAAACTTTTTTCAAAATTGGACCTGACCTCAGCTTACATTACCCAGGAGTTGGCGAGTGAGTCGAAGAAGCTGACCACCATTACGACACACAAGGGGTTGTTTGAGTACAACAGATGTCCGTTTGGGATTCGCTCGGCCGCCGCGATCTATCAACAAAATATGGAAAGCCTCCTCAAGTCGATTCCAAGGTTTTTCAAGACGCCATCCTCATCACGGGTTGTGATACTGAAGAACACCTCCGCAACCTGGAGGAGGTGCTACGCAGACTGGACCGGGTAGGTCTGCGACTGAAAAAGGCGAAGTGCGTCTTCCTTGCTCCAGAGATAGAATTCCTGGGGATGAGGGTAGCAGCAGATGGGATCAGACCTACTGTGTCCAAAATAGAAGCGATCCAGAGAGCACCCAGACCCCGTAACACGACGGAGCTGCGTTCGTTCCTGGGCTCCTGAACTATTTTGGTAACTTTATTCCCAAATTGAGCACGCTGTTAGAGGCGCTACATGTGCTCCCACGCAAAGGTCGTGAATGTGTCTGGGGGGGACAGCCAGGAAAGGGCTTTTGATAGAGCACGAAATTTGTTATGCTGCAACAATCTGTTAAAGCTATATGACCCATGTAAGAAACTTGTTTTAACGTGCGATGCATCGTCCTATGGGGTCGGGTGTGTGTTGCAGCATGTTAATGCCAAGGGTCAGTTACAGCCGGTAGCTTATGCCTCCAGAAGTCTGTCCCAGGCAGAACGTGGTAACGGGATGGTAGAAAAGGAAGCGCTTGCATGTGTATATGCTGTAAAAAAAATGCACTAGTACCTGTTTGGTAGGAAATTTGAGCTGGAGACAGATCACAAACCCCTTACGTCCCTTTTGGCCGACAACAAGGCCATAAATGCAAATGCATCGGCCCGCATTCAGAGGTGGGCACTCACGTTAGCCGCCTATGACTACACAATTCGGCACAGACCGGGCACCGAAAACTGCGCTGATGCACTCAGCAGGCTCTCACTAGCCACCACCGAGGGGACAACCGAGCATGCTGCTGAGATGGTCATGGCTGTTGAAGCTTTTGAAAGCGAAGGCTCACCCGTGACAGTCCGTTAGATCAAAGTCTGTACAAATAGAGACCCACTACTGTCTTTAGTCAAGAAATGTCTCCTGAATGGGGACTGGGCAGCCACGTACAGGGCATGCCCTGAGGAATTCAAACCATTTCACAGATGCAAGGATGAACTCTCGATTCAGGCAGATTGCCTACTATGGGGAAACCGAGTAGTCATGCCCCAGATGGGCAGAGAGATGTTCATCAGAGAACTCCACAATGAGCACCCGGGCATTGTCATGATGAAGCCAATTGCCAAGTCACACGTTTGGTGGCCAAGGATAGATGCAGACCTGGAACTTTGTGTTCGCAGGTGCAACACGTGTGCCCAGTTGGGCAATGCGCCCAGGGAAGCCCCCCTTAGCCCCGGGGTCCTGGCCCACCAAGCCATGGTCACGCATCCATGTGGACTACGCTGGTCCTTTCATGGGAAAAATGTTTTTAGTTGTAGTAGACACCTACTCCAAATGGATCGAGTGTGACATTCTCAATTCAAACACATCCTCTGCCACGGTGGAAAATCTACAGGCAATGTTCGCCGCCCAGGGGCTACCGGACGTCTTGGTCAGCGACAATGGCCCGTGCTTTACAAGCATTGAATTTCAGGATTTCATGGCAGGAAATGGTATCAACCATGTCAGAACAGCACCGTTCAAGCCGGCCTCAAACAGCCAGGCGGAACGAGCAGTACAGATAATCAAATTTTGAATGCTCAGAATCCAAGGGGGTTCCCTACAAAGCCGCTTATCACGCCTCCTGTTGGCCAATAGATCACGACCACACTCGCTCACAGGGGTTCCACCCGCAGAGCTGCTAATGAAAAGGATGCTCATAACCAGGTTATCCCTTGTACACCCCACCATGAAAGAAATTGTTGAGAGCAGGCGCCAGTCACAATGTGACTACCATGATGGGAATGCGAGGGTGCGATGTATTGATGTCAATGACCCTGTCTTTGTCCTCAACAACGCTGCAGGGTCCAAATGGCTCACAGGCACTGTGATTGCCAAAGAAGGGAATAGGATTCTGGTAATTAAACTTACCAATGGACAAATCTGCTGCAAACACATGGATCAACCAAAAAGGAGGTTCAGCAACCCCATAGAAGAAGCAGAGGAAGAACACAATGTAGAGTTCACTCCAGCACAGGTGACCGAACACCGGAACCAAGTGGAGGAGAGTCCAGTCACTGTGGGCAGTCCGGACAGGCCTGAGGCACCGCAAACAGCAGACACTCAGGCCAACGCCCAACAACCGGAGCCCCAACTCAGGCGCTCTACAAGAGAGCGTAAACCACCAGAGAGACTTAACCTGTGATCCCAATAATACTTTGCGGGGGAGCTGATGTCACCTATTCAACTGTCATTGTAATCCATGTATAAACTGACCTAAGTGGTACACCGTGAGAACACTGATCACTAGTGGTACACTCCTAACCTGGACTATCAGGGTATAAAAAGCGAAGCTTCACCCACCTTCATCACTTCAGTGCTGGCTAATTAACATTACTGGTCACAGAGTGACCTTCTCTCTAGTATGGGCCTCGTGTGCATTTGTACTGTATAGGAAGGACATATTACAATTCACTTAGATTTATTAGTTTTGAGGCTCCATCGACAAGCAAACCTCAACATACGGATTAGTTTAATCAAGTGGGCGACAGAAGCCTCAGGTAGTGATTTGATCGACATTTTAAAAACTGAATCTAAGTTGTATTATTACTGCAAAATGTGTGCATAACAATTAAACAAGAACTCTTAATGTGAAATTCATCACGAGGTGGTTTAATAATTGAGTATAACATTACAGTATTTTGCTGAGGGTACTATAGAAACATAGGGTCCAAGTTTCCACATGATAAAAAATGGGCGCCCCTCCGAGCTGGGCGCCCGTTTTTCGCGCCGAAAACGGCGCCGGAAAAAAAACGTGCGATTCTGGAGCGCCCTGCAGCTCCATGTCTGCTTGGCGCGGCGCCCAGGGGGGCGGAGCCTACACTCGTGCCGATTTTGTAAGTGGGAGGGGGCGGGTACCATTTAAATTAGTTTTTTTCCTGCCGGCAACGCTGCGCGTGCGCGTTGGAGCATTCGCACACGCGCAGTGTGAAGGAAACATTGGCACTCGGCCATTTTTGTAGTTCTTTGTAGCTGTTTAATTTTTGAACATTTTTTAATAAAAGCACATTACCATCAGCACATCAGCACTGAGAACGCTGCAGGAAACCTCAGAAAGTTGAGGCAGCCGTTTCCCTCCCCCTCCACCGCCCACCGTCGGGAACGGCTTCCTCCTCCCCCCCCGCGGGAACGAACGGCTTCCTCCTCCCCCCCCGCGGGAACGAACGGCTTCCTCCTCCCCCCCCGCGGGAACGAACGGCTTCCTCCTCCCCCCCCGCGGGAACGAACGGCTTCCTCCTCCCCCCCCGCGGGAACGAACGGCTTCCTCCGCCGCCCCCCCCCCCACGGGAACGAACGGCTTCCTCCGCCGCCCCCCCCCCCACGGGAACAAACGGCTTCCTCCTCCCCCCTCGCGGGAACAAACGGCTGCCTCAACTTGTGAGGCTTCCTGCACCATTCTCCCTGGGTGAAGCACTTTCACACAGGTAGGAAGATGGTTTATTTAATCTTTTCTTTGCTTATAAATGTTTATTCAGTTTGGATTTATTTGTATAATATTTGTATAAGTATAAATAAGGATTTATTATAGAATTTAATGACTTCCCTTCCCCCCCCTCCCCCCCCCCCTCGTTCTGGACGCCTAATTTGTAACCTGCGCCTGATTTTTTAATGTTTAGGCAAGGTTTTTTCAGGTCGACAAAAATCTTCACTTGCTCCATTCTAAGTTAGTTTGGAGTATGTTTTCACTGTGGAAACTTTGAAATCAGGCGTCAGTGGCCGGACACGCCTCCTTTTGAAGAAAAAATTCTGATCCAAAGTGAAACTGTTCTAACTGAATAGAACTGCAGAAAAAAAATGTGGAGAATTGCGATTTCTAAGATAGTCCGTTCTCCACCAGTTGCTCCTAAAAATCAGGCGCAAATCATGTGGAAACTTGGGCCCATAGAAACATAGAAAATAGATGCAGGAATATCCCATTCGGCCCTTCGAGCCTGCACCGCTATTCAATGAGTTCATGGCTGAACATGCAACTTCATAAGAGCATAAGAATTACGAACAGGAATAGGCCATCTAGCCCCTCAAGCCTGCTCTGCCATTCAAAAAGATCATGGCTGATCTGGCCGTGGACCAGTACCCCATTCAGTACCCCATTCCTGCTTTCTCGCCATACCCCTTGATCTCCCTAGTAGTAAGGACTACATCTAACTCCTTTTTGAATATATTTAGTGAATTGGCCTCAACAACTTTCTGTGGTAGAGAATTCCACAGGTTCACCACTCTCTGGGTGAAGAAGTTTCTCCTCATCTCGGTCCTAAATGGCTTACCCCTTATCCTTAGACTGTGACCCCTGGTTCTGGACTTCCCCAACATTGGGAACATTCTTCCTGCATTGAATCTGTCTAAACCCGTCAGAATTTTAAATGTTTCTATGAGATCCCCTCTAATTCTTCTGAACTCCAGTGAATACAAGCCCAGTTGATCCAGTCTCTCCTCATATGTCAGTCCCGCCATCCCGGGAATCAGTCTGGTGAACCTTCGCTGCACTCCCTCAATAGCAAGAATGTCCTTCCTCAAGTTAGGAGACCAAAACTGTACACAATACTCCAGTAGTGGCCTCACCAAGGCCCTGTACAACTGTAGTAACACCTCCTTGACCCTGTACTCAAATTCCCTCGCTATGAAGGCCAACATGCCATTTGCTTTCTTAAACGCCTGCTGTACCTGCATGCCAACCTTCAATGACTGATGTACCATGACACCCAGGTCTCGTTGCACCTCCCCTTTTCCTAATCTGTCACCATTCAGATAATAGTCTGTCTCTCTGTTTTTACCACCAAAGTGGATAACCTCACATTTATCCACATTATACTTCATTTGCCATGCATTTGCCCACTCACCTAACCTATCCAAGTCACTCTGCAGCCTCATAGCATCCTCCTCACAGCTCACACTGCCACCCAACTTAGTGTCATCCGCAAATTTGGAGATACTACATTTAATCCCCTCATCTAAATCATTAATGTACAAGGTAAACAGCTGGGGCCCCAGCACAGAGCCTTGCGGTACCCCACTAGTCACTGCCTGCCATTCTGAAAAGTACCCATTTACTCCTACTCTTTGCTTGCTGTCTGACAACCAGTTCTCAATCCATGTCAGCACACTACCCCAAAACCCATGTGCTTTAACTTTGCACATTAATCGCTTGTGTGGGACATTGTCGAAAGCCTTCTGAAAGTCCAAATACACCAACATCAACTGGTTCTCCCTTGTCCACTCTACTGGAAACATCCTCAAAAAATTCCAGAAGATTTGTCAAGCATGATTTCCCTTTCACAAATCCATGCTGACTTGTACCTATCATGTCACCTCTTTCCAAGTGTGCTGCTATGACATCCTTAATAATTGATTCCATCATTTTACCCACTACTGATGTCAGGCTGACCGGTCTATAATTCCCTGTTTTCTCTTTCCCTCCTTTTTTAAAAAGTGGGGTTACATTGGCTACCCTCCACTCCATAGGAACTGATCCAGAGTCTATGGAATGTTGGAAAATAACTGTCAATGCATCCGTTATTTCTAAGGCCACCTCCTTAAGTACTCTGGGATACAGTCCATCAGGCCCTGGGGATTTATCGGCCTTCAATCCCATCAATTACCACAACACAATTTCCCGACTAATAAGGATTTCCCTCAGTTCCTCCTCCTTACTAGACCCTCTGACCCCTTTTATATCCGGAAGGTTGTTTGTGTCCTCCTTAGTGAATACCGAACCAAAGTACTTGTTCAATTGGTCTGCCATTTCTTTGTTCCCCGTTATGACTTCCCCTGATTCTGACTGCAGTGGACCGACCTTTGTCTTTACTAACCTTTTTCTCTTTACATATCTATAGAAGCTTTTGCAGTCCGTCTTAATGTTCCCTGCAATCCTCGTCTCGCACTCTATTTTCCCTGTCCTAATCAAACCTTTTGTCCTCCTCTGCTGAGTTCTAAATTTCTCCCAGTCCCCAGGTTCGCTGCTATTTCTGGCCAATTTGTATGCCACTTCCTTGGCTTTAATACTATCCCTGATTTCCCTTGATAGCCACAGTTGAGCCACCTTCACTTTTTTATTTTTACGCCAGACAGGGATGTACAATTGTTGTAGTTCATCCATGCGGTCTCTAAATGTCTGCCATTGCCCATCCACTGTCAACCCCTTAAGTATCATTCGCCAATCTATCCTAGCCAATTCACACCTCATACCTTCAAAGTTACCCTTCTTTAAGTTCTGGACCATGGCGTCTGAATTAACTGTTTCATTCTCCATCCTAATGTAGAATTCCACCATATTATGGTCACTCTTCCCCAAGGGGCCTCGCACAACGAGATTGCTAATTAATCCTCTCTCATTACACAACACCCAGTCTAAGATGGCCTCCCCCCTAGTTGGTTCCTCGACATATTGGTCTAGAAAACCATCCCTTATGCACTCCAGGAAATCCTCCTCCACCGTATTGCTTCCAGTTTGGTTAGCCCAATCTATATGCATATTAAAGTCACCCATGATTACTGCTGCACCTTTATTGCATGCACCCCTGATTTCCTGTTTGATGCCCTCCCCAACATCACTACTACTGTTTGGAGGTCTGTACACAACTCCCACTAATGTTTTTTGCCCTTTGGTGTTCTGCAGCTCTACCCATATAGATTCCACATCATCCAATCTAATGTCCTTCCTCACTATTGCATTAATCTCCTCTTTAAACAGCAATGCTACCCCACCTCCTTTTCCTTTTATTCTATCCTTCCTGAATGTTGAATACCCTTGGATATTGAGTTCCCAGCCCTGATCATCCTGGAGCCACGTCTATGTAATCCCAATCACATCATATCTGTTAACATCTATTTGCACAGTTAATTCATCCACCTTGTTACGGATCCTCCTTGCATTAAGACACAAAGCCTTCAGGCTTGTTTTTTATATTCTACTATATTCTGGTTGCACTCAATGAGCTGGGTGGAGTGTGTGAATGCTTGTTATATTACGTGTGCTGAGTGTAACAATCAATTTAAGTAAACGTAGGAGCTGAAAATAAGATCGTTCTTTTTAGAATTAGTCTTTAAAAGTAACTCACTCACTTTGAAGGTCAATACTTCTGATTTCTGCAGTCCGCTTTTCTCCCCTCCTCTCCAGAAACTGCTAGCTCATGGTGGAGTAGATCCGCTGACCACTGTGTATGCATTCTTTATGTGCGAGCCTAGACAGTGATTACTGCAAGCTATTGACTGCGGGAGCATCATAGTTGAGCCTGATTCCATCCCAATCCATTGTAAATTTTCTATCAGATGTCACTAGATAGAAATCAGGAGTGGGAGTCCTTGCTTATTTCCCAATTTCTAAATTCAACACACAGCAGGGATCAAACCAAGAACCATCCTGGTCCAAATGCTTCTGCCTCACACTGGGAATTGCACATATCAACTAAGCCAATCTGCAATATAATATGGACTTCACACTTTGTTAACTTTTTAACTTTTAAAAATTATATGATTATAACATTAATTAAAATGAAAGAATTATATTTTGCCAAGGCTAACCTATGGTTTCTGTAAACAAATATGTCACTACTTGGTGTCGCACTAAGCTGAAAAGTTTGCATGTGCAGACATTGGGAAAGTACAGGATTGGCTGTGACACCCTCCATGATAAAATAGCCCTGATAACATTCAGAGCTAAATTCTCCTCTTTGTGGCAGTATCAAGGTGAGGTAGGACTTCTACTGCTGAACTGATGTCACCGTGACCCGGACCTATTATCTATCCTGGGTTGAGGCTGTTTATTTATGTCCAAGAGGCGCCTAGCAGGAGGATTGTCGCTGCTGCTGCCTAATGTAAAATCCCAGCAGTTCTGCAGTAGGACTGTTGCTGCTGCACCAGATGTACTGGCAGGCCATTTAAAGGGAGCAGAAGAGCCCTGAAGATGATTACAATAATTATTTTTAGCCTTGGCCGAGACCAAAGCTTAAGAAGGTAAGTCACGAGGCTGAAATAATGAGAGAAGAGTCTTCAACTAGGCCCTCACCCTCCATTAAAAGAATTTTGGGGATAGCTCGTGCTTAGCACCACCTTTCTCCAGGTGGTCTCAAAGAGCAGTGGTAATAGGGGTAATACAGCAGCAAAATCGGCCAGAAATGGTGAAGAGGTGGGCGGCAGTGGTCTTGATGAGGCAGGGACGTGATACTAAGCCTTACTCCAAATTTTGCTCACTTTTCCACTGCTATCCTGTCTGAAAAGGTCTCATGACTCCAAAAACTCTGAGTAAACACTAAGGGCTTGAAATTCAGATGGGGAATAGTTATTAGGTGTGGGAGTAAGGGGTCTTGGATGTTGGGGAGGGAGAGGTGAAGAGATGGCATGGGCTTCGTATATAGGAATGCCCATAGTGAACCTCATGTTCAGGGCTCCATGATAGAAGGATGAGAAACAAAAGATTTCCTTTCCTGAAACTGCTAAAAAGCAGTTTGCACAAACATTTCTTTGTTAGGCACCTGAGAAAAGATTTGTGTAATCACTTGTCAAAGCTGATATTTCAGATAAAGGTTGCAGACATTCAAAGCCTGTGAACTTGGGCCACTTGCTGGTTTGACAAGTCATGCAGGTACTTACCCCTCTTTTTACAAGCCCAATTTATTCAGGTGCAGTTCTTGTCTGGTGGCATGTCTGAGGCAAGGGCTCTTGCCCTCATTATCCTGTCATTTGCATACATGCATCACTTTGGGAATGGTTGCATCTTTTGCCAGCAACCAATTCTACCATATTTTCACATATCTGACTTAAGCCCCAAATTCCAGTTGAAATATGCCATAGATAAACCATTTCTACAAACCATACACCAAAAAAGTCAGGCCTGTTGGGTTTTAAATGGTATAATGCTCCTGTCTTCAGAGCATAGTGCATCCACTGACATTGTGATTAGTGCTAGAGAGATTTTCTAGTGCATGTTTATTTTTTGTCTTATTTTGTTTACTTTCTAGAGAAGTTGCATTGTCATTACCTTGAAAAGGCAACATTGAATGGTTGAGCAAATAGGATGTACCTATATTTAGCCTCATGCCATCTCTCAGGCACAATATGAGACAATAATTTGGTCTGGTCTGACAAATAAAATAATCTTTCACAGTGATATGTTACTAATCACCGACCACCTTGTTGAAATAAAGCAAAACTGCACTCAGATTCTGAAGGCTGCAAAGTTAATTCCACAATCCCCTCCCTCCTTTTGTTGCGCTGGTAGTTTTGGACTTTTTAAAAAGGAAATGGCATCTGCCTCGCTTCCGCCCATCCTGTTCGGCATCTTGGTGAGGCTGATAGCGCGGGCGGTACATGAGTGCGCCGGCAGTATGCAGAATCGGCAGATTGAGATGTCAGTCAGCCTGTAACACGCATGACCTGGCATTTTTGACTGCGGAGCTCCATTCAGCGCCCTCTCCTGAACATGCATAGCTGAACATGCTTTCAGCTGCATGGGGGATCCTCCACCAGCGCTACCTAAAGGGATGCATCCAACTTGCAGGTAATTAGCTTCTTGTTTTGTACTGACTCTTGCAGAGTATGTAGAAGTACTGGGTTGCTGCAAGAAATTTCAAAAGTTATTAAAGTGTGCTCGGAGTGCTGCTAGTTGCTGGGAAGGTGTTGGCTGTGAATGGAAGGTCTGAGAACACCACTTGTTCCCAGTCATGTGGACTCCATTTGCAGTCCCTCTTGTGCTGCAGAATGACAGGGAGATGGAGCAGAGGCAGCAAAGAAGACAAGCTACTTGCAAAGGGAGGAGGAGGAGAGGGATCAGGGCTCTCAGTAGGAGGCCTTACCCAGCTAGGGTATTCAGGGAGCACTTTTCCTACTTGCATCTAAACCAGGAGCAGTGTGTTTGGCGGCTCTGCTTCTCTGCCATCTCCTGGAACCAAACCTGCAGCCTTAGAGCGGGGCAATGACAGAGCAGGCTAATGACAGAGCGGGGCAATGACAGAGCGGGGCAACGACAGAGCGGGGCAACGACAGAGCGGGGCAACGACAGAGCGGGGCAACGACAGAGCGGGGCAACGACAGAGTGGGGCAACGACAGAGCGGGGCAACGATAGAGCGGGGCAATGACAGAGTGGGGCAACGACAGAGCGGGGCAACGACAGAGCGGGGCAATGACAGACTGGGGCAATGACAGAGTGGGGCAATGACAGAGTGGGGCAACGACAGAGTGGGGCAACGACAGAGCGGGGCAACGACAGAGCGGGGCAACGACAGAGCGGGGCAATGATAGAGTGAGGCAATGACCGAGTGGGGCAATGACCGAGTGGGGCAATGATAGAATGGGGCAATGACAGAGTGGGGCAATGACCGAGTGGGGCAATGACCGAGTGGGGCAATGATAGAATGGGGCAATGACAGAGTGGGGCAATGACAGAACAGGGCAGTGACAGAGCAGCCAATGGCCCACAAGGTAACCATGGTACTGACATTTTTCACCAGCAGATCCTTCCAGGCTGGAACAGGCGACATAGCAAATATCTCGCAATTCGCCATCCATTGCTGCAACTGGGAGATCACAGAGGCTCTATACACTAGGAGAGTGGACCTCATTGTCTTCTCTCTAAACACAGACAGGCAGCAGGAGCATGCACATGGCTTTGCCAGGATATCGGGCTTCCCCATGGTGCAGGGTGCCATCGACTGCACACCCATGACTTTGCGGGTACGACCACGTCCAGCACATCATTATCCTGGCAACAGTCATGATGCCTTCATCATGAATGTTGGGAAGGCATTGACTATTACTGGAAGGCCTCTAAGTACACCACAGCCAGTCCGCTGTGCCAGAAAGTTTCCAGCCACTATGTCGAACCCGAGGGTGGCTGCTTGGAGACAAGGGCTCTGCAGCTGGCTGATGACTCCTCTCCACAACCACACCACTCGTGGTCAGCACTCAAAATATGAGAGCCATGCTGCATAAGGAATATGATCGAGCAGACCATTGGGGTGGTAAAGCTGCCTTGATCGCTCAGGAGGAGCTCTCCAGTACTCGCCGGACCAGGTGTGCCAATTCGTGGTGATCTGCTGTATCCTCCACAACGTGACCATCATGATGGCGCAGTCCTTGACACCATGGGTTCTGCGACCACCTCAGGAGCAGGAGCAGGATGAAGATGAGGAGGAGGAAGGGAGGAGGCAGCCTCTACATCCATGTTTTGGATGGGCTCGTGAATGCATCATCAGACTTCGGTTCCCCCAAATGAAACCCCAGGCCTGCCAATGCACCAAGCATTTCTGTGTGCATGCTCATCAGCCTTCTTCTGTTGGCCGTCCCATTGAGGTCCTCATCTGAGTCCTCTGCAGCAGAACTCGTATGCGACCTCGGCCACCGGGGATCTGGCATCTGCTCCACCCTGGCTGCAGGCTCCTCATGCCCACCACGTGCATATCCCGCCTCTGTACTACCCTCTAAAGTACGTGCAGTGCCAGTTTCTGAGCTGATGGTGTCTCTTCTTCATCACTCTCCTCTTGCTCTTCCTTCACTGGTTGGCCAGGTTGAAGTTCTTGGGTATCTGAAAGGTAACTGAAAGGAAAAAGGCACAAGGGTAGGGTTATGATGAAGGGAGGGGGGAAAGCAAGTAGTGCATGCTGACATCAGAAGCAGCTTGTAAGAGAGAAGAGACCGTGGTATAAGGGGAAAGTAGGATGTGCAAAGGAGGATTAGATATGAGCATAGTGTCATCTTCAATGGTTTCAGCCTTGCCGATTGTCATGGCCTCACTGATGACCCCTCCAATAATGTTGAGCTTGATCTCCTCCAGCTGGGTCAGGATATGCAGGCTTGCCCATCCCCCGCCGGTTATCTGCTGCAGTCTGTGATTGTGAGCCATCTTACCCTGCAAGACAAAAGGAAATGTGTCAGTGAATATGGTGCAATGTGTTTGGGTGATATATTATGGTTGAATAGCTGGCAGTGTGTGCAAGGTGTGAGATGTTGGTGTAAGACTTGTAGCAGTGGTAAGTGTGTAAGGGTGAGGTGAAGCTATGAACGTGAGATATAGAAACATAGAAACATAGAAAATAGGTGCAGGAGTAGGCCATTCGGCCCTTCTAGCCTGCACCGCCATTCAATGAATTCATGGCTGAACATTCAACTTCAGTACCCCATTCCTGCTTTCTCGCCATACCCCTTGATCCCTCTAGTAGTAAGGACCTCATCTAACTCCTTTTTGAATATATTTAGTGAATTGGCCTCAACAACTTTCTGTGGTAGAGAATTCCACAGGTTCACCACTCTCTGGGTGAAGAAGTTCCTCCGCATCTCGGTCCTAAATGGCTTACCCCTTATCCTTAGACTGTGACCTCTGGTTCTGGACTTCCCCAACATTGGGAACATTCTGCCTGCATCTAACCTGTCTAACCCCGTCAGAATTTTAAATGTTTCTATGAGGTCCCCTCTCATTCTTCTGAACTCCAGTGAATACAAGCCCAGTTGATCCAGTCTTTATTGATAGGTCAGTCCCGCCATCCCGGGAATCAGTCTGGTGAACCTTCGCTGCACTCCCTCAATAGCAAGAATGTCCTTCCTCAGGTTAGGAGACCAAAACTGTACACAATACTCCAGGTGTGGCCTCACCAATGCCCTGTACAACTGCAGCAACACCTCCCTGCCCCTGTACTCAAATCCCCTTGCTATGAAGGCCAACATGCCATTTGCTTTCTTAACCGCCTGCTGCACCTGCATGCCAACCTTCAATGACTGATGTACCATGACACCCAGGTCTCTTTGCACCTCCCCTTTTCCTAATCTGTCACCATTCAGATAATAGTCTGTCTCTCTGTTTTTACCACCAAAGTGGATAACCTCACATTTATCCACATTATACTTCATCTGCCATGCATTTGCCCACTCACCTAACCTATCCAAGTCGCTCTGCAGCCTCACAGCATCCTCCTCGCAGCTCACACTGCCACCCAACTTAGTGTCATCCGCAAATTTGGAGATACTACATTTAATCCCCTCATCTAAATCATTAATGTACAGTGTAAACAGCTGGGGCCCCAGCACAGAACCTTGCGGTACCCCACTAGTCACTGCCTGCCATTCTGAAAAGTACCCATTTACTCCTACTCTTTGCTTGCTGTCTGACAACCAGTTCTCAATCCATGTCAGTACACTACCCCCAATCCCATGTGCTCTAACTTTGCACATCAATCTCTTGTGTGGGACCTTGTCGAACGCCTTCTGAAAGTCCAAATATACCACATCAACTGGTTCTCCCTTGTCCACTCTACTGGAAACATCCTCAAAAAATTCCAGAAGATTTGTCAAGCATGATTTCCCTTTCACAAATCCATGCTGACTTGGACCTATCATGTCACCTCTTTCCAAATGCACTGCTATGACATCCTTAATAATTGATTCCATCATTTTACCCACTACCGATGTCAGGCTGACGGTCTATAATTCCCTGTTTTCTCTCTCCCTCCTTTTTTAAAAAGTGGGGTTACATTGGCTACCCTCCACTCTATAGGAACTGATCCAGAGTCAATGGAATGTTGGAAAATGACTGTCAACGCATCCACTATTTCCAAGGCCACCTCCTTAAGTACTCTGGGATGCAGTCCATCAGGCCCTGGGGATTTATCGGCCTTTAATCCCATCAATTTCCCCAACACAATTTCACGGCTAATAAGGATTTCCCTCAGTTCCTCCTTCTTACTAGACCCCCCGACCCCTTTTATAACCGGAAGGTTGTTCGTGTCCTCCTTCGTGAATACCGAACCAAAGTACTTGTTCAGTTCGTCCGCCATTTTTTTGTTCCCCGTTATGACTTCCCCTGATTCTGACTGCAGGGGACCTACATTTGTCTTTACTAACCTTTTTCTCTTTACATATCTATAGAAACTTTTGCAATCTGTCTTAATGTTCCCTGCAAGCTTCTTCTCGTACTCCATTTTCCCTGCCCTAATCAAACCCTTTGTCCTCCTCTGCTGAGTTCTAAATTTCTCCCAGTCCCCAGGTTCACTGCTATTTCTGGCCAATTTGTATACCACTTCCTTGGCTTTAATACTATCCCTGATTTCCCTTGATAGCCACAGTTGAGCCACCTTCCCTTTTTTATTTTTATGCCAGACAGGAATGTACAATTGTTGTAGTTCATCCATGCGGTCTCTAAATGTCTGTCATTGCCCATCCACAGTCAACCCCTTAAGTATCATTCGCCAATCCATCCCAGCCAATTCACACCTCATACCTTCGAAGTTAGCCTGCTTTAAGTTCTGGACCATGGTCTCTGAATTAACTGTTTCATTCTCCATCCCAATGCAGAATTCCACCATATTATGGTCACTCTTCCCCAAGGGGCCTCGTACAACGAGATTGCTAATTAATCCTCTCTCATTACATAACACCCAGTCTAAGATGGCCTCCCCCCTAGTTGGTTCCTCGACATATTGGTCTCAAAAAACCATCCCTTATGCACTCCAGGAAATCCTCCTCCACCGTATTGCTTCCAGTTTGGTTAGCCCAATCTATGTGCATATTAAAGTCACCCATTATAACTGCTGCACCTTTATTGCACGCACCCCTAATTTCATGTTTGATGCCCACCCCAACATCACTACTACTGTTTGGAGGTCTGTACACAACTCCCACTAACATTTTTTGCCCTTTGGTGTTCTGCAGCTCTACCCATATAGATTCCACATCATCCAAGCTAATGTCCTTCCTAACTATTGCCTTAATCTCCTCCTTAACCAGCAATGCTACCCCACCTCCTTTTCCTTTTATTCTATCCTTCCTGAATGTTGAATACCCCTGGATGTTGAGTTCCCAGCCCTGAGCCACGTCTCCGTAATCCCAATCACATCATATTTGTTAACATCTATTTGCACAGTTAATTCATCCACCTTATTGCGGATACTCCTTGCATTAAGACACAAAGCCTTTAGTCTTGTTTTTTTAACACCCTCTGTCCTTTTAGAATTTTGCTGTACAATGGCCCTTTTTGTTCTTTGCCTTGGGTTTCTCTGCCCTCCACTTTTCCTCATCTCCTTTCTGTCTTTTGCTTTTGCCTCCTTTTTGTTTCCCTCTATCTCCCTGCATTGGTTCCCATCCCCCTGCCATATTAGTTTAACTCCTCCCCAACAGCACTAGCAAACACTCCCCCGAGGACATTGGTTCCGATTCTGCCCAGGTGCAGACCGTCCGGATTGTACTGGTCCCACCTCCCCCAGAACCGGTTCCAATGCCCCAGGAATTTGAATCCCTCCCTGCTGCACCATTGCTCAAGCCACGTATTCATCTGAGCTATCCTGCGATTCCTACTCTGACTAGCACGTGGCACTGGTAGCAATCCCGAGATTACTACTTTTGAGGTCCTACTTTTTAATTTAGCTCCTAGCTCCTTAAATTCATTTCGTAGGATCTCATCCCTTTTTTTACCTATGTCGTTGGTACCAACGTGCACCACGACAACTGGCTGTTCTCCCTCCCTTTTTAGAATGTCCTGCACCCGCTCCGAGACATCCTTGACCCTTGCACCAGGGAGGCAACATACCATCCTGGAGTCTCGGTTGCGGCCGCAGAAACGCCTATCTATTCCCCTTACAATTGAATCCCCTATCACTATCGCTCGCCCACTTTTTTTCCTGCCCTCCTGTGCAACATAGCCAGCCACGGTGCCATGAACTTGGCTGCTGCTGGCCTCTCCTGATGAGTCATCCCCCTCAACAGCACTCAAAGCAGTGTATCTGTTTTGCAGTGGGATGACCACAGGGGACCCCTGCACTACCTTCCGTGCACTACTCTTCCTGCTGGTCTTCCATTCCCTTGCTGGCTGTGGACCCTTCTCCTGCGGTAAGACCAACTCGCTACACGTGATACTCACGTCATTCTCAGCATCGTGGATGCTCCAGAGTGAATCCACCCTCAGCTCCAACTCCGCAACGCGGACCGTCAGGAGCCAGAGGTGGACACACTTCCCGCACATGTAGTCGTCAGGGACACTGGTGTTGTCCCCGTGTTCCCACATGGTACAGGAGGAGCATATCACATGACCGAGCTGTCCTGCCGTGTCTTAACCCTTAGATACACTTAAATTGGCGACAACAATGTTAAAAGTTACTGACTAATAAAGAAAAAGAAAAACTACTCACCAATCAGCAGCCAATCACTTACCACGTTGGCTGTGACGTCACCTTTTGATTTCTTTCTACTTCTTTTTTGCCTTCTCTCCCAGCTGGAGCTGCACCGGTCCCCGGACTGCTGAGCCTTTTACAGGCCGCTGTCTCTCTCAACTCCCGCCTCTCTCGACTCTCCCCGGACTGCTGAGCCTTTTATAGGCCGCTGCCTCTCTCGACGCTCCCCGGACTGCTGAGCCTTTTATAGGCCGCTGCCTCTCTCGACTCCCGCCTCTCTCGACGCTCTCTGGACTGCTGAGCCTTTTATAGACCGCTGCCTCTCTCGACGCTCCCCGGACTGCTGAGCCTTTTATAGGCCGCTGCCTCTCTCGACGCTCCCCGGGCTGCTGAGTCTTTTATAGGCCGCTGCCTCTCTCGACTCCCGCCTCTCTCGACGCTCCCCGGACTGCTGAGCCTTTTATAGGCCGCTGCCTCTCTCGACGCTCCCCGGACTGCTGAGCCTTTTATAGGCCGCTGCCTCTCTCGACGCTCCCCGGACTGCTGAGCCTTTTATAGGCCGCTATGAGTTGTGATTGGTAAAGATTGTTGGTAGGTGAGTGATGGGGGTGTGGTGCATTGAACAGTATGTGAGGCAGTTGGCGGGAGATGGCTTTTGAAGAAGCATTCACTGATCTTGACCACTCGTGTGAGATCACTGAACTTCTTACAGCACTGGATCCTGGTCCTCGGGGCAAGACTGCTGGCAATGACCACTGAGGGTAAGGACCTGTCTCCTCCTTTCTACCCCCTGCACTAAGGTCTGTAGTGCTGTGTCCGAAAACTTTGGTGCCCTTTCTCTGCCCTGTTGAGCCATTACTCACTCACAGTTGCCTTCACAAGCAGTTACAACAGCTGCTGAATGCAGAATGCACCTCACCTTTAAGAGGTGCTTACTTCCTTTAAAAGTGGAGGCTAGCTTTAAATAGAGGTAGCTTTGCATGAACTTTGGCCCCCTGCTGAGCACTCAGCCACTCAACAGTGTGCTCAGTGCTGGGCTGCACATATCAATTATGGTAATTAGCCGGCTACCTGCATTACTTTCAACATGTGTGGGCCGATCGCACATTGCGATCCCCGTGCCCATTTTCAGGCCTAATCAAATTGTTAGTCCTAAATTTACTTTTTGGTTCTGATGCAATTAGTTGCTACATCTAGTATGTGGTGTACCTTTTATTTCATCAAGTTATTTCTGCCCAATTTTCAGAGAATCACAGGAATTTGTGGAGAAATTTGAAGGCGCACTTGGGAAAGGAAAAGGCAAAAGGTTTTATGCCTATAAAGTAATGATGACCAAAGTAAGTGACCTAACTCTGCAGTAGGGTTACATCTGTGTCTTTTGATTGATTAACCTCTTGTCTAACTCTTAGCTTTTATTGTAAGAGTTTATACAGGTACATAAAAAGGAAAAGAGTGGCTAAAGTAAATGTTAGTCCCCTTGAGGATGAGACAGTGCAATTAATAATGGGGAACAGGGAAATGGCAGAGACATTGAACGAATATTTTGTGTCGGTCTTCATGGTAGAAGACACTAAAAACATCCCAATAGGGGCTAATCAAGGGGCTACAGAGAGGAAGGAACTGAATACAATCACTATGACTAAAGAAGTAGTACTCAGTAAAATAATGGGACTAAACACAGACAAGTCCCCTGGATCTCATGGCTTGCATCCTATGGTCATAAAAGGAGTGGCTGCAGAGATAGTGGATGCATTGGTTGTAATCTACCAAACTCCCTGGATTCTGGAGAGGTTCCAGCAAATTGGAAAACCGCAAATGTAACGCCCCTATTTAAAAAAGGAGGCAGACAGATAGCAGGAAACGATAGACCAGTTAGCCTAACATCTATCATTGAGAAAATGCTGGAGACCATTATTAAGGAAGCAGTAGCAGGACATTTGGAAAAGCATAATTCAATCAAGCAGAGACAGCATGGTTTTATGAAAGAGAAATCATGTTTGACAAATTTGGTGGAGTTCTTTGAGGATGCAATGATCAGGGTGGATAAAGGGGATATAGTGTATTTGGATTTCCAGAAGGCATTCGATAAGGTGCCACATAAAAGATTACTGCATAAAATAAAAGCTCACGCGGTTGGGGCTAATATATTAGCATGGATAGAGGATTGGCTAACTAACAGAAAACATATATTCGGGATAAACAGGTCATTTTTTGGTTGGCAAATAGTAACTAGTGGGGTGCGGCAGGGATCGGTGCTGGGGCCTCAACTATTTACAATCTATATTAACGACTTCGATGAAGGGACGAAGTGTAATGTAGCCAAGTTTGCTGATGATAGAAAGATGGATGAGAAACCAAATTGTGAGCATGCCAACTTTCAATGATTTGCCTTCTTCACCACCTGCTGTACCTGCATGCCAACTTTCAATGACTGATGTACCATGACACCCAGGTTTCGTTGCACCTCCCCTTTTTCTAATCTGTCACCATTCAGATAATATTCTGCCTCCCTGTTCTTGCCACCAAAGTGGATAACCTCACATTTATCCACATTATACTGCATCTGCCATGCATTTGTCCACTCACCGAACCTGTTCAAGTCACTCTGCAACCTCTTAGCATCCTCCTCACAGCTCACACACCCACCCAACTTAGTGTCATCTGCAAACTTGGAGATATTACATTCAATTCCTTCATCTAAATCATTAATGTATATTATAAATAGCTGGGGTCCCAGCGTTGAATCTTGCGGTACCCCACTAGTCACTGCCTGCCTTTCTGAAAAGGACCCATTTATTCCTACTCTTTGCTTCCTCTCTGCCAACCAGTTCTCTATCCACGTCAATACATTACTCCCAATATCATGTGCTTTGATTTTGCACACCAATCTCTTGTGTAGGACCTTGTCAACAGCCTTTTGAAAATCCAAATACACCACATTCACTGGTTCTCCCTTGTCCACTCTACTAGTTACATCCTCAAAAAATTCTAGAAGATTTGTCAAGCATGATTTCCCTTTCATAAATCCATGCTGACTTGGACCGATCCTGTCACTGCTTTCCAAATGCGCTGCTATTACATCTTTAATAATTGATTCCAACATTTTCCCCACTACGATATCAGGCTAACCGGTCTATAATTCCCTGTTTTCTCTCTCCCTCCTTTTTTAAAAAGTGGGGTTACATTAGCTGCCCTCCAAGCCATAGGAACTGATCCAGAGTCTTTAGAATGTTGGAAAATGACCACCAATGCATCCACTATTTCTAAGGCCACTTCCTTAAGTACTCTGGGATGCAGACTATCAGGCCCGGGGGATTTATCAGCCTTTAGTCCCATCAATTTCCCTAACGCAATTTCCTGACTAATAAGGATTTCCTTCAGTTCCTCCTTCTCGCTAGACCCTCAGCCCCCTAGTATTTCCAGAAGGTTATTTGTGTCTTCCTTCGTGAAGACAGAACCAAAGTATTTGTTCAATTGGTCTGCCATTTATTTTTTCCCCATTATAAATTCACCTGATTCTGACTGCAAGGCACCTATGTTTATCTTCACTAATCTTTTTCTCTTCACATATCTACAGAAGCTTTTGCAGTCAGTTTTTATGTTCCCTGGAAGCTTACTCTCATACTCTATTTTCCTCCTCCTAATTAAACCCTTTGTCCTCCTCTGCTGAATTCTAAATTTTTCCCAGCCCTCAGGTTTGCTGCTTTTGCTGGCCAATTTATATGCCTCTGCCTTGGATTTAACACTATCCCTAATTTCCCTTGTTAGCCACGGTTGAGCCACCTTCCCCGTTTTATTTTTACACCAGACAGGGATGTACAATTGTTGAAGTTCATCCATGTGATCTTTAAATGTCTGCCATTGCCTACCTACTGTCAACCCTTTAAGTATCATTCGCCAGTCTATTCTAGCCAATTCATGTCTCATACCATCGAAGTTACCTTTCTTTAAGTTTAGGGCTCTAGTCTTTGAATTAAATGTGTCATTCTCCATCTTAATGAAGAATTCTACCATATTATGGTCACTCTTCCCCAAGTCGCCACGCACAACAAGATTGCTAATTAATCCTCTCTCGTTACACAACACCCAGTCTAGGATGGCCAGCCCTCTAGTTGGTTCCTCGACATATTGGTCTAGAAAACCATCCCTTATACACTCCAGGAAATCCTCCTCCACCGTATTGCTACCAGTTTGGTTAGCCCAATCTATGTGCGATTAAAGTCACCCATGATAACTGCTGTACCTTTATTGCACGCATCCCTAATTTCTTGTTTGATGTCAACCCCAACCTCACGACTACTGTTTGGTGGTCTGTACACAACTCCCAGTAGCGTTTTCTGCCCTTTGGTGTTCCACTGCTCTACCCATACCGATTCCACATCATCTAAGCTAATGTCTTTCTTTACTATTGCGTTAATCTCCTCTTTAATCAGCAATGCTATCCCACCTCCTTTTCCTTTCTGTCCATCCTTCCTGAATATTGAATACCCCTGGATGTTGAGTTCCCAGCCTTGGTCATGTCACCGTAATCCCAATTACATCGTATCCGTTAACAGCTGTCTGACCGCAAGGTGCCGATGCCCACCCACCACCCCACGATGAAGGGAGGATGATGTAAGTCGGAGTCAGGATGGTGTGTGACTTGATGGGGAACTTGGAGGAGATGGTTTTCCCATGTACCTGCTGCCCTTGTCCTTTTTGGTGGTAGAGGCCACAGGTTTGGCTGTTGGCTTGAAAAGACAATGCTTCTTAGCAACTTCACTTTATCAGTGAATATACAACCACAAAACCAAACTACAATAGAAAATGTCTATGATACAGTAATCCGCAGAGCTCCAAGGTCAATTATCATTAGTAGTAACATATGACTCATCTGATGCTAACATCTGGCAATTAGGATGTTTCCATCATTCATTCAACAACAGGATCCCATGCAGGTGACCTCAGTATGTAGTGCCTGCATTTGTCGCCAATGTTCACAATCTGTTGAGTACTTTGATCTTGGATTAATAAGTGAGCAGTTCCAGCTTAGCAGGTAGTTTCGACAAACCTGTTACAGATTCATCCATGATTATCAATAGATTACTGTTAGTTAAAGGTATCCAGTGATCTGAAGCAAAGACAGATAATTGCAGTTGAGGTACAGATCAACTATGACGGAATAGGCTTGAGGAACCGAATGACCTACTTCTGTTCCTATGTACAGGTTAGATCTGAGTGGAACTTTTTAGAGGATTATAATCATGAAGTGATTTATTATTGTTATGTTTACCTTTTGTACTTACCTTCAAGAAGTGTATTGAAGACCATGGTTGATTAGGAGGGTTGTTTCGATCTGATGGCCTGGACTTAAAATTGGAAGTTCAGAAACTTATGTGTTAAGCCTGAACCTAAATCCAAACTCAGAATTTATCTAAATGTTTATTTCTAGCAGTGGTAGGTAAATTAATTTCTGTTATTCCCTATGCAATATACTCTTGAGATCAGCTGAACTGCTGGGGAAGCACCAAGCTAAGGTTCATTGCTATTCCCAGAGGGTGGAAGGGGAACTCAAACAACAACTTGCATTTAGATAGTGCCTTTAACATAGTAAAATGTCCCAAGGTGCTTCACAGGAGCGTTATCAAACAAAATTTGACACTGAGCCACATAAAGAAATATTCAGACAGGTGGCCAAAAACTGGGTCAAATAGGAAGGTTTTAAAACCCGTCTTAGAGAAGAGACACGTAGAGCGGTGGAGAGGTTTAGTGAAGGAATTCCAGAGCTTGGGGCCTAAGCAACTTAAGCCACGACCGACAATAGTGGAGTGATTAAAATCTGTGATGCACAAGAGGCCAGAATTGGAAGACTGCAAAGATCTCGGAGGGTTGGAGGAAAGGGTGAGGCCATGGAGAGATTTGAAAACATGATGAGAATTTTAAAATAAAGGGATTGCCGGACCAGGAGCCATAGTATGTCAGCGAGCACAGGTGCAAGTTAGGATATGGGCAGCAAAGGCTTGGATGAGCTCAAGTTAACAGATGGTGCAAGGTGGGAGTCCAGCCAAAAGAGCATTGGAATAGATGAGCCCAAAGATATTAAAGGCAGTAACAGAGGCGGAGACAGGCGATGTTACAGAGGTTGAAGTCGGCAGTCTTGGTGATGGAGAGGATATGTGTTGGAAGCTCAGCTCAGGGTCAAACAGGATGCCAGGTTTGCAAACGGTCTGGTTCAGCCGCAGACAGTGGCTAGGGAGAGTTAATTCTTTACAAAAGCAAAATACTGCGGATGCTGGAATCTGAAATAAAACCAGAAAATGCTGGAACTCTCAAAGGGTCAGGCATCATCTGTGGAAAGAAAAGCAGAGTTAATGTTTCAGGTCGATAACCTTTCGTCAGAACTGGTGAGTGTTCAAAAAGAACACATTCTTAAGAAGTACTGAAAGGGGGAGGGGAAGAAAGAATGAAAGGGGAGGTCTGTGATAGTATGGAAGGCAGGAGAAATAAGAGACAAAAGGGATGATGGGCCGAATTGAAATGGTAATGCCAGGAGTTAGAAAAACATTAGTCAAGATAGGGTGTGAATGGCGGGATAACGACCAGCTTCCATTGGAGACAAGGAGAAAAAAAACATAGGCTTGGGGGGCGGAGGGGGGAAGGGAGCCAAAGATTGGCAGCAGTTATGCTTTGAAATTGTTGAACTCGATGTTGAGTCCAGAAGGCTGTAAAGTGCCTAAACGAAAGATGAGGTGCTGTTCCTCGAACTTGCGTTGAGCTTCATTGGAACAGTGTAGGAAGCCAAAGACAGAGAGGTCAGAGTGGGGAATTAAAGTGACAGGCGACCAGAAGCTCAGGGTCACACTTGCGGACTGAACGGAGGTGTTCCAGAAAGTGGTCACCCAATCTACGTTTGGTCTCCTCAATGTAGAGGATACCACATCGTGAGCAGCGAATACAGTATACTAAATTGAAAGAAGTACAAGTAAATCGCTGTTTCACCTGGAAGGAGTATTTGGGGCCCTGGATAGTGGGAAGGGAGGAGGTAAAAGGGCAGGTATTACATCTCCTGCACTTGCACGGAAAGGTGCTCCCCTGGACCATGACCCCAATACTGAACATCAAGCCATAATTTCCCAGACCGTCACTAACCTCATCTCCTCTGGAGATCTTCGCTCCACAGCCACCAACCTCATAGTTCCCCAACCTCGCACAGCCCGCTTCTCTCTCCTTCCAAAGATCTGCAAACAGGACTGCCCCGGTAGACCCATAGTTTCAGCCTGTTCTTGCCCCACAGAATCTATTTCTTCCTATCTCAACTCTATTTTTGCTCCCCTTGTCCACTCTCTTCCCACCTACATCCGTGACTCCTCCCACATCCTCCGTCACTTCAACAGTTTCCAGTTTCCCGGCCCCAACCATCTCTTTTCGCCATGAATGTCCAATCCCTCCACACTTCCATCCCCCACCAGGAGGGCCTGAGGGCGCTCCACTTCTTCCTCGAGCAGAGATCCAACCAGTCCCCATCCACCACCACCCTCTTCCGCCTGGCTGAACTTGTTCTCACATTGAACAACTTCTCCTTTAACTCCATCTCCAAATTATGGGAACCCACATGGGTCTGAGCTATACCTGCCTTTTCGTGGGATATGTAGAACATTCTTTGTTCCAGTTCTACTCGGGTCCCCTCCCTCACCTCTTTTTCCGGTACGTTGATGACTGTATCAGTGCCGTTTCCTGCTCTCGCCCTGAACTTGAAAATTTTATTCACTTTGCATCCAATTTCCATCCTTCCCGCACCTTCACATGGTCCATCTCTGACTGTTCCCTTTCCTTCCTTAAGGAAGTGGCCCTAGAAATAGTGGATGCATTGGTGATAATTTTCCAACAGTCTATTGACTCTGGAGCAGTTCCTATAGACTGGAGGGTTGCTAATGTAACACCACTTTTAAAAAAAGGAGGGAGAGAGAAAACGGGAAATTATAGACCGGTTAGCCTGACATCAGTAGTGGGGAAAATATTGGAATCAATCATTAAGGATGAAAGAGCAGCGCATTTGGAAAGCAGTGATAAGATTTATGAAAGGGAAATCATGCTTGACAAATCTTCTGGAATTTTTTGAGGATGTAACTAGTAGAGTGGACAAGGGAGAACCCGTGGATGTGGTGTATTTGGACTTTCAAAAGGCTTTTGACAAGGTCTCACACAAGAGATTGGTGTGCAAAATCAAAGCACATGGTAATGGGGGCAATGTACTGACGTGGATAGAGAACTGGCTGGCAGACAGGAAGCAGAGAGTCGGGATAAACGGGTCCTTTTCAGAATGGCAGGCAGTGACTAGTGGAGTGCCGCAGGGCTCAGTGCTGAGACCCCAGCTCTTTACAATATATATTAATGATTTAGATGATGGAATAGAGTGTAATATCTCCAAGTTTGCAGATGACACTAAACTGGGTGGCGGTGTGAGCTGTGAGGAGGACGCTAAGAGGCTGCAGGGTGACTTGGACAGGTTAGGTGAGTGGGCAAATACATGGCAGATGCATTATAATGTGGATAAATGTGAGGTTATCCACTTTGGGGGCAAAAACACGAAGGCAGAATATTATCTGAATGGCGGCAGATTAGAAAAAGGGGAGGTGCAGCGAGACCTGGGTATCATGTTTCATCAGTCATTGAAAGTTGGCATGTAGGTACAGCAGGCGGTGAAGAAGGCAAATGGTATGTTGGCCTTCATAGCAAAGGGATTTGAGTATAGGAGCAGGGAAGTCTTACTGCAGTTGTACAGGGCCTTGGTGAGGCCCCACCTGGAATATTGTGTTCAGTTTTAGTCTCCTAATTTGAGGAAGGACGTTCTTGCTATTAAGGGAGTGCAGCAAAGGTTCACCAGACTGATTCCCGGGATGGCTAGACTGACATATGAGGAGAGACTGGATCAACTGGGCCTTTATACACTGGAGATTAGAAGGATGAGAGGGGATCGCATAGAAACATATAAGATTCTGATGAGACTGGACAGGTTAGATGCGGGAAGAATGTTCCTGATGTTGGGGAAGTCCAGAACCAGGGGACACAGTCTTAGGATAAGGGGCAGGCCATTTAGGACTGAGATGAGGAGAAATTTCTTCAGAGAGTTGTTAACCTGTGGAATTCCTTGCTGCAGAGAGTTGTTGATGCCAATTCATTGGATATATTTAAGATATGGCCCTTACGGCTAAAGGGATCAAGGGATATGAAAAAAAAATAGGAAAGGGGTACTGAAGGAATGATCAGCCATGATTTTATTGAATGGTGGTGCAGGCTCGAAGGGCCGAATGGCCTACTCTTGCACCTATTTTCTATGTTTCTTCCTTGATTTCTCTCTCCATCTTTGGGGATAGGCTTTTGACTAGTATCCACTATAAGCCCACTGACTCCCACAGCTACCTGGACTACACTTCCTCCCACCCCGCATCCTGTAAGAACTCCATTCCATTCTCCCAGTTTCTCTGTCTCCGTCGCATCTGCCTGTCGACGCCACCTTTCACACTAGTGCTGACATGTCTTCCTTTTTCCTCAATTGAGGATTCCCCTCCACCGTGATTAACATGGCCCTCGACCCTGTCCATTCTATTTCCTGCACCTCTGTTCTCATCACTTCCCTTCCCTCTCAGAACCATGACAGGCTTTCCCTTGTCCTCACCTTTCACTGCACCAGCATCCATGTTCAACGGATCATCCTCCGCCATTTCCGCCACCTCCAGCGTGATCCCATCACCAATCGCATCTTCCCCTCCGCTCTCCCAGCATTCTGAAGGGACCGCTCCCTCTGCGACACCCTGGTCTATTTCGCAGTCACCCCCAGCACCCCTTCCCCTTCCCACGGCACCTTTCCGTGCAAGTGCAGGAGATGCCCTTTTACCTCCTCCCTTCCCACTATCCAGGGCTCCAAATACTCCTTCCAGGTGAAACGGCGATTTACTTGTACTTCTTTCAATTTAGTATACTGTATTCGCTGCTCACAATGTGCTCTTCTCTACATTGGGGAGACCAAGCGTAGATTGGGTGATTGCTTTGCCTCCATTCAGTCTGCAAGTGTGACCCTGAGTTTCTGGTCACCTGTCACTTTAATTCTCCATTTTGACCTCTCTGTCCTTGGCCACCAACACTGTTCCAACGAAGCTCAGCATCTCATCTTTCGTTTAGGCACTTTACAGCCTTCTGGACTCAACATCGAGTTCAACAATTTCAGAATGTAACCGCTACCCATCTTTGGCTCCCTTTCTCCCCCCCCCCCCCACTCCCCCCCAAGCCGATGTTTATTTCCCTTGTCTTCAATGGCTTCTGGTCATTATTCCACCATTCACATTATATCTTGACTAATGTTTTTCTAAGTCCTGGCATTACTATTTCAATTCGGCCCATCATCCCTTTTGTCTCCTATCTTTCCTGCCTTTCACCCTATCACAGATCTTCCCTTTAGTTCTTTCTTCCCCTCCCCCTTTCAATGCTTCTTAAGAATGAGTTCTTTTTGAACACTCACCAGTTCTGACGAAGGGTCATCGACCTGAAATGTTAACTCTGCTTTTCTTTCCACAGGTGCTTTCCGACTCGCTTAGAGTTAATTATTTAACTTGCTAACAGCTAATTGAAGAATAGTTGAAATGAAGATACATGTCTGCTGTCTTGTTTAGTGAATAGTATGTTGAATAGACGATTAAAGAAGGCCATTTTTAAAAAAGAAAAAAATTGCCAGTGATGAGAAAATGGCTACATATCTTGCATTTTTACTTTCAGAAATGGATGAAATTTCAGCGTGACTTTGAGAACTTCAGAACTGCCTGTATTCCATGGGAAATGAAAATAAAAGAAATTGAAAGTAGGTGGAACAAATCTCTTACAAAGTCTCTTACAAAATGAACTTGCTTAGTTGTCAGGGAATGAAGATAGTCTGACAATGCAACTGGTAGTTGTATGAATGCTAAACATTTTTATACTTTTTTAGTATAAATTTAGATTCACTAACTCATTGGGCCCAAATTTCCACACGATAAAAAACAGGTGCCCCTCCGAGCTGGGTGCCCGTTTTTCGCGCCTAAAACGGCGCCGGAAAAAAAACTCGCGATTCTGGAGAGCCCTGCAGCTCCTTGTCTGTTTGGCGCGGCGCCCAGGAGGGCGGAGCCTACACTCGCGCCGATTTTGTAAGTGGGAGGGGGCGGGTACTATTTAAATTAGTTTTTTTCCTGCCGGCAACGCTGCGCGTGCGCGTTGGAGCATTCGCACACGCGCAGTGTGAAGGAAACATTGGCACGCGGCCATTTTTGTAGTTCTTTGTAGCTGTTTAATTTTTGAACATTTTTTAATAAAACCACATTGCCATCAGCACCGAGGCTTCCTGCTTACTGCCCCTCCCTCCCTCCCTCCCGTTCGTGGGAACGATGCTGAGCTGACTGTAAGGCTTCCACCTCAAGTGGAAGGCTGCTTGCTGCCTGGTTACTGCCTCCCTCCCCTCCCCTCCCCCCTCCCCCCTCCCGTTCGCGGGAACATCGCTGAGCTGACTGTAAGGCTTCCACCTCAAGTGGAAGACTGCTTGCTGCCTGGTTACTGCCTGCCTGCCTCTCCCTCCCTCCCATTCGCAGGAATGACGCTGAGCTGACTGTAAGGCTTCCACCTCAAGTGGAAGGCTGCTTGCTGCCTGGTTACTGCCTGCCCCTCCCTCCCTCCCGTTCGCGGGAACGACGCCACATCGCTAAGCTGACTGAAGCACTTTCACACAGGTAGGAAGATGGTTTATTTAATCTTTTCTTTGCTTATAAATGTTTATTCAGGTTGGATTTATTTGTATAATATTTGTAGAAGTATAAATAAGGATTTATTGTAGAATTTAATGACTTCCCTTCCCCCCTCCCCCCCACCTTGTTCCCTATGCCTAATTTGTAACCTGTGCCTGATTTTTTAATGTGTAGAACAGGTTTTTACAGTTCTACAAAAATCTTCACTTGCTCCATTCTACTTTAGTTTGGAGTACGTTTTCACTGTGGAAACTTTGAAATCAGGTGTCAGTGGCCGGACACGCCCCCTTTTAAAGAAAAAATTCTGTTCCAAAGTAGAACTGTTCTACCTGACGAGAACTGCAGAAAAAAAATGTGGAGAATTGCGATTTCTAAGATAGTCCATTCTCCACCAGTTGCTCCTAAAAATCAGGCGCAAATCATGTGGAAACTTGGGCCCTTAGGTATGTTTTTATTTCACTTTTACATTGTAGCTTTTTAATTATTGAATCATAGGGCCCAAGTTTCCACACGATAAAAAACAGGTGCCCCTCCGAGCTGGGCGCCCGTTTTTCGCGCCTAAAACGGCGCCGGAAAAAAAACTCGCGATTCTGGAGAGCCCTGCAGCTCCTTGTCTGTTTGGCGCGGCGCCCAGGGGGGCGGAGCCTACACTCGTGCCGATTTTGTAAGTGGGAGGGGGCGGGTACTATTTAAATTAGTTTTTTTCCTGCCGGCAACGCTGCGCGTGCGCGTTGGAGCGTTCGCGTACGCGCAGTGTGAAGGAAACATTGGCACTCGGTCATTTTTGGAGTTCTTTGTAG
Source organism: Pristiophorus japonicus (assembly GCF_044704955.1). Lineage (NCBI taxonomy): Eukaryota > Metazoa > Chordata > Chondrichthyes > Pristiophoridae > Pristiophorus > Pristiophorus japonicus. The sequence goes on along the minus strand of NC_091977.1, from coordinate 126,272,430 downwards.
CTGTTTAATTTTTGAACATTTTTTAATCAAACCACATTGCCATCAGCACATCAGCACTGAGGCTTCCTGCTTACTGCCCCCCCTCCCTCCTGTTCGCGGGAACGACGCTGAGCTGACTGTAAGGCTTCCACCTCAAGTGGAAGGCTGCTTGCTGCCTGGTTACTGCCTGCCTGCCCCTCCCTCCCTCCCGTTCGCGGGAACGACGCCACATCGCTGAGCTGACTGAAGCACTTTCACACAGGTAGGAAGATGGTTTATTTAATCTTTTCTTTGCTAATAAATGTTTATTCAGGTCGGATTTATTTGTATAATATTTGTAGAAGTATAAATAAGGATTTATTGTAGAATTTAATGACTTCCCTTCCCCCCCCTCCCCCCCACCTCGTTCCCTATGCCTAATTTGTAACCTGCGCCTGATTTTTTAATGTGTAGACAAGGTTTTTTCAGTTCTACAAAAATCTTCACTTGCTCCATTCTAAGTTAGTTTGGAGTACGTTTTCACTGTGGAAACTTTGAAATCAGGCGTCAGTGGCCGGACACGACCCCTTTTGAAGAAAAAATTCTGTTCCAAAGTAGAACTGTTCTACCTGACGAGAACTGCAGAAAAAAAGTGGAGAATTGCGATTTCTAAGATAGTCCGTTCTCCACCAGTTGCTCCTAAAAATCAGGCGCAAATCATGTGGAAACTTGGGCCCAATGAATGGATACAAGACAGTAGGAGGCTATTTGGCCCGATGAGCCCAAGCCGGCTCTCTGCAAGATTACTTCAGTTCGTCTCACTCACCTGCCCATTCCCCGTAGTGCTGCAAATCTTTTTCCTTCAGGTACTTACCTAATTCCCTTTCAAAAGCAGTGATCGAGTCTGCCTTCATCACCCTTTCAGGCAGTGCATTCCAGATCCTAGCAATTTGCTGTGTAAAAATCTGTGTCCTCTGATTCTTGACTCTTCCGCCAATGGGAACAGTTTCTCTCTATCTACTTTGTCTAGACCCTTCATGATTTTGAACACCTCTATCAAATCTCCTCTCAACCTTCTCTGCTCCAAGGAGAACAAAACAATCCCAGCTGGTCTATATTCACATAGCTGAAGTCCCTCATCCCTGGAACTATTTTCATTAGAATTTTAAAAAAATTCTCGGTATGTGGGCGTCGCTGGCAAGGTCGGCACTTATTGCCCATTCATAGTTGCCCTGAATTATTTGTAGCAGTTTGATATTACGGAGTGAGATTGGAACTCACATTCTCTGGATTAGTAGTCCAGCCCTCGTCCAGCAACAGCGGGTTAGCACCATATCCTTTCACCTCTGGGACATCAAGGTTGAATCCATCCCAGACAAATGGGATGAAAGTTCCTCGCTCTGGCAAGGTATAAGAGCCCATGAAATAATATTGGGTTCTCAGCACCATTCCTAATAGGTTCAGCTAAGCAGAACATTTATGCTAATTGGCAGCTTAGTTTACAGAAGTCACGAGGATAAATGTTGTGGCAAATGGGAATATCATACTAATGGAGTTGGGGATGCATTTCTGAGGTTAAGTTAGGGCACATTGTTGGGCAGAATAGAAGAGTTGCATACATTTAATCCCAACTATAACTGATCTGGGAGTGTTTGATGCTGGTACTGGATGGAAACGTGGAGGGAATGCATCTTTTCCTATACTTGACATGCCTCACATTGAGAGCATTAAAATATTACAATAAATCCATGATGCCTTTTCAATAGTATTGTCTTATGTGTCATCTTGACTCAGTGTCAGATAAATCAGTGTCACATAACATTCATGCTGCCTGATACTTTTCGTGATTGTGCAGTTCAGCCGAGCTGATGAGTGGTGTAATGCGTTCACCCAAACACATTACACCATATTCACTGACACAAATCCCTTTCTCTTGCAGGGCAAGTTGGAGCATAACAGATAACAGATAACAGCAGACATTAACCGGCAGGGGACAGGCTTGCCTTCATCACCTCACCCCCTTTGAGGAGATGGTACTGGTCAGTCTTGGCAGGGACATGGCTGAGCCCATGGCCAGTGATGGGGAAGAAGGAATACAAGATGCGATATCCTCCTTCTCACATCCCAGTTCCTCCTCATCGTATACTCTCTTCTGATTTACAATCTGCACATGGTGTAAGCATGCAGCTCTTACTTACCCCTCCCCTCATCATGACCCTACCCATGTGCCATTCTCATATCAGAGACCCAAGAAATCCAGACTGCCCAGCCAGTGGTCAAACAACAAGGAGAGTCTAGAAGAAGAAGCAACACCTTCACTCAATTTCACACGCCCAGCCATCAACTCAGATACTGACACTCGCTGTACTTTAGAGGATGGATTCGATGCAGGATCTGCACATGGTGACACAAGTGACCTGCAGCCAAGGCAGGAGACAAGGGTAGCTCAGGTGACACCTTCTTGGATGGCGAGATCACCCATGAGTTCTGCTGCACAGGACTCAAATGAATACCCTGATGTGGGTGGCCTACTGTAGAACACTGATGGTTATGCACAAGGCCATCTGCAGTCTCCCCCACTGAAGGTCAGTAGCCTTCCACCTGCCAAGCTGCAGCCACTGGGGTAGCACTGCATAGGAGCACTAGGATAGGCAAAGGAACATGCAAGACAGACACTAAGAAAATGCACAAGTTAAATTTTGGATGGAATATTGGATGGATATGTGGATAAAGTTTGATTGGAAAGTTTTCTTTGTGGTAGATTTTATTTTATTTCAGCATTGTGGCCAAGATGATGCTGTGATTGTCAGTAACAGAGGGAGGGTAAGGTGTGGGACAAGTGTTGAAAGGGGAATTAGGATTGTGTTCACTTGTACCACAGGCGATGATTCGATCCCAGATATGTCGGCCAGAAAGGAGCTGACTGGGTTGCCACCTTCCTTCCGCTTTCTCCTCCTCCTCCTCCTCCTGTTCTTCCTCCTCTTCCTCTTCCCCCTTGTCCTCCTCCTTCTCCTTTGCTGGTAGCCATATCCCTTGTGGCAAGGGCTGTGCCCTCATGATGACTAGGTTGTGGCGGGTACAGCAGACCACGACTAATGAGGACACATGCTTAAGTGAGTACTGTAGAGCTCCTCTAGAGCGGTCCAGGCAGTGGGCAGTGGAAGCGTTGAGTAAGGATGCCAATGGTTTACCCTAAGATGTTTCGTGTGACAACATGGCTCTTGCTGAACGCATGCTGGCCATGTATGGTTGGGTTGCAGAGCCAGATAGTCATGGGATAGCCCTTGTCACCCAGTAACTACCCTCTGGTCTGTCTTGGTGGCTCAAGGACTGGGTGAACAGTGGACTGACACAGAATAAAAGCATCATGAGTGCTGTCAGGATACTGGGCATTCACCATCATGATGTACTGAGCGTGGTCGCACAACAATTGCACTCAGCGAGTGATAACCTTTGTGGTTGCAGTACAACTCAGCATTTATATATGGTGCCTGCAAAGCCATGTGCGTGCAGTTGATGGCACCCTGCTCAATGGTGAAATCTGGCAAAGCCATGTATATGCTCTGTCTGTTTCTCTCTGGCCATTGTCTTTTGGATGCGACACTAAGGCCTTGACTGCCTGTTCAGGTCGATGTTAAAGATGCGATAGCACTTTTTCAAAGAAGAGCAGAGATTTTTCCAATTGTTCTAACCAACATACATCCCTCAACCAACAGCACCTAATCAGATTAACTGGTCATTCATCTCATTAATGCAAAAGCAAAATACTGTGGATGCTGGAATCTTAAATAAAAACAGAAAATGCTGGAAATCTCAGCGGGTCAAGCAACAACTGTGGAGAGAAACAGGTGCTGAAATTGCCCATCCCGATAAGGCCTGTGGCCGCCTGAAAGCAACGGCCATGGGGTGGCGCGGAATGGCCGCTGACTTGCGGCGGACTGGCTGATGTTTGCAGCTTTGTCCTCGGGGGTTTTTGATGCGGTATGACGATCTGCCCCGCTCCCCCCACTTCTGCCCCACTCTTGCAGATGCATCCTTAACGACGTCATCAGAGCGCACACCACAGCGGCCCCGCCCCGGAAGGAAAATTCAGGTCAAAAAGACTTCCGGCAGCCTGTCAATGCCCCCCAATAGTTTTTTGTGTCAGTGCACAGTGCCGGCTCAAGACCACCAGCGGCCTTCAAAGGCGTGTTGCGTGTAGCACCATTATTTTTGCCGAGAATTTTTCAGACTTTTCACAAGTTTGCCAGTTGCCTTGTTCAGAGCGGCATTGAATGCTAATGGGCTAGGGTCCTCAGTCTCGACAACACAGAGGCCTCATTGTGGAGGTTGTGCTTGCGGAGGCAATGGGTTCAGTGCTGGCAGCGGAACGCCTCCTGCACATTGGGTGCGGCAGGGAGGCATGCAGGAGAAGGTGGTACCGTCTCCAACGGCTCCAGAGGCAGCGGACAAGGGATGCAGCAGACATGGATGGCCAACATGCAGAAGACCATGGAAATGGCGACAAACCTCAACACAGAGAGGTGGCCCAGGAAGGACCAGCTGTCAGGAGGAGGGTCAGTTACGCTGACCCCCGCACCAGATGGTGGATGAGGTGTATAGAAGGCAGGATGCACAGGAGGCAGATGCTTGTGAGCAGCAGGCTGCAGGGGGCGAGGAGCAGCAAGAGCATGAGGGATAAAGCAATGAGGCAGCTGCAATAGGAAGACGCGAGCATAGACGTGGAGGGAGAAGGCCCTATCGTGCAAGGGTCTAGAGGCAGCAGTTTTCACACATGGATCTGACGGATGATCAATGTCTCCTGAGTGGGGGGGGCTTCTTTACGCAGAGGGTTGTGGGGATCTGGAACTCGTTGCCTGGAAGAGTGGTGGATGCAGAAACCCTCACCGCTTTTAAGAGATGGTTAGATGGGCACTTAAAGTGCAGCAACCTGCAGGGTTACGGACCTAAAGCTGATAATTGGGATTAGACTGGATGACCTTTTGTTGGAAGGAGCAGATATAATGGTAAGTACTGCAGGGAATAGAATATGGCCAGGGTGATCACCTGGACTAATTTCAATCGCCTGGATGGGTCAGAGAGGAATTTTTCCAGATTTTTTCTCCCTAAATTGGCCTCGGTTTTTATCTGGATTTTGCCTCTCCCAGAAGATCACATGGCTATGGTTGGGGTGGAGTGTAGAATGTTTTAGTATAATGTGTGTTGCAGTTATGGTGAGGCGGATTGGTTGGGCTGGGTGCTCTTTGCCTTTCCATCGTTGTTCATGGGTTTATATGTAACCTTTAGGGCTGCTGACCAAGGGCTGTGTGGCTCTTTGTCAACCGGCGTGGACACGACGGGCCAGAATGACCTCCTTCTGCGCTGTAAATTTCCATGTTTCTATGTTTCTACATTAACTTCGATTCTGGAAGGACATCGTTAGGGAGCTGTGCAATCTCCTGCAACCAGATATTCAGCCTCAGACATGGCTGAGGACAGCTCTGACTGTCGCAACCAAAATGACCATAGCACTCAATTTCTATGCCACTGGATCTTTCCAAGCTGCTACAACAGACATATCGAACATTTCGCAGTTTGCCGCACATCACTCCATCCATCCATGCTCTCTGTAACAGAAGGAGCGACTACATTTCCTTCCCGTTGAGCAGCAAGAAGCAGTTGGAGTAGCAGATTGGATTTCTGCGAATTGCAGGCTTCCCCAGGGTTCAGGGCACCGTAGACTGCACCCACGTCGCATTGAGGGCGCCATAGAACAATCCTGAGATGTTCAGAAACTGCAAGGGATTCCACTCCTTCAATGTGCAGCTGGTGTGCGACCACCACCGCTAATCATGGCAGTTGATACCCAGTATCCTGGCAGCAGCCACGATGCTTTCATCCTAGAACATAAGAACAAAAGAAATAGGAGCAAGAGTAGGCCATTTGGCACCTTGAGCCTGCTCTGCCATTCAATAAGATCATGGCTAATCTGATCATGGACTCAGCTAGTGCTGTTGGGGAGGGGTTAAACTAATATGGCAGGGGGTTGGGAATCTACGCAGGGAGACAGAGGGAAGTAAAATGGGGTCGGAAGCAAAAGATAGAAAGAAGAAAAGTAAAAGTGGAGGGCAGAGAAACCCAAGGCAAAAATCAAAAAGGACCACATTACAGCAAAATTCTAAAGGGACAAAGTGTGTTAAAAAAGAAATGCCTGAAGGCTCTGTGCCTCATTGCGAGGAGTATTCGTAATAAGGTGGCCGAATTAACTGTGCAGGCAACTATTAACGAATATGATATAATTGGGATTACGGAGATATGGCACCAGGGTGACCAAGGTTGGGAACCCAACATCCAGGGGTATTCAACATTCAGGAAGGATAGACAGAAAGGAAAAGAAGGTGGGGTAGCGTTGCTGGTTAAAGAGGAAATTAACGCAATACTAAGGAAGGACATTAGCTTGGATGATGTGGAATCTGTATGGGTAGAGCTGCGGAATACCAAAGGGCAGAAAATGCTAGTGGGAGTTGTGTACAGACCACCAAACAGTAGTAGTGAGGTTGGGGACAGCATCAAACAAGAAATTAGGGATGCGTACAATAAAGGTACAGCAGTTATCAGGGCGACTTTAATCTACATAAAGATTGGGCTAACCAAACTGGTAGCAATGCGGTGAAGGAGGATTTCCTGGAGTGTATCAGGGATGGTTTTCCAGACCAAAATGTCGAGGAACCAACTAGAGGGCTGGCCATCCTAGAATGGGTGATGTGTAATGAGAAAGGACTAATTAACAATCTTGTTGTGAGGCCCCTTGAGGAAGAGTGACCATAATATGGTAGAATTCTTTATTAAGATGGAGAGTGACAAAGTTAATTCAGAGACTAAGGTCCTGAACTTAAGGAAAGGTAACTTCGATGGTATGAGATGTGAATTGGCTAGAATAGACTGGTGAATGATACTTAAAGGATTGACGGTGGATAGGCAATGGCAAACATTGAAAGATCACATGGATGAACTTCAACAATTGTACATCCCTGCCTGGAGCACGTAGGATAATGGGAGGAGGCGTTACCCACATTGGGTATATTGAGACAGGTGTTCATACCTGCACCTGAGTGATGCAGATTGTGTGAGAAGGCTGTGTTTCTGCAAAGAAGTTGTAACTGAGATCTGTGAGTTCATAAAAGCAGATTTGCAGCCGAGAAGCGTCAGGAGGACTGCTTTGTCAGTTGAAGTAAAGATTACAGCTGCACTTTCATTCCATGCATCTGGATCATTCCAGGCCACAACTGGGGATATGTGTACCATTTCTCAACATGCATCACATATCTGCATTCGGCAGGTGACTATATGCCCGGAGGAATGACGACATCAAGTTCTCCATGACCGCCCAGACAACGCGTGAAAGGGTTGTGGGCTTCTCCAGGATTGCTGGCTTCCCAAAGGTACAGGGCTGTATTGATTGTACCCACATCGCCTTGCGAGCACCTTTGGAGGATTCTGAGATATACAGGGACAGAAAAGGCTTCCATTCCGTTAATGTGCAGCTCGTATGTGACGATATGCATCATATCATGTCAGTCGATGCAAGGTACCTTGGGAGCACCCATGATGCCTTCATCCTACGCAAGAGTGCTATATCTGCCATGTTTCAGCAGCAGTCAGGAGGGCAGAGTTGGCTGCTGGGAAACAAAGTGTACAACCTCGGCACCGGGTTCATGACGCCCCTACGTGTAATCCGGACAGAAGCTGACCGGGAATACAACATGTTACACATTGCGACGCGGAGCATAATAGAGAGGACCATTGGCATCTTGAAACAATGTTTCCGATAACTGCACCATTCCGGAGGCTACTTGCAATACTCCCCTGAGATTGTCCGTCAGTTCACTGTTGGAAGGTAGGATTGGAAGATGTTTTCCTCTTCCGGCTCGTCCGCGTCTGAATCTTCTTCTGCATCTGCTTCAGCCTTGTTAGGGTTGGCCTCAGGTTCTGCAAAATATAACAGAGCAGACAAATGGTTAGCAGGAGAGGAGGGGGCAGGGTGGGTGGCATGAATAGGCAAACACAGTGCAGGCAGCAGGCTAATTTGGAGGAGCATGATGAATGATAGCATGTTGAATCAACCGAAGCTTGGCTGATGGAGACATCCCCAGGAACCGAAGCATGGCTAGCCCATGCAGTACTTAACATTTAGCAAAGCCAGACTGTGGAATTTGCAGGACTTACCCTCTCCTTCGAGTGTGGGCCCAGCTTGTGCAGTGGTGGTTGCTTTTCTCCAGGCAGGACTCATCAAAGCAGTGACCCTCTCTTCCAAGGGTTTCAGTGGGTGTAGATTTTCCAGGCCTCCTCCTGTTCGAGTTCTTTCCCTTTTGTTGTGTGCCACCTTCCACTGCAAAGATGAAAACGTAACTTTTTAGAGAGGGTGTCTTTCTGCTGGGTGGGACATATACAGATGGTCACATTTACAATTGCAATTCCAGTGAATAAATGAAAATATTACTCACACTAACTACTTGACCAAGGTCCTGCCACTTCTTTTTGCACTGGCTTCCAGATTTCCGGGTGTTCACCATTGCACAGTAATCTTCTGCAAGTTGGTTTCAGCGTTTCTTCATTTCTTTTAATGAAACTTTTGTGTGACCTCTGCTGGTGTCCAGTTTGTGCCATCTGGCCTCAATTATAGTAACAGGGCCTCCACTTCATCCTGTAAGAAATTCTTGGTCCTTGAGCCGCGTTGCATCTTGTATTGCAGCAACTCCGATTTTTCCACTGAGAATTAAAGTTCTCACACACACTGGCTCTTTAAAAATGGCCAAATGCAGACCGGGAGCTGTAATGGGCATGCGCGCCCATAGCAATCATGTCAAAAACATCTTTTCTTTTCCACGCATGTGCAGAAGGGGGGTTATTGTTTTTTTCGGCTCCACCCCCCAAAGCTAAAGGACAGGCGGCACCAAATTCAAAAAATAGAACGGGGAAACTTGCTAGTTATTTTTTTGGAGTGGTCGGGGCCCAAAAATACGGGCGTAACTCTTGCAGTACACCAAAAAACAGCACTGGGGAAAATTGAGCCCAAAGTCTATGACATGTAAAGAGAGAGAATATCTGCAACAAATCCACAGCATTTCTGTTACTTTAATATCATGTGGAAGGAACATACTGATGGTTTCAGATTACAATGATATATTTTGAAAATTTGCTTCATCATTTTGCAGAGTTTGGTGAACAAAAAAATGTTCTGCCAAACATTTTCCCCTAAAGACAGTGCTCCTTCACATGGTGTACCTTATCGAAATTGACCAGGTCTCTGAAGTACACTGAGGAAGCATCTAGACAAGTAACATAACATATATATATAAAACAATAAAGCAGTTGGATTACTTGAAGTTTGTGACTCCCACTCTTCCCTACATCCACATCAGATATGTAATATCCTGGACATAGTAACAAGCTGAGAAGAAGTTTAATGAAGAGAGAGGCTGGGGTTAGTAGTTGTGGTTATTTGAAGCAAATGTTTTGATTTAAATAACAAATAGAAAGTACAATATAAAAAATTGTAGAGAGTGGGAAGTACCTTTGAGATGAGGAGGTGCAGAGGAGAGGGTGATAGTTTAGATATTCTCAATCAGTGACCTTTTTAACATATGGCCCCAAAACACGTCTTTCTCACAGATAAACAATAAGAAAGAAAAATGTATGTTTCTCCCAATGATTACAGCAAATACTCCAATGTGAGTGGTAGAGAAAATAGCCAAAAATGAGATCAGGTAAAGAAATATTTGTGGATATTTGCCAAATAAAATCTTTGCAGCAATGCCCACAGCCATTGCATGAGCAACTTTCAGCTGATCACAAGATCAGATAAATTTATTTTGCAGAAAGAGTAAGATATACAAATATAGAAAAAGAGTCGAAGACAAACTGATAGAGAAGATAACAGAATTACGAACCAGAGATAGAGAGAGACAGCAAGAATTAGAAAGGAGATGCAAGCTGTGGGATAGCTACAGGATGAGATACCACTATGTTACTTCTGTCATAAGGACATAAGAAATAGGAGCAGGAGTAGGCCATTTGGCCCCTCGAGCCTGCTCTGCCATTCAATAAGATCATGGCTGATCTGATCATGGAATCAGCTCCACTTCCCTGCCAGCTCCCTATAACTCTTTGTTCCCTTATTGCTCAAAAATCTATCTCCGTCTTAAATATATTCAATGACCCAGCCTCCTCAGCTCTCTGGGGCAGAGAATGCCACAGATTTACAACCCTCTGAGAGAAGAAATTCCTCCTTATCTCAGTTTTAAATGGGCGGCCCCTTATTCTGAGACTATGGGTTAGAACCTGCACTTTTGTGCTTATCGCCCCAAAATGGACGATATTTCCGGCGTGAGCATTAAAAAAGGGTTTTCAGATCGCCGGTTTCTCGTCCATTCTCAAAGCACCTAGTTTCCACTTTTGGAAATGGCCGTTACCGCGAGCGATATAAAATGGGTGGTAGCGTTAAATTTTTTTGACCTTCTGCTGTAAAGTGTGGCGGTCCTTAGCAACAGCATGCTCGATTCCTGCGATTCTGGAGGTCAAGGGTCATCATGACATGCGCAGAAGAGGAGACAGAGAGAGAGGAAGCTCAGAGGGACTGAAGGCGTGTCTGGGTGTGGTGTGGCTGCTTAGGGAGGAAGGAGGGAGACTTTAGAGCTTCACAGCAAGTAGGCAAACAAAAAGTAGCTGTTACCAGCCACATATTTGACCGAATGTGTCCTATAATGGAGAGAGGGGAGGAGGCATCACAGCACGCTGTGGAGACTGATGCTGGTTCTAACCCTATATCCCCTAGTTTTAGTTTCCCCATGAGTGGAAATATCCTCTCTGCATCCACCTTGTCGAGCCCCCTCATTATCTTATATGTTTCGATAAGATCACCTCTCATTCTTCTGAACTCCAATGAGCATAGGCCCAACCTACTCAACCTATCTTCATAAGTCAACCCCCTCATCTCCGGAATTAAACTAATGAACCTTCTCTGAACAGCTCCAATGCAAGTATATCCTTCCTTAAGTTTAGAGACCAAAACTGTACGCAGTACTCTAGGTGTGGCCTCACCAATACTTTGTACAGTTGTAGCAGGACTTCTCTGCTTTTATACTCTATCCCCTTGCAATAAATGCCAACATTCCAGTTGCCTTCCTGATTACTTGCTGTACCTGCATACTAATGTTTTGTGTTTCATGCACAAGGACACCCAGGTCCCTCTGTACTGCAGCACTTTGCATTTTTTCTCCATTTAAATTATAATTTGCTTTACTATTTTTTCTGCCAAAGTGGATAACCACACATTTTCCCACATTATACTCCATCTTCCAAATTTTTTCCCACTCACTTATCCTGTCGATATTATCCCTTTGCAAATTTTTTGTGTCCTCCTCACAATTTGCTTTCTCACCCATCTTTATATCATCAACAGACTTGGCTAGATAACACTCGGTCCCTTCATCCAAGTCATTAATATAGATTGTAAATAGTTGAGGCCCCAGCATCAATCTCTGCTGCACCCCACTAGTTACTGTTTGCCAACCAGAAAATTACCCATTTATCCCAACTCTCTGTTTCTTTTAGTTAGCCAATCCTCTATCCATGCTAATATATTACCCCCAACCCCATGAACTTTTATGTTGTGCAGTAACCTTTTATGTGGCACCTTATCGAATGCCTTCTGGAAATCCAAATACACCACATCCACTGGTTCCCCTTTATCCATCCTGCTTGTTATATCCTCAAAGAACTCCAGCAAATTTGTCAAACATGATTTCCCATTCATAAAACCATGCTGACTGTGCTTGATTGAATTATGCTTTTCCAAATGTCCTGTTACTGCTTCCTGAATAATGGACTCCAGCATTTTCCCCAACGACAGATGTTAGGCTAACTGGTCTATAGTTTTCTGCTTTCTATTTGCCTCCTTTTTTAAATAGGGACGTTACATTTGCGGTTTTCCAATCTGCTGGGACCTCCCCAGAATCTAGGATATTTTGATACATTACAACCATTGCATCCACTATCTTTGCAGCCACTTCTTTTGAGACCCTAGGATGCAAGCCGTCAGGTCTAGGGACTTGTCCATCTTTGGTCCCATTATTTTACCAAGTACTACTTCATTAGTGAGAGTGATTGTATTAAGTTCCTCGCTCTCTATAGCCCCTTGGCTATCCACTATTGGGATATTTTTAGTGTCTTCTACCTTGAAGACCGATACAAAATATTTGTTCAATGTCTCTGCCATTTTCCTGTTCCCCATTATTAATTCCCCAGTCTCATCCTCTAGGGGACCAACATTTACGTTAACTACTCTTTTCCTTTTTATGTAACTGTAGAAACTCTTACTATCTGTTTTTATATTTCATGCTAGTTTACTTTCGTAATCTAGTTTCCCTCTCTATTATGTTTTTAGTCGTACTTTGCTGGCTTTTAAAAGTTTCCCAATCCTCTGGCCTCCCACGAGTCTTGGCCACATTGTATGCCCTTGTTTTCAATTTGATACCATCCCTTATTTCCTTAGTTAGCCATGAATGGTTCTCCCTTCTCTTACAGACTTTCCTTCTTATTGGGATATATTTTTGTTGCGAGTTATGAAATATCTCCTTAAATCTCTACCACTGCTCATCAACCGTCCCACACTTTAATCGATTTTCCCAGTCCACTTTAGCCAACTCTGCCTTCATACCTTTGTAGTCTTCTTTATTTAAGCTGAGGACACTGGTTTGAGATCCAATTTTCTCACCCTCCAACTGAATTTGAAATTCAACCATGTTATGATCACTCATTCCTGGAGGATCCTATACTAGGAGATCGTTTATTAATCCAATCTCATTACATTACCAGATCGAAGATAGCCTGCTCCCTGGTCGTGATGTGTTGGTGAGAGGCTCGGGAGGTGCGTGGAGAGGCCTATAAAGGCCCAGCGTCCGAGAGTCGTCGGGAGTCATGGTGCGTCGGCGAGAGGCTCGGGAGGTGCATGGAGAGGCCTATAAAGGCCCAGTGTCCGAGAGTCATCGGGAGTCATGGTGCGTCGGTGAGAGGCTCGGGAGGTGCGTGGAGAGGCCTATAAAGGCCCAGCGTCTGGGAGTCATCGGGAGTCATGGTGCGTCAGCGAGAGGCTTGGGAGGTGCGTGGAGAGGCCTATAAAAAGGCCCAGCGTCCGAGAGTCATCTGGAGTCGTGGTGTGTCGGTGAGAGGCTCGGGAGGTGCGTGGAGAGGCGTGCTTGTGCAGCTGCAGGGAGAAGGCAAAAAAGAAGTAGAAAGAAATCGAAAGGTGACATCACAGCCAAGGGAGTAAGTGATTGGCTGGTGAATGGTAGGTAGCTTTTCTTTTTCTTTCTTTATCAGTAAGTAACATTTAGCATTGTTGTTGCCAACTTAAGTGTATCTAAGGGTTAAGTCGTGGCAGGAGAGCTCGGACACGTGTTATGCTGCTCCTGTACTATGTGGGAAGTCAGGGACACTTCCAGTGTCCCTAACAACTACATATGCGGGAAGTGCATCCACCTGCAGCTCCTGACGGACCGCATTGTGGCACTGGAGCTTCGGGTGGATTCACTCTGGAGCATTCAGGATGCTGAGAATGACGTGAATAGCACGTTTAGTGAGTTGGTCACACCGCAGGTAAAGGGTACTCAGCCAGATAGTAAATGGGTGACCAGCAGGAAGAGCAGTGTAAGGAAGGTAGTGCAGCTCTGCACTACCCCCTGAATCATCCCCCTGCAAAACAGATACACCTCTTTAGGTACTGTTGAGGGGGATGACTCATCAGAGGAGGGCAGCAGCAGCCAAGTTCATGGCACCATGGGTGACTCTGCTGCACAGGAGGGCAGGAAAAAGAGTGGGAGAGCTATAGTGATAGGGGATTTGATTGTAAGGGGAATAGATAGGCGTTTCTGCGGCCGCAACCGAGACTCCAGGATGGTATGTTGCCTCCCTGGTGCAAGGGTCAAAGATGTCTCGGAGCGGGTGCAGGACATTCTGAAAAGGGAGGGTGAACAGCCAGTTGTCGTGGTACACATAGGTACCAACGATATAGGTAAAAAATGGGATGAGGTCCTACGAGACGAATTTAGGGAGCTAGGAGCTAAATTAAAAAGTAGGACCTCAAAAGTAGTAATCTCAGGATTGCTACCAGTGCCACGTGTTACTCAGAGTAGGAATCGCAGGATAGCTCAGATGAATACATGGCTTGAGGAATGGTGCAGAAGGGAGCGATTCAAATTTCTGGGGCATTGGAACCGGTTCTGGGGGAGGTGGAACCAGTACAAACCGGACGGTCTACACCTGGGCAGGACCGGAACCAATGTCCTAGGGGGAGTGTTTGCTAGTGCTGTTGGGGAGGAGTTAAACTAATATGGCATGGGCATGGGAATCTATGCAGGGAGGCAGAGGGAAATAAAAGGGAGACAGAGGCAAAAGATAGAAAGGAGAATAGTAAAAGTGGAGGGCAGAGAATCCCAAGGCAAAAAACAAAAAGGGCTACATTACAGCAAAATTCTAAAGGGGCAAGGTGTGTTAAAAAGACAAGCCTGAAGGCTCTGTGCCTCAATGCAAGGAGTATTCGGAATAAGGTGGACGAATTAACTGCGCAGATAGCAGTTAATGGATACGATGTAATTGGCATCACAGAGACATGGCTCCAGGGTGACCAAGGCTGGGAGCTCAACATCCAGGGGTATTCAGCATTTAGGAAGGATAGACAGAGAGGAAAAGTAGGCGGGGTGGCGTTGCTGGTCGAAGAAGAAATTAATGCAATAGTAAGGAAGGACATTGGCTTGGATGATGTAGAATCGGTATGGGTGGAGCTGCGGAATACCAAAGGGCAGAAAACGCTGGTGGGAGTTGTGTACTGGCCACCAAACAGTAGTAGTGAGGTTGGGGAAAGCATAAAATAAGAAATAAGGGAAGTGTGCAATAAAGGTACAGCAGTTATCATGGGCGACTTTAATTTACATATATATTGGGTTAACCAAACTGGTAGCAATGCAGTAGTGGAGGATTTCCTGCCGTGTATTAGGGATGGTTTTCTTGACCAATATGTGGAGGAACCGACTAGAGAACTGGCCATCCTCGACTGGGTGATGTGTAATGAGAAGGGACTAATTAGCAATCATGTTGTGCGAGGCCCCTTGGGGAAGAGTGACCATAATATGGTAGAATTCTTTATTAAGATGGAGAGTGACACAGTTAATTCAGAAACTAGGGTCCCAAACTTAAGGAAAGCTAAATTCGATGGCATGAGGCATGAATTGGCTAGAATAGACTGGCAAATTATACTTAACGGGTTGATGGTGGATAGGCAACATTTATAGATCACATGGATGAACTTCAACAGTTGTACATCCCTGTCTGGAGTAAAAATAAAACAGGGAAGGTGGCTCAACCGTGGCTAACAAGGGAAATTAAGGATAGTGTTAGATCCAAGGAAGAGGCATATAAATTGGCTAGAAAAAGTAGCAAACCTGAGGACTGGGAGAAATTTAGAATTCAGCAGAGGAGGACAAAGGGTTTAATTAGGAGGGGAAAATAGAGTATGAGAGGAAGCTTGCCGGGAACATAAAAACTGACTGCAAAAGCTTCTATAGATATGTGAAGAGAAAAAGATTGGTGAAAACAAACGTAGGTCCCTTGCAGTCAGACTCAGATGAATTAATAATGGGGAACAAAGAAATGGCAGACCAATTGAACAAATACTTTGGTTCTGTCTTCACGAAGGAAGACACAAATGAACTTCTGGAAATACTAGGGAACCGAGGGTCTAGTGAGAAGGAGGAACTGAAGGAAATCCTTATTAGGCGGGAAATTGTGTTCAGGAAATTGATGGGATTGAAGGCCGATAATTCCCCAGGGCCTGATTGACTGCATCCCAGAGTACTTCAGGAGGTGGGCCTAGAAATAGTGGATGCATTAGTAATCATTTTCCAACAGTCTATCGACTCTGGATCAGTTCCTATGGACTGGAGGGTAGCTAATGTACCATCACTTTTTAAAAAAGGAGGGAGAGAGAAAACCGGTAATTATAGACCGTTTAGCCTGACATCAGTAGTGGGGAAAATGTTGGAATCTATTATTAAGGATGAAATAGAAGCGCATTTGGAAAGCAGTGACAGGATCGGTCCAAGTCAGCATGGATTTATGAAAGGGAAATCAAGCTTGACCAATCTTCTAGAATTTTTTGAGGATGTAACTAGTCGAGTGGACAAGGGAGTACCAGTGGATGTGGTGTATTTGGAGTTTCAAAAGGCCTTTGACAAGGTACCACATAAGAGATTGGTGTACAAGATCAAGGCACATGGTATTGTGGGTAATGTAATGGCGTGGATAGAGAATTGGTTGGCTGGCAGGAAGCAGAGAGTCGCGATGAACGGGTTCTTTTCGGAATGGAAGGCAGTAACCAGTGGAGTACCGCAGGGCTCAGTGCTGGGACCCCGGCTCTTCATAATATACATTAATGATTTGGATGAAGGAATTGAGTGTAATATCTCCAAGTTTGCAGATGACACTAAACTGGGTGGTGGTGTGAGCTGTGAGAAGGATGTTAAGAGGCTGCAGGGTGATTTGGACAGGTTAGGAGAGTGGGCAAATGCATGGTAGATGCAGTATAATGTGGATAAATGTGAGGTTATCCACTTTGGTGGCAAAAACACAAAGGCAGAATATTATCTGAATGGCGGCAGATTAGGAAAAGGGGAGGTGCAACGAGACCTGGGTGTCATGGTTCATCAGTCATTGAAAGTTGGCATGCAGGTACAGCAGGCGGTGAAGAAGGCAAATGGCATGTTGGCCTTCATAGCTAGGGGATTTGAGTATAGGAGCAGGGAAGTCTTACTGCAGTTGTACAGGGCCTTGGTGAGGCCTCACCTGGAATATTGTGTTCAGTTTTGGTCTCCTAATCTGAGGAAGGACGTTCTTGCTATTGAGGGAGTGCAGCGGAGGTTCACCAGACTGATTCCAGGGATGGCTGGACTGACATATGAGAGACTGGATCAACTGGGCCTTTATACACTGGAGCTTAGAAGGATGAGAGGGGATCTCATAGAAACGTATAAGATTTTGACGGGATGGGACAGGTTAGATGCGGGAAGAATGTTCCCGATGTTGGGGAAGTCTAGAACCAGGGGACACAGTCTTAGGATAAGGGGTAGGCCATTTAGTACTGAGATGAGGAGAAAGTTCTTCACTCAGAGAATTGTTAACCTGTGGAATTCCCTGCCGCAGAGAGTTGTTGATGCCAGTTCATTGGATATATTCAAGAGGGAATTAGATGTGGCCCTTACGGCTAAAGGGATCAAGAGGTATGGAGAGAAAGCGGGAAAGGGGTACTGAGGTGAATGATCAGCCATGATCATATTGAATGGTGGTGCAGGCTCAAAGGGCCGAATGGCCTACTCCTGCACCTATTTTCTATGTTTCTATGTTTCTATGTACCGCAATGTACTGTTCAAGGAAACTACCCCGGATACACTCTATGAACTCTTCCTCAAGGCTACTCTGGCCAACTTGGTTTGTCCAATCAATATGAAGGTTAAAATCACTCATGATTTTTTACAAGCCTCCCTTATTTCTTGATTTATACTCTGTCCAACAATGTAGCTCCTGTTAGGGGGCCTATCGACTATGCCCACCAGTGACTTTTTCCCATTATTACATCTCCACCCAAACTGATTCAACATCTTGATCTTCTGAGCCAATATAATTTCTCAGTAACGCACTGATCTCATCCTTTATTAACAGTGCTATCCCACCTCTTTTTCCTTTCTGTCTTTCCTCGCGAATTGTCAAATACCCCTGAATATTTGGTTCCCATCCTTGATCACCTTGCAACCTGGTCTCTAATGGCTATCAGATCGTACCCATTTGTATCTATTTGTGCCGTCAACTCATCTATTTTGTTATGAAGGCTGCGTGCATTCAGATAAAAAGCTTTTATATTAGTTTTTTTACCATTTTTTCCTGCTTTGACTCCTTTTCCTGATTCACCTTTATGTTTATACATTCTGTCCCTTCCTGTCATGCACTGGTTTTCATTTCCCCCAGTGCTACCCTGCTGTATTGCCTTCTCCTTTTCTTGGACTTTTAAATTTTTCGCTCAGCTGAACAATCCTGTAAGAGAAATTTGGCATTAGGGGTACCAGCGGGACAAGGGTTAAAGTGCTGGTTCCTGCATCGATCCATAAGGAGATAAAAGGCCTCTCTTCAGCCTTGTACCAAGGCTCCAGAAGTTATCAATTCAATAATATTCCGACAGGATACGATGTGAGAACCTAAACAGACATTGATAAGACCTTGCGAAGAGGCTCGAGGCGGACTCACGGGCACCAAGGAGAATCAACAAATTCTGACCTAATGAAGTCATTCTCGTCACAGCCTAAAGTGGTCACAAAGGTCTTGGCCTGTCAATCCAAAGTAGCACTAATAAGGTAGTCCAATTAGAGAAGTAGCACTGATAAAGCAGTCCAATTAGAGATCTAGGGAGGTCTTACCAGGGAACGGAGGGGTTTTTGAAATGTATAAAAGTTGTATGATTGTGCTGTTCAGGAAGCATCTCCACTCACAGGCGGCTGTGATAAGAGGTGTTCCCGGACGTTCGTAATAAAAGATCATTATACCTTGCCATCTGTCTCTGTCTGCTAACTCCGGGAGCTGTTACGCGGGTTGGGGCGAGTGTCGACCCTCTATATCAGGGGGCCCGCTCGTGGAGGAGAAGCCTTCCCTTTCTCCCCTCAACATTTGGCGCTGAGAGCAGGGTACGGACATCCCGAATGGAACAATGACCCAGCTGTTGGGGTGAGCATGTTTTAATTTACCACCTTCAAGTTAGAGCTGTGGCATTGTAAACCGCAAAGGAAGGACATCTGTACAAAGAACCATTTGTAGCAGGTCCAGGAGGGACGGAGATGGAGGACAGGGACGATCTAGAGGTGGAAGGGGGTCAAAAGGTGCATCCTAAAACGCGCGCGTGGAGATAGCACGGCAGTGCGAGGGTACGACGCAAGGGAAGATATAGAGGAAGGTCTATTGACCCGAAGCGGTACGAGCGCACGGTGCAGGGACGAGAGAGTGAGGACATGGAAACGACGTCCCTGCAGTGACGGGATATATTGACCCAAAGCGTGGCAGTACGAGTGTACGGTGCCAAGGGAAGACATAAAGATATAAATAACGTCCTGCATACCCAACACGAATTAAAAGGGAGTGCCCAAGATAGCCCCGAAGAAGATGGGTAACACGGCTATTAAAAAGGCGAATGAAACCAATTGTAACTTGCATAACTACGTAACGCCATAAAAAAGCTGATAGTGATTATCTTAAGTGACATATGGATCGAAAAATAGAGCCGGCCAAACAATTAATCGGCTTTGTTGAATGAAGAGAGACTTTTGTGAATGCCTGTCGTTGAGTGAGAGTCCTTGTGTGATTTTTTTGACTGTGGAATGAATTTTTCATGTTTCTGAAAGCCTGTTTGGAAAACTAATGGAGCTGTTTATTTTAGCTCCACTTACTTTTCCAAATAGTGTGAAAGTTTTTTAACCCTTCGTAGTGTTGTCCTGTATGTGGGAAGTTTTAAGACATTTTAAGTTAGAAACGCAGGTGTGGATTTATTCGGATGATAAGTTATGGAGCTAGGAAATGTACAAAGGATAGGTTTGTTGAGCAAAAGATAAAAAATACATGGTTCCGGTGGTTTTTAAAAGAAAAATAATTTATTTGACACGCTCACTTACCTGTCGACAGAAAACATGCAATCATTGATTACATTGGGTTGAAAGACATAAATTTAGTCTGAGATAAAGAATGCCTTTTTAAAAAAGCCTGCGAGGGTCTCTCGAGGCTGCGGGTTGGGGAAGTACGCTCCCATTTTCCTTTGTGTAAAACCTTGACGCGAAAGCTTCTAGTTTAGTAAAAAAAAAGTTTTAAATAAAGATTGAAATTACAAAATTTGAATTGGGATTTTGAGATATTAAGAGAAGGCACAGCAAAATACTGAGATGGATTCAAACTAAAAAAAAAAATTTAATTAAATCTGATCTCTAAAAAAAAGTGAAAAACAACTAAAAGATTTGGAAACAATCTAGAAATACCTTCAGGGATCAGGTCAAACTCCTGAGCGAGCGGCGAGCTATCTGCGAAGGTGTAAAAGGGACTTTTGAAAAAAAATAATAAAATGCTAAAACGGCAAGCTTTAGCAGTTTAGAAAAAGGGACATTCTAATAAAACACAAGATTTGCCTAGTGAACGGGACCGTAAAAAAAACCGAAATGTTGGAATGTATACAGCTTGTGTGAAAATTGGATTTCAGTAAACAAAATAGCTATTAAAAATGTGTGGTCTCGTTTTAAATCAATTAAAAAAAAATCTTTGGCAAGTACTTGAATTAGAAGTTAAGAAAACATTGGAGTTTAATCTAAAATGCCTTTTTTCCTGATGAAAAGATTTTTATTATGACGGCTTTACTAATGAGTTCTGCTGTTTTAACGGATTCCTAATTTCTAAGCAAGTTTTGAAGGCACAAAGACTTCTAAAAATAATTTTTCGGATGATTACGCGAAGTCACGTAATGACATCAGGCTTTCTTACAAACCTGTAAAAGGAGTTAACCCTGTCCATTGACAGCTGTTTTATACTAGACATTATTAATTTGGATTTCTTAATAGAATAAAAAAGACTCACCTGACAAGATAGAGGAAATGGTGGATAGTCAGAATAAAAATAAAACAGAACTAGCCTATGTAATAATACTTGCCTGATACAAATAAAAGAAAGATACTCAAACAAAACAAATTCAAGAGTTAAAAGCAAAGATAAATAAGCTGGAAGAGATTTTTTTTAAAAACGGGACCAGACGGATAGTGCAGTGCGCAACCATAGCACCATCACCTATGGCAATAGAGCCAATGTACCCCACGGTGGGTAAGTGAAGTCCACAAACCCAACCTAACCCCTACCTCCGATTTCACAGAGTGACCTCAACATGCATGGATAAAAGATGAGTAGACCAGAACCTAACACCTGGTGACGACCAGGCTATCTGGTTAAAATTTGCAGGTATAACACTCACCGAGATGGGACTGCAGCGGCTACTTCGACTCTGGAGACTCAGGATACTGGGGACCTTGAGGCCCACGCAGGCACTGGATAATACAGATGGACTACAAGAGATATAGCACTCGCAGGAACGACACAACTACATGAACTAGCTTTGTTTAATTTAACTGCCGAAATATGCATCACAGCAGCCAAGAACTGGAGCAAGGACAGAACTTATTTTAATGCATGGCTATGTATAGTGTATTAAGTAAGGTTGTAATGCAGCAGGCTGCCGATGCCATGGGCGCCAGTAGATTCCGAGGACAGGAACAAGTTCATAGAACCAAAAGGGGAAGGGCGCAGAAATCCAACTGGATGGAATTTCAGTTCTAGAAGCTCATGCCTGGGCGGATGAAGCTGCAAATCAAGCAGCCAAATCCACCCCACAAGAAACAGAAGGGTGGGAACAGAACGGAGCAAAAAGTGGGGTGGGACCCCAGGATGTTTCGGAAAACTGGCCAGTGGGATAAAATGAAGACCAAGGGAGGTCTCTGGAATATAAGATGTATGTCCTGAAGCGTGACACGGTTATAACACGAAGAAGCCGGTATTGATCGTGCGCAACGCAAACAAGAAGGAATACAACCTAAAAAGGGGGGTTAGCAATAAAAGAATCTAAAGAAAGGATATAATTTGGGGTGCGTCAGTGACTACTTAACCTAAACCTAATGGATATCATTTTTTCTAGCTTCTGTGGGAATGAAACTATAAGTCTTTACCAGAACCTGACACAACGGATCCTCGAAGGCCCGGAATCCACTACCCTGAGATTTAATGTCAGAAAGGGAACAGGACAAGGTTGAACAAAAAGGGGAATACTGGAAACACGAGGCACGGGTTATGCGGCAGGGGTTACGACGATGAATTCCATAGACCTGTATGCAATAGATGACCGGGTTAACAACTTAACGTAAATCTTGAGGGGTTTACTGGGGAGGGACATGGATAACCAAGCCCTACAAGCGTGGTTGGGATATGGCGCGGAAGGGGAACTGTTACAAGTGGCCCGTACATTACAGAAGCATGCCAAGACAAATTTGATCCACACAATGGGGAATGACATAAGTAAACGATTACAAGCTGAGATAGTTTTCTCCGGGTATGGGGCCTGGATTAAGTGAAGTACAACTTGTGGCTCAGGTAGTAATCCAGAGATTATTACCTTTGTGGTTCTGCTTTTTAATTTGGTCCCTAGCTGCTCATAATCCCTCAGCAGAACCTCTGTTTGTCCTCGTGGACCACGTGGACCAGGACAACTGAATCTTCCCCTTCCCACTCCAAGTTTCTCTCCAGGCCAGAGGAGATGTCCTTAACCCTGGCACCGGGTAGGCAACACAGCCTTCGGGACTCATGCTCTCGGCTGCAAAGAACCTTATCGATCCCCCTAATTATACTGTCTCCAACCACTACAACGTTTCTTTTTACTCCCCCCACTGGAATGACCCCCTGTACCACGGTGCTGTGGTCAGTTTGCTCATCCTCCTTGCAGTCCCTGCTCTCGTCCACACAGGGAAATGTCATAGCTCAACTTATCTGCCAATTAAAATGCGTGCAATTTTTAAAGCTCCAGAAGCATTTAATTAAAAGTAAGGTTGTATACATTATTTTCTTTTTTTTATGATTTTGTTTTAGATTGACTTACAGGCTACAAGAAAAAATAAAACTCTCAAAATTATAAACATAAGTTGGTAAAGAAAGAATATGCACTTCTATATATGATGCTTTTACATTCTTGGGATGACCCAAAGCACGTCACAGCTAATTAATGATGTTTGAAGTGTAGTTACAGTTATGTAGCCAGTGGCAGCAACTAATTTTTGCACACGAAGATATCACAAACAGTAAATTAATAGCTGATGAGTAACTGATTAATCTGTTTTTGGTTGAGGGGTGGAATGTTGGCCAGTACATTAGAATTACCACAACACAAAAGCAAAATACTATGGATGCTGGAATCTGAAATAAAAACAGAAAATCCTGGAAATCTCAGTGGGTCAGGCAGCATTTTTGGCGAGAAACGGAGTTAACATTTCAGGTCGATGACCCTTCATCCAAATTATCTGCTCTTCTTCAAAAAGGTCTACGTGACTAGGCAGATGGGGCCTTGGTATAATTTAATCTAAAAGATGGCACTTCCAACAAAATAGCACTTCATGTGTGTTGCATTGAAGTGCCAAACTGACCAGGCTTTTTTCTTTGGAAATTTGTGTCCTCATTTAGCATTTAGGCACCATTGAGGCTATAGTACCCAAACAGCCCTTTATATGCAACAATAAAACGTACCACAAATTTTCAATTGAAATTCTCAATATGGGGAGAGTTTTAACCCGTTGGCATGAATGGAGCAGAGGGCCTTTAAAATGGAGCATTAAGCCTTACCGCCTTTTCCCACTTGAATTCCTCTGGTCACTATTTTAATGGCTATACTGCAGTTTGGTGGCTGAAGCATCTGCCAGAAACAGACAGGAACCACAAATTTATGGTAATTGTGATCTCATTATGTCAATGGGATCCCAGTTGGAATTTAACTCGGTGAGTGAGGAAGCCACCACGACTTTTCCACCAGACTGAAGCAGGTTAGCTGCTGTCAGGAAGATGAAGAGGCTCTTCAAGGTAAGTTGAAATATTTCCTTTCTGGGGCCAGGAGGAGCAGATGGCTGCCCGAACTTCCGCTCCCACCCATCGGTCAACTGCTGCTTTCCTCCTGTTTCAGACAGGCAACTGACCGGCAGAATGTGAGTACGTTTCACATTCACCTCATACCCACCAACCTGAAGCTCTCTGGGAGTTAATACTGACCCCTTTATCTTTGCACACCATTACATGCATCCCAATTGACAGGAAAAAAGATTAAAAAACAAGTGTTCTACTCCACCCCTGGGCAGGTTCAATATGTCTTGGGATCACATTCTTATGTCCCTAACCCCAGGAGGAGGGCTGCAGCAGGATATTTTTTTACAATGTGATCGTGTCAAGGGAATTCCAAATGCTTGTTCTCACTGTCGTATGCTCAGATCTAGTTTTTGCTAGCAGTGCAGATGTGATAGGTTC
Source organism: Pristiophorus japonicus (assembly GCF_044704955.1). Classification (NCBI taxonomy): domain Eukaryota; kingdom Metazoa; phylum Chordata; class Chondrichthyes; family Pristiophoridae; genus Pristiophorus; species Pristiophorus japonicus. The sequence goes on along the minus strand of NC_091977.1, from coordinate 126,248,319 downwards.
ACTGTCTTGTCCATCATTATATGTGATTCAAAGACAGGGTGCAGGACTGTAGGCCTGGCTGGGTTGTGAACATGCCAAGGTGATGCTGACCATTAGCATGTGAACACTCACTGCCACAGGGATGGGGATGGATATATACTTTGGGCTGGATTTTCGGTTGTCTAACGCCTCAGTTAGTGGCCAGAGGGGGCGTTAATGGGAGCGTAAGAGGTTACCTACTGGGAGCGCAGCTTTTAGTGCCCCAACCAAAAATTCATTGGAGTGTCACCATTGCAAACGTGTAGCACCTGGTTGCTGACGATTAGTGCGATCCTGATGTCAGTCCTAGTGCAACGCCCATGCTTGCGTCACGGTTGGTAAATTGGGTGCGACTGCCTCATTTAGCGACTGCTAAGAACAATGTCTGGCAAAACGGTTGGTGAAGGCTTTCAGCTACTTAAAGGGATGAGGAAGTGCTTCCCTCGGAGGTCACAGTCAGTGTAACGTTTACACACAGCATGGTGCGTGAGCCTCCGAGTTTGCAGCAGCAGCTAGACAAAACAGTACAGTTTGAAAATGAGTGATTTTGAAAACTTTAAGGGTGCATCCACCCTTTTGCCGGGATCTGAATCGGAGTTTGGCGCATGCGCAATGGGTCCACAAAATGTACCGACCTGTAATGTCTGTAAGCTTGTAATATTTGTAGCTCCACACTGTGGATGTGGACGTATTATGTACTGCAAGTGCAGGGTTAATAATAAACAGAACCAGGCAGATTCCGGAGACTTCCGAGAAAGTTGCCTGCCATGTTAGGAAGCTGTGTGTGCTGTGCTCTGTGAATATATCACATTTGGTGACTGAGATGGGATTTTTCAGATGATTTAAAGCTTAAATTTTGTTGGTGAAGGATTCAGCCAGCCGACAGAGAGACTTTGGAAGTTTCTGTCTTTGGAAAAAAGCTACAAAATCAGAGGTAAAATACAGCACACGGTGTGAACAGCTAGAGATTAAAATGGCAGGTGTATTGAGACATTTGGGTGAATATAGACATGACCGGGAACGTTTTAAAGCATATGTGGATCGGCTAGAATTGTATTTCATTGCAAATAACATAATCGAAGTTCCAGACAATGCAGTCCAGAAACGGGCTGTGTTGGAACGTAAGAAAGTGATCTTCTTATCGGAGGCGGGTCCGACATTATATGAAACCCTTGTAAATTTGCTTGTACCTGACGAGCCAAAGGACACAACGCTTAAAGAGATTTTAATGAAGCTGGAGCAGCACTATAACCCCAAACTGTTAGAAATTGATGAAAGCTATCATTTCGGGATTCGGAATCAAAAGACTGATGTAAGTATCAGTGATTACATCGTAGCATTAAAAAAGCTATCGATGCACTGTAATTTTGGAAACTTTCAAAACCGAGCATTACGGAATCATTTTGTTTGTGGGGTGAAAAATGATGCGATCAGAAGGAAGTTATTGACGACGGATGACTTGACTTTTGAGATTGCTTGTCAGACAGCGAGGTCGATGAGCATGGCTGAACAATATTCCCGAGAATTAAATAATGATTACGGTTGTCAGTCAACCGAGGTAAATCACCTGCAAGTTCAAAGTAAAAAACGGGCATGGTTGAAAGTCTCAGAAACTAGAAATTCTAACAGAGCATCGAAGTCATACTATAGGTGCCTGGGACAACACATTGCTCAAAGTTGTCCATACGTGAAGGCTGTGTTTCTTCTGCAGAAAGACTGGGCATCTTGCAAAGGCATGCCGACTGAAGGGTAAATCAGCTTTTAAAGCTATGAGTCCAGCGTTCAAAGCTATGATTAGAAATCCTAAGAGACTATATAGAATGGAAGAACAACAACAGGATGAGGAGATGTTAGAGTTACATGTCATCAGGAGCACAAGGTTAACGGTCAGCGATTCGGAAACCATCAAAATCCACATGGATGTTGCGGGATTCAAGATACCAATGGAAATTGATACGGGTGCATCCGTGAGTGTAGTACCGGAGTGACTGTACCTCAACAAATTGCGTGATTTTCAACTGGAGAAATCCAAGATAGAGCTGCGAGGCTACTTGGGAGAGAAAATTCCTGTGGTAGGTCGTATCACCGTACCGGTGAAATATAAAGATCAATTTCAGAACTTGCCTCTAATAATAGTGAAAGGAGACAAGCCTGCCTTACTAGGAAGAAATTGGTTGAGCTCACTGAAGCTGGATTGGAGTAAGATTTTCTGTGTGGAAGCGAGATTTTCATCAACGGATAAGGTTATCAAGAAGAATCCGAAGGTGTTCTGCGAAACGGGTAGTCCAATCCAAGGCTTCAAGGCGAGTGTCAGGGTACAGAAGGATGCTAGATCGGTTTACTACAAGCCATGTTCCGTACCATATGCACTCAAGGAGAAAGTTGAGCAAGAACTCAAAAGACTAAAGACTGAGAACATTATTTGTAAGATAGATCACTGTAATTGGGCTACGCCCATTGTTGTTGTACCTAAGTCCGATGGTAAGGTAAGATTGTTTTTACAATGTGATCGTGTCAAGGGAATTCCAAATGCTTGTTCTCACTGTCGTATGCTCAGATCTAGTTTTTGCTAGCGGTTATAAAATAACTGTAAACCAGGTTCTAGAGGGTAATGTCCCCAATACATTGCCGAATATAGAAGATTTGTTCACAACACTGACAGGTGGTCAGATCTTCTCAAAACTGGATCTTACGAATGCCTACTTACAGCTTGAAATAGATGAGGAGTCCAAGTCATGTTTGATTATAAATACTCATCTAGGCCTATATCAATTTAATAGTCTACCGTTTGAAGTGTCTTCCACCCCTGCCATATTCCAAGGGGTGATGAACCAGATTTTGCAAGGTATTGAAGGGGTAGTATGTTATTTGGATGACATACTAATTTCAGCACCAAATAGGCAAATTCATAATAACATATTAAATGAAGTCCTCAAATGGCTAGATGAGCAGAGTGTACGAGTTTCTGCTTGTAAGTGTGAGTTATTTAAAAATTCAGTGGAGTACTTAGGGTACAGAGTAGACAAAGATGGTTTACATCCAACCATGGAAAAATTGGATGCGGTAAGAAATGCACCCACTCCCAGGAATGTCACTGAACTTCATTCGTTCTTGGGTCTTTTGAACTATTATGGGAAGTTCCTACCAAATTTGGCTACAGTATTACATCCATTGAATGAACTTTTGAAAAAACAGGTCCATTGGAAGTGGTCAAAAGAATGCAATACAGCATTCAAAGAGTGTAAAAGCAAATTGGTAGAGAGCACATTATTAGTTCACTATGACATATCTAAGGAGATTAAGCTAGCATGTGATGCCTCTCCGCATGGAGTTGGGCAGTGATCTCTCATGTATCACGTAGTGGGGAGGAGAGACCAATTGCTTTTGCTTCATGCACTCTCAGTGCCAGTGAGAGTAATTATGCGCAAATTGAAAGGGAAGCTTTGGCATTCATTTTTGGGTCAAGAAGTTTCACAAATACTTGTATGGTCGTAAGTTTACCATTGTTATGGACCATAAGCCCCTAGCAGCAATCCTCCATCCAAAGTCCCCAGTTCCAACATTAGCTGCAGCCCGAATGCAGAGATGGGCTTTGATTTTGTCAGCATATACATATGATATTGAATACAGATGATCAGCTGATCACAGTAATGCTGATGCAATGTCTAGATTGCCTTCCCCATAGGGGAAGTTACACCCGATAGGGAAGAAGTGTTTTATTTTTCATACATTGATGAACTGCCAGTCACAGCTGAAGAGATTGGTAGAGCAACCAAACGTGACCAAGTGATGTCAAAGGTGTATGAGTATATTACAAATGGATGGCCAAACCAGGCAACAGACAAAGATGCACATCCATTCTTCATTCATAGGAATGAATTATCAGTCGATAAAGATTGTATCATGTGGAGTGCAAGAGTGGTTATACCAAATAAATTCAGGTCCAAATTATTTGAAGACCTCCATGACCAGCACCCGGGAATGTGCTTGACCAAGAGTTTTGCACGCAGTTATTTATGGTGGCCAGGTCTTGATAAAGATATAGAGTACATCGTGAGTCAGTGTACGACATGTCAATCGGTAAGCAAGCAACCACCATCAGTATCATTACAGCCATGGAAATGGCCTCCCAAGGTGTGGCAAAGGCTATATTTTGATTTTGCTGAGTTAGAAGGACAACAATTGTTTATTGTGATTGATGTCAATTCAAAATGGGTTGAGGTGTTTCCAATGTGGAAAATAACAACAAGTAAAACATTGGACATTTTATGAAAATAATTTTCTTCATTTGGCCTCCCTGCCCTGAAGAAATTGTTTTGGATAATGGACCACAATTTCGTTCAGAAGAATTTGCACAATTCACGAGCAAAAATGGTGTGAAACACACCAAGGTTCCACCATACCATCCTGCTTCGAATGGTGCAGCAGAGCGCACTGTACAAATTGTAAAACGTGCCCTCATAAAACAAATGATAGATCCAAATCCAAGGAAATGACAGTTGTCATTGGATCACTAATTGGCTAATTTTTTGATTATATATCGAAATACTCCTCATACAACTACTGGTAGAACACCAGCAGAGTTGTTTCTCAAATGACAGCCTCGAACCAGATTCTCGTTGTTAAAGCCAAATTTGGCACAGTCCGTAGAAGAGACACAATTAAGACAGAAAGAGAATCAGGATAGAGGTAGAGTAAAAGAGAGAAGTGTGAAATTAAACCAGAAGGTGAGAGTGAAGAACCATCATCATAAATGGTTAAAGTGGTTACCAGGAAGAGTGGTGAAGATATGTGGTCCTCGCACATATTTGAAGATGTTTGATAATGGACAGGTTAGGTTTGTTCATATTGATCATATTTTACCTACAGACATGGAAGGAGTTGAAGGTGGGAATGATTCAATTATTTCTGACATCAGATAATTTTGATATACCAGTAGCAAATCCTAAATCTAATGTACTGGAAACAAATCCAGGAGAGAATCAGAATGAAAATCTGAGTCCGAGTCAGGAAAACAAAGAGCCTGAAGTTAGAGTGAGTTCAAATGAAAATCAAGGAAATTCCGAGCAGGATAACATTCCTCAGGATGAGCCTCAAATGAGTGAAATCGACACCATGTTTGGAAGGTTCTGTTCGAGAGCGAAGGTATTCGCTTCGAAACAGAAAACAAGTGGTAAAGTTAAATTTGTAAATATGGAAAAAAATAAGTTTGTATTCTGTGTTATGTATAAACATGAAAGTTATGTATAATGGCTTCTTCATTAAGGAGGGAGAAGTGTAATGTTTGTAGCTCCACACTGTGGATGTGGACGTATTGTGTACTGCAAGTGCAGGGTTAGTAATAAACAGAACCAGGCAGATTCAGGAGACTTTTGAGAGAGCTGCTTGCCATGTTAGGAAGCTGTGTGTGCTGTGCTCTGTGAATATATCACACGACCAAACTTTCGTTATGCCCCCCCCCCCCCCCCCCCCAGCTCTGGTGTGCAATGGCTGATTTAGTGCCCCTGTCAGCTCTTCGACCGATTTTGACAAATTTCTGGGTGGTGGGCGCAAACATTTTCAAGATGGTAAAATGACTGCTCCGCCTGTGATATTGCCCCAAATGGGGCGCGGCCGAATTTCTACCCCTTTCTCTTCAATTCCAGATCAAGGGAAATATTGAGAAGAGGCTGTGGTGTTTCTTGCGAGGGGGAAGAAAAACGATCAGATGGGAGAATCAAGCTTCTGCAATGCTGTTCTAAAAGTGTTGGCTAGGAGATAGTCACAGAAGCTTCGGGAGGATTCTTCCTCTGATGTTTTTCTTCATTATGGACATGAATGTTCTTTCTGCTCAGTGCTTGCCCACAACAATGTTGCTGGGATCAGCAAACAATGGGCATCAAACCTATGCTTCCCTCCAGTTGCCATGGTGCTGTGATGCTACTAAACCAGGGCCTAGAAATTGGATATGGCCCAATAATGAGCGGTGTCTGGGCCAATGCTATTTGGCTGTGCTTGTTGAAAGTGGTGCAGGCAGCAAGCACAATTTGTGTTGCCTGCTCAGTTACATAACTGGAGTGTTGATCTCAGTGCTAAATTTGCTGCTGGTTGGCTTAGCTCTCGACAGGTGGGCCAATATCAATTTAGTCTAATGGCCAGTAATGTTTGGCCCAGTTTCTCTCCACTACTCAAAGGAAGGCACTTTGATGCAGTAGCACCTCATTGTCATTGGAGTTTGAAGACATGGCTCAGCAGCAACACAGAGAATGAGCCAGAAGGTTCTCAGATACAGCTCTTTAGGCGTTGGTAGTGGCAGTGGAGAGAAGGCGGTGTGTCCTGTTCCCGCAATGTGGCAGGAAGGCATCAAAGCACACTTCTAGAAGGCTCTGCAAGAGATAACTGCAAACGTCATGGCCAACAGTGTCGTATCCTGGAATAATTCACTGTTTGTATGTTGCAATAACAATGTTTTTTTTGCTTTATCAGGTCACTTTGGTTCTTCAGTTGCTTCATATTTCATATTCTTGAGATGGATGTATGGGATCAATATGGTTCTGTTTGGATTAACCTTTGGTTTGGTCATGATCCCTGAGGTAAACTTTTTAAAAATCGGATAATTGGTTATTTTTTTCAATTAAAACTTTGCTGAGTTTCTTTACATATAATGAATGGGCTTTCAGAAGATAATGAACAGTTTTTGTGATGTAGATATTTGATCAAACGAGCAAGAGTTGCTTATTTATTACCAGAGATGCTCTTGACCAATATCATTTTTTGGTTAATAATAATAACAGTGCAAATTGGTTGTAGAAATTTGTTTAGAAGTCTTGTTTACTTCTTAGGCTGCCAGGGAAATTCCATGGTCCCTAAGCTGGCCATTTTTTAAGACTTTAAGCAGGAGAGAAATTGCCCCCTTCTGTAAGGCCCATTACCGCCTATAATGGGGCGGTAAGGCCTTTTTGCCTGGGGGCAGGAGTGGGGGCCAACCCATCCAGAATTGCCCCCGGGCCAGAGGCGGTGGGAACAGGTTTCCGCCGCGCCCCTGTTTTCGCCCCGCCCGGCGGCGACCCCTTTTCTGCCCCACAGGAGAAGTTGCTCTGCGGTAGCATAGCCGCCGCTGGTCGGTGCCCCCGACAGTTTCACGAGGCGGCAAGCTGCCAGTGCCTTTGCGGTACTGCCACCCTTAAAGGGAAGGGCGCACCGCTGTGGCCGCCATTTTGTTTTAATTGATGGCCGACTTCTGAGTCGGTCGGACAATGGCGGCCACTGATTTGGCAGGGCCACCGACAGGCAGCCCGGCACCCCCCTCTTGAGTGGCCTCGCAGTGTCCCTCCCCTTTAAGCGAACGGGAGGGATGTTGCGACGTGTCAGCACCGTGCAGACATGGTCAGCACATCAGTGATGGACACCGTCCCGCTCCTGACACAAACCCGCACTTACACCGCCTCAAACAGCGCCCCAAAGTGCTGGGAGGTGGTGTCAGAGTTAAAGAGACAAATTTTCTGGCTCTTCCCTCTGACTCCCGCTGGGCGGTAAATTTTCCAATGATTCGAATTGCCCTCCCAAATTTCCCGCTGATGACAATTTTGGTCCCCAACTCTCTTCATATCACATTGCTGTCCCCTACCGAGACAAGCATGGCAATCTTCTTTGCACTTGCCTCATGTAGTGGTACCTTCACTTTGCAAACCATCAAATGGGGGGTGGGGGGGAAATCAGATACTACATCACTCCAAGATATGAATATGTATTTGGTTTTCTGCTTTCACATTAATTTTTTCATTCATTGTTTTTATGTTAGACACTTATTTTGATCAATAATGCCTTTAGAAAGGCTGAAAAAATGTAAAACCCTTTACAACCTTCAGGAAAATCATATGCTGACAATTAGCTTTAAGTAGCCACATCCGTTTAATTGTGGTGCACATACGTTTAAAGACTGATGACGCATTGGATCGCCTGACATCTCCTTTGGTAGGCTCCCAGTGCCAGGCCTGATTGAGGCTGTGAGATCACCTTGAATTTGAAATGAAGGAATGATCCTGAAAGATCTGGCAGGGACGGCCTTGTGCAATTTGAATGAATGCAAAGATTACTGCACTATGGTCTAGAAGATGAAATGTTCTAATCATACCTTATTTACAAATGTAAATTACATGTCTTACAAATCAGACTTTTATCTCAAATACCATAAACTAGATGTACACAGATAAAGTACCACAATATTATTGTGTTTAATCTTGTTTTTACTTTTGTTGTAACATGGTAGCCCTTGCAGGTTTGCTAGTGTAGTGGTTCTGTGTTAGATCAAGAATGATTTGATAGATGGATCTGGATTTTTCTAGAGATTGGCAGGGGGGGGAGGGGGGGTGGTCAGTGGGCACAATTGGTGGCAGGTCGGGTGGGAAATATATATTTTTGCAGCGGGTTAGGACCCCGCTGTCAACCTGCCGCCAAGCGCCTTTCCCAAATGTCGGGTCTGTCAGCGCTGAACAGACCTGACACGCAGCAGTGGGGGAGGCAATTCAGGTCATTATGACCTTGTAATCCGAGGATTAAGAACTTTTTCCAGCTCACCTTCAGAGTTTACCAGTTTGCCCACGGGGTCCATATTGCTTGGGGATCACGTTAGATAAGCAAGGCGGGAGTTGAATGGCCATGGAATCATCTCATTACTTGACAGCTGGAATTGTGTTATAAAAGTTCCCATCTCACAGCTGTTCACTTTCCGAGCTCAGAAACTGTTGCTTGTTGCATTTGGAAGACAGATTGAGCATTATGCAGGTTGCAAGTATTTGGAGCAATCTCTTTATCCAGTGTCACCTCATTGGAACAACCTCTCTCACCATTGACAGATTGCTTCTGTCATCTCAGGTTCATCTGCCATCCATTACATCAGCATCGGTGCCCTTGAAACTACCTCACCTTGGTCCTCAGAATCCCAACATGATCATCCCCAACACCAGTAGTACCAGGCACATCAGCAGCACCAACAATAACATCAACCTTCTCCGCAATTAACTGATGCTGCACAGGGCATCAGGATCCGACCATATTGCTGCCCGGGAGGCCAGGGATGGCCTCACCATGGCCATATTTACTTCACTTGATGCTGTACACCCTGGCTGCCACATGATGCACCAGGTTGGCACCACCCCACACCAACACCATAAGGCATTCCTACAATGGCCAAGATATTCCTTTCACACACATCAGCATGGCGGGGATACTGTTATGTCTCGCCAATCACTGCAACTCACTTAGCCACTTCCATAGATGCACACAGATCTGTCCAAAAACACAGTGTTCAAAATATAGGTTCCAGGAGATTGACTCAGTGATAATGAACAAATGGCAGTATACCATTACCTAACAAAAATTTGTCAGGAGCCCTACTGATCCAATTAGCTGACTGCCAGCGACTGTTTCCACTAGTCTCTGGTGGCAGTCTCATTCCCACCTACCAGTCTTTGCCGTCTGGTTCAGCCCAGAGTTGGACCTAGACAGTGTTCATGAGGTCTTGGAGTTCAAATGGCTTGAGCGACATGCCAGTGAGTCGGGTTGAGACCCCACTGTTTGCCTCGCTGAACCCATGCTTGCCTCTCCACCCAGATTAAAATCGGGGCTTATATGTTTGCCTTCTACTGCTTTTAAATTCAGAGGGACTTCAGAGGGGCTTTCCCCCCTTGAACCTTTTTCCTACTCAGGTATTCAGGACTGGATTGCACGTCTCGGACTCGATTTTTCCTACCAGGTCAGGAGAGAGGCGGGCAGGCTGCGACCCCGCTCCTGGCTCCATGTCAGCTCCCCTCACGACTTTCACCTGATTGGGCTTGTTAAGCCTGTCCTGCGAAGTTCCCGGTGAAATTAAAAGGAAGCGGCTCTGATGACGTCATTTGATGATGCGTCATCAGCCGGTTTCCTTAAAGGGACCATGTGCACATTCATTTTGACAGTTGTACCGTCAGTGTTCTTCACTATTAAGGCACTGCAAACACGGACAAGCACTGCACAAAGATGCATGGCTGCACCCAGACTCTCCCATGATTCTCTCCATATGCTAATAGAGGGAGTCACAACATGCAGGTTGGTTCTCTTCCCTTCCCATGGGCAGAAGAGACCTCCCCAAAAAACCATGTAGCCTGGTTGCACATTGTACAAGAGGGCACAAGCAGGGATGTCAGCAGGAGAACTTGGCTGCAGTGGCACAAATCTTTCAATGATCACAGTAGATCATGAAATGTTACTGCAAAGCCACAATTAACCTCATCCTATTGTGCCACTCATCACATCTCCATTACTCTGCCTTCCCTACCCTACTCCTGCACATCCTTACTCACACTAACTTACCTTGCACCTCCACCCATCCCTCTCTCTCTATCTACATTATCACATCTCCATCTCACTAGCCACCCCTCACACTCACCCTCATCCTTGTCCAATCATACCAACCAACAACACACAAGGGTAGATACTTGGGTCTTTTAGCCAGTGTTCATGTAAAGTTTATGTTGATGTGTTGTCAAACATTGAAATCTTTATTTTCAACACTTTGCCTTCTTGGACAGATCTGTGTGCAACTTTGGAAGTGATTTAGTGAGTTGCAGTGAATGGCGAGACATAACAGTATACTCTGGGTGTACAGCGTCAAGTGAAGTCAATCTGGCCATGGTGAGGCCATCCCTGGTGTCTTGGGCAGCAATGTGGTCATATGCTGATACCCTGCATCCTGAACAGCAGCAGATAATTGCGAAGCAGGTTGGCGTTGTTGGTGGGGATGACCGTGGTGGGATTCTGAGGACCAAGGGGAGATTTTTCAAGGGCACTGATGCTGCTGGAATAGATGACAGCTGAAGGTGGGATGATAGAAGCAATCTGTCAATGCTGAGAGAGGTTGCTCCAAGGAGGTGACATTGGATAGAGAGTTCACTCCAAACACTTCAAACCTCCATAAAGCTGAAAAGCGTATTCCAAATCCTGAAGGCTGCAGCTTCTAAGATTGGAAATTGAACAGCTGGGAAGTGGTAGCTTTTATACCACCTTTGCAGCTGTCAATTATTCACAGCAATGGAGAGTCATTCAGAACCCGATGTGATCTTCGAGCACCGGGAACCTCGTAAAAAAGGTGGAAAAATGTTAAGTACCCAATAAAATGCTTTTTAAATACCTTTAAACAAACTGTTAATGATTTGAATTGGCTCCCCCACCGATTGGTGTCAGATCTGCGAAGCACAGGCAGACACACTTGGGAAACTGACATGGAGGTGGGTTCAGATCAGACTTCCACCCCGCTGTCAATCACTGCCATTTTGTTAGCTGACCCGCCTTCAAACATGAACTCGCAGTGCTGGTAAAAATCTGGCCCTAAACTCTGGTTGTCTAGAGACTGGAGTCGCACAACATCTAAAGTGAGGTCTGACCTTTTGCTTTGTGCTTTTTTTAGCAAAGAAAAACTAGCTCTCATTAAAGACTAGTGCAGGAATTTCCTCCAGGGCTCTCCTGAATGGCTGCTATAACTTCGGCAGAAGATCAGTGGAAACTCCATTTATGTATTGGGGTTTTTGCCAAACTTCTGCTGAAGTTACAGCAACTAATTGGGGCAACAGCTGAGGAAATTGCTGCTGTAGAAACCTATTGCTAGGGACACTACTTAAGAAAGGATTAAATCCAAAATTAGAACTTGAGCAAGATACATCAAACCTATATCGCTTTGGGATTATTAACTTCATCTGCGTCACTTACTATCTTGATTAAGTATTGCTGTGCAGCAAAGAAGTTTTGACATTTACCCTTAAAAGACAGACATTCCCATGGTAATTATTAATTGTTGAGGTTGTAATATTAATTATGAATGTTTATGTGCAATTGACGTTTCTCACTTTCTAAAGAATGGTTTCAATATTTTCATATTTTGACTTTAGGCTCTGATGGGAAAGCCGTATGGTAGCATGCCTAGAAAAACCGTTCCAAAGAGTGAGCAACACTCAGCCATGAATTTTGCCACATTGTGGGATTTTGGAGTAAGTTTAATTCTTGTTAGGACAACCGCTGTGAAGAAGACATGTGCCAGAATACAAGATCATTATTTTAACGTTTTAGTTCATAGTAAGATAAATGTAGACTTTAGACCACCTAATTTTCTGACATTATTTTTTTGTGAAGAATAACGCTTTAAAAAAATCTTTATAATTTTGCCAGGGCTATGCACAATATTCTGTCCTTTTCTATGGTTACTATAATCACCAACGGTCAATTGGATGGCTGAAGTTCAGGCTACCCTTGGGCTACTTCCTGACAGGAGTTGGTACAATAGGATACAGCTTCATGGTGGTGATTAGAACGTAAGTTCCATCTTCCTGGTTAGACTTTTGTTATCTCTTTCCTTGTCAAAAGGCTCGAGCTAGTTCAATATTCCACACAGCCTGTAATTATTGTATTGTTTATCTTAAATAAGCACAATGATGCAATTGGATTAAAATGGTATTTTAATAAACCATAGACACCGTGGAAAATGTTATTGATGATTTTTTGCAATAATGTGAACTTGGTTGACATTATGAGTGAACAACATATCATCTGAATATTGGGATAAGTGTAATACCATTTGTATATTAGGAGTGAGCACTGTAGCATTTAAATATTAGAGGTGTGTGCAGCATTAGACCAAAATCTCAAATCAACCCAAGCCTGTCTAGTTTTATGCAACAAGATTTCATGAAAAGCAGTGGAATTCTGTATTTGCTTTAAAAATGAAAACAGCAAACTGACAAAGAAATGATCTGAGCTTTATGTTTCTATCAGCCCCAACTGTGACAATAATGATTGTAGTTTGGGATTGGTATTTAATGGACTGGGGTCAAATCAGGTCGAACCAAACTGACAATTGGAATTGAGGCTGTTTCCATCATCCCTATCATTTTCTGAGAACTGGGAAAAAAATATTGAGAAAACCAGTAGCTGTAGTAGAGCTAACCCCATTACCAGTAATTTCTGTCTTGGTTATGATGATACAAAGAAATCAGATTGACACAAATCCCGGCCATGATCCAATGTGCACTATAATCCAATCAAATCACAGGTGCCAAATTGGTCACTTTGCCAATTGGTCTAAATGATGCTCCCTCAGCAGTTGGTTTAACATTGGCACTGATTTAGAAGAAATTTAGTATAACCTGACAGCAGCATCTTTCAACCACATTAATACAATTATATATTGCAGCTACCACCATTCCACTAAATCACTGGTACCTGCTTCTTCTGACTTAAAAAAAAATAAGCTGAAAAAAAAATTGTATAACAAAAGATTAGTATGGAGCGGCACTGGTGAGAGCATATGGCTCACTAATGCATGGAAATCACATTTCTAACCATGAGTCCTGATTACAACACTGATATGTGCATATCATTAATGAATCAAGTGGAACATTCCTGCCACTTAGTTCTGACTGTCACAGTATAATGCTTTGAATTCACTTAGTTTTTCAATGCACTGAGTATATAAAAAGAAAATAAATATATATATTTATAAATTTAAACTGTATCTATTGCACAGCGTTCATTCAGAAAATACTACTGGACTATCATCATCATAGGCAGTCCCTCGGAATCGAGGAAGACTTACTTCCACTCTTAGAATGAATCCTTAGGTGGCTGAACAGTCCAATACGAGAGCCACAGTCCCTGCCACAGTTGGGACAGACAGTCATTGAGGGTAAGGGAGGGTGGGACAGGTTTGCCGCACGTTCTTTCCGCTTCTGCGCTTGTTTTCTGCATGCACTCGACGATGAGACTCGAGGCGCTCAGCACCCTCCCGGATGCACTTCCTCCACTTAGGGCGGTCTTTGGCCAGGGACTCCCAGGTGTCGGTGGGGATGTTGCACTTTATAAGGGAGGCTTTGAGGGTGTCCTTATAACATTTCCTCTGTCCACCTTTGGCTCGTTTGCCATGAAGGAGTTCTGAGTAGAGCGCTTGCTTTGGGAGTCTCGTGTTTGGCATGCAGACAATGTGGTCTGCCCAGCGGAGCTGATCAAGTGTGGTCAGTGCTTCAATGCTGGGGATGTTGGCCTGGTCGAGGATGCTAATGTTGGTGCATCTGTCCTCCCAGGGGATTTGTAAGATCTTGCGGAGGCATAGTTGGTCGTATTTCTCCAGCAACTTGAGGTGTCTACTGTATATGGTCCATGTCTCCGAGCCATACAGGAGGGCGGGTATTACTACAGCCCTGTAGACCATGAGCTTGGTGGTAGATTTGAGGGCCTGGTCTTTGAACACTCTTTTCCTCAGGCGGCCGAAGACTGCACTGGCGCACTGGAGGTGGTGTTGAATCTCCTCATCAATGTCTGCTTTTGTTGATAAGAGGCTCCTGAGGTATGGGAAATGATCCACGTTGTCCAGGGCCGCGCCGTGGATCTTGATGACTGGGGGGCAGTGCTGTGCGGCGAGGACAAGCTGGTGGAGGACCTTTGTCTTACGGATGTTTAGTGTAAAGCCCATGCTTTTGTACGCCCCTCAGTAAATATGTCAACTATGTCCTGGAGTTCAGCCTCTGTAAGTGCGCAAACGCAGGCGTCATCCGCGTACTCGACGACAGAGGTTGGGGTGGTCTTGGACCTGGCCTGGAGACGGTGAAGGTTGAACAGCTTCCCACTGGTTCTGTAATTTAGTTCCACTCCAGCGGGGAGCTTATTGACTGTGAGGTGGAGCATGGCAGCGAGGAAGATTGAGAAGAGGGTTGGGGCGATGACGCAGCCCTGTTTGACCCCGGTCCGGACGTGTATTGGGTCTGTAATGGATCCATTGTAAAGGATCATGGCCTGCATATCGTCGTGGAGCAGGCGGAGGATGTTGACGAACTTTTGGGGACATCCGAAACGGAGGAGGACATACCATAGACTCTCGTGGTTGACAGTGTCAAAGGCCTTTGTAAGGTCGAAGAAGGCCATGTATAAGGGCTGGCGCTGCTCCCTGCATTTTTCCTGCAGCTGTCGCGCTGCAAAAATCATGTCCGTTGTGCCCCGTAGGGGACGATATCCGCACTGTGACTCCGGGAGGAGCTTCTTGGCCACAGGGAGAAGACGGTTGAGGAGGACTCTAGCGACAACTTTCCCAGTGGCTGATAGCAGGGAGATTCCTCTGTAGTTACCGCAGTCGGACTTGTCCCCTTTTTTAAAGATGGTCACGATCACTGCATCTCTGAGATCACCCGGCATGCTCTCCTCCCTCCAGATGAGAGAGATGTAGGACTATGAGATAATGCTGATCGTCCAAGGAAAATAAGTACTGCAAACTTGAATTGTATGTCAGCATCACCTTGGGGAAATTTTTTCAAGCCAGTCCAGCGCTATCAGTTTATTGTTATAACTGTAGATCAGCATCATAACATTCTAAGCAACAAGTCATTCCTGATTTCACCTGTTTTTTTCTTATTGAAAATGAATTTTAATGCATTTAAGAATAACTAACATGTCTTGAATCTAATACTGTGGTTTTTCTAATATCTACTGTTATAATTAGGGATCAGTATATTCAATCTGCCCAAATGGGTTAGTGAAACAGCTGGATTGAATAGTGGAGTTCAGCAAATGGATCTCCATTCTCGAGCTTTGCATGATGATCTTTTCTGATGTTATGCTTTCTTATGCTCTTTAAAGATTACTGTTCATGAATTAAATGGCAATTTGGTTAGGTGGTTTGAAAACGCAAAGTATAGAAAACAAAGAGTGATATATAAGCTGAGTTGTGCGGGGGGTGGGGGGGAGGCGCGCGGGAGGGAGGGGGGTATGAGTGGGTGTAGTGACAAGTGGCATTCTGTGGGGCTCTTTTCTGGGTCATTATATTCAGTAAAGTCTAATCAGCTTTTGCTTTAACTGCAGCTGTATAAGCTCCTTTAGTGATGACTTGAACAAATAAACTGCAGATTGTTATGACTTTATACTCAAGTTTTATAACAGATTTTTGGACTTCTCAGAGCTGCAGTAAGCAGGAGAATTAATGCGTTAACATTTTCTGGTGACATTACACCACTATTTTAGTGTCTTATTTTGCTAAATATTTCCTCAGTGGCTGAGAGTTAGGAAGTGTTTTCTCATAATTGAAAAAAATCCATGCAAGTCAATGCATCAACACTGCTGAGACGCTTGCCCTAATCATCCTTCTCCCCATTGCCCATGTATCTGACAGACACAGTCCATCCAAAGTGAGGTGTGTCTGTCGAGGCCTTAAAATGGCTTAATTTGGTGAGCTAGATCTTCAGCATGGCCTCTATTGCAGGCTCATGCCCTGTCATGGCATTGTGCTTGTAACACAAATGCAGCCGCACCTGAGAGACCTATAGCTGTGCAACTGACTGGTGGGCTTGGTACGTTCTGGCTGTTGTTGGAAAAGGACAGTGAGCAGACCTCTAGGCCCAAAGATCAATGAAAAGGTTGTAAAACAAAGTAGGACTTACCGTCTCAAGTATCCCCTGCCTTGTTGCAATTCGAATGGGCCCAGTTGCAAGGCCATTGACAGCTTCTTCAACACCCCTGCATCTGGGCCTCCTTCAGCAAAGATGGAGGAAAGTGAAGTGAAGGATGAGTAAACCCCCGAATGTCTCATTTTCTGTGCTGCCCTTGTCCTGTGCATGTTATATTTGAAGAGCCAGGTCCTACCTCTGAGAAAATGCTGGAAATTTCTGGGCAATGTAAAAGAGACCCAATGAAGCAGGTCTCCGCCTCTTTTTCTGCTCCACAGCATCTCAGAAAGGAATGATCCCAGGCATCACAGAGAGGAATATCACGGTCACCATTTATTCAATTTATTTTAATGGTTTGAGTGGGATCAAGGATTCATAATCTGGCATTTAAATATATTCTACTGGAACACTTTGATGTTTGGTGACCATTAGCTGATAATTTAATTGAGTTGACCATGATATTTTTTCCCACTAAAATGACAAAGAACAATTTTATCCTTTTTATTGAAAATAAAAATGTATTTTTTTAAAATTGTAAACAGTCAGCTTTCTGCCCTTGTAGGCCCTCCCCTGAATCTTTGCATCCAAGAGGACAAAGATGATATAAGGTGGTGCTTCAATCCCATCATGCTGTTCCTCCCCTACTCCCTGGAAAATGTCCAACTTTGTGAAAGATTGAGGAGATGGTGCAGCACATGCAACACAAATAGATTACTGAGACAGATTTACACTCGCTGTCCCCACATCTCAGAGTTGTTAACCTCATCTATATCACTACGGAGAAGAAGGGAAGTGCATTTCCCACAGGAAGGGAAAACTGGAAGGAAATTCAACACAATGCAGCTTTGTGCATCTATTGCTGGGCAGCCTCATTGTAATTTTTTAGTGGGTCACCCGCCTCCCGGGAGCAGGTTGGCTGCATGCTCCCCGCCCCTGCCTCCATTAAAACCAGAAGTGGGCGGCTTGAAAAAGGGTTAGGTTTGGGATCCAGTTTTTTTAACACTTTAACCTCCCACTCAACCTCAACCCACCTGTTTTTTGGGGTTAAAATCCCCCCCCCCCACCCCCACAATGTTGTTCCTGCCCAGGTTTGATGCTCGAATTGTGGCTCAGTAGGTGCCATAGCTCAGTAACAGCCTCCTTGGTGAAGCGATTCTTCTGTGGGATATTTGGCATTTCATAAGTCACTGCATGCGAACCCCCAGGAGGGTACATTTGTTCTGTGTGTTTTTCTATTCTCTCTCTGTATTAGCACATCACAAATTAAATGAAGTAAAGTTAATGGAGGAAGTGTGGTCTTACTTTAACCCTGTAGTATCTAAACTACCTCTGAATACCTAGCAGCTAGTAATGGCTAGACAGTGTTACATCACCTAGTGGCATACTTTTTGTTTCTTAGAGAATGAGCTACAGTACAGCATTAAGATAATGCTATAACACTTCCATGTACTTCTCAGAATGGCAAGCAATGCGAATGAGGAGGGTGGCGGAGACGACACAAGTTTTAACTTTAGTTGGAAGATGTTTACAAGCTGGGACTACTTGATTGGCAACGCAGAAACTGCAGATAATAAGTTTGCTTCCATCACTACCAGCTTTAAGGTACTGCATTACTTTGCAGTTGTCATCTATAGGTTTATAAAAATCCATTGGTGAATATTAGTACTTAACATATTACTTCAGAGTTCAAATTATTCTATTTGGTGAACAGATTTTAGCAATGCTCCATACAATAAGTATTAAAGTGTATCTATAGTTGGTGTAAATTGTTTAATTCATCTGTATATGTTTATAGTCCGTGGTGCTGGTTAACATAAGAGCATAAGTGTGGAAGAAGAAAAGGCTATATGTAATACCAAGTCCATGACCTTCGCAGATCATGTAATTTGCCCTGTCATAGGGCCCAATTTTCCCCAACCCCTTTTATCAGTGCACTTACCCTAAATGCGGCGACTTTGCGCGCTGGAAATGGCCGAGTCTCCGGTGTCCCAGCATGGTGTTCATAGTGCAGTGGGGGATGGAGCAACAGCACAGTGCAGAAAACACTGCTGGCAGCTGCGCGCATGCGCAGTGGAGTCTGCGCGCATGCTCCTCGCCCTCCCCGCGTGTCCTGTGGGCTGTGAGCAGGACCCGATGCTCGCAGCCCCAATCCCTGGCCGAGTGGCCTCCCGCACAGGTCGGCCGGCCCACTGGCTTCCCGGGCCCAGCTAGGACTTGAGTTTTATTTTTTATTTATTGATGGTTGTGCTTTGTTTAGTGAGGAGAGTTTTGATTGGGGGTGGGGTGGGGGGGGGGGCTGGGGTGGGGGGAGGAGGAGAGTTTTGATGGGAAGGTGGGGGGGAACTTAAAAAAAACTTGTTTCTGGCATAAAGGTAGGACTTCTATTTTTTATTTGTTATTGATTGATTGCTTGTTACTTTTTGTGGCTTTGTTTAGTGCTTTGTAAGTCTTAGTGCAGGTCCTCAGCTTCCTTCTATTTTTTATTTTTTAACTAACTGCTTATTACTTTTTGGCCTTTGTTTAGTGCTTTGTAAGTCTTGGTGCAAGTTCTCTCAGCTTCTTTGTATTTTTTACTTGTTATTGAATGCTTATTTTTGTGCTTTGTTTAGTGCTTTGTAAGTCTTGGTGCTTTAAATGTACTAACCTGCGCCGAATTCTTAACTGCCCGCAATGTTTTTCAGAGCTGGCCACATACGCTGACATAAGTTGATTTGGAGTAAGTTTTAACTGGCCAAAGTGGCATAAATGGCCAAAACTGGCATAAGTGGTTGGGAACGCCTCCTTTTGAAAAAAAAGACTCAACTAAAAAAAAATCATACTTAATTGAGTTACTCTGGAGCAAGTTTATTGGGGAAAATGGCGTTTTTTAACTTATGCCAGAAAAACCAACTTACTCCAAAAAGAATTGGAGCAAGTCATGACCAAAATTGGGCCCATAGACTCTATCCCTCCTACTCAATTGCCTGAAAAAGGTAACTGCCCACAGGTAAAACCTCCAAAAATGCTTTGTAGCTCTGTGAAATTGCTTCCCACCATTGAAGATAAAATGAACAAAACTCCAATGTATGACCGAAACTCACATTTTTCAGTTCTAACCAACTGCATTTTACTAATGGTTCATTTATAATCCCGGAAAGTCGGTATTCTCTAAACCTCATCTCATTTTATAGACTGTATCATGGTCCCCTTTCCCTTTGCTTTCCTTCAGTCACAGCAAGCACAGCTCTGCACAACTTAACAACTTGACTCCTTAAAAGTTCTAAATCATGCAGTTAACCTTGTCATTCTTCTCTGAATGCTGTTCAATGCACCGGTATCCTTTTGCCACATGCGTATTACACGTAATATTGTAAATGTGATGTAACAAGTTATATGGGGTTAAAATGAACATAATCAAAACTCCTTAAGATACATTCTGGTTATTAATTAATATTGTTGATGACAGGTCTCAGATTGATTGAATACCTTCAGAAAATACTGACAGATCACACCTACATCCTTTTCTTTTTCCTCCTTCACTAATCACCACCCATTCACTGCTGTTTTCATGTTTCTTGCTGCAATTTGTGTTATTGAAAACGTATTTACATTAAAAGCTATCTGATATTCCATAGCTTGGACACTTAACTCACCCAGATGTCTTTGAGTATTAGCAATCGTACAAAGCTTTATGTGGTGGAAATTTTCTAGGCATGCATGCAGCACGTGTCAGAGCCAGATGTCCCAAGGCCAACCCAGAATTGGGCCTCGGACCTCATTTCAATAAATTACGGGCAGCAGGTAAATTAGGTGGGGGAGGACAGCAAGAGGGGGGGCAATTGCAGCCATCAGGGGCCATTAGGAGTGCTGTGGAACTGGAAAGAGCAGTCTTGTTCCTCCTGCTTCACATGGATTAAAAAAAATGTAAACTTATCTTTTGGGTGGTGACCAGGTAAACCTGAGTAGATCAGTACTTACGCCTGTTCTATTTAGGGAAGCCTAATTTCCCTGAGAGGTCCTAAAACAGATGCTAGGTCCCTCATTAACATATGCAAGGGGCCCAATGCTGTTTAATGTGGCCATCTTGTATACCCCAAAAATGTCCAAGGCCAATATGGTATTGGATGTTTGTAAGCATCATTTCTTCCCCCAATGTTTCAAAAAGTGCCCTCCTCCCTATCAGTTATAAATAATAGAGGCAAAACAAGACCCTGGACAGACCCTGTTGAACTTCTGTTCCTAGTGTCCTCCACTTATCATTACTATTTAACTATTGACCAGAACTATTTCCAATTCTATTTTCATATTAGGATCCCATAGGATGTAGTTAGAGTAAATAATTAACAATTTTCATTTTACTTTACCCCCAACAAAATGATCAAATTTCAATTTTTGCATGATTGAACATACAACATTATTTGCATCTTTTTCAATGCCAGGCCTAAAAGGATTAAATTTAGGAACAGATTGCATAGACTAGGCTTGTATTCACGTGAGAATAGAAGGTTAAGGGATGATTAAAGAATTTGCTAGGGTAGATAGAGAGAAACTATTTCCTCTGGTGAGGGAGTCCAGAACAAGTTTTCATAATCATAAAATTAAAGATAGGCAGTTCAAGGGTGATGTCATGAAATACTTCTTCACACAAATGATAGTGGAAATCTAGAACTTTCTCCCCCAGAAAACTGTTGAGGCTAGGGCAAGTGAAAATTTCAAAACTGAGATTGGTAGGTTTTCGGTAGGCAAGAGTATCAAGGGTTGCAGAACCAAAGTGGATAGTTAGAGTTAAGACACAGATCAGCGATGATCTAACTGAATTGTGGATCAGGCTCAAGGGGCTGAATGGTCTACTCCTGTTCTTATGTTCCTATCATATTTTCCCAGACTTGATCAGTATCTATCACATATTGCTAATAGTATTCAGTACAGATATTGGTTTTAATTTAACTAACAGCAAGAACAACCGCTGATTGATTATTGGTTTATGCATCCCTTTTTCATAATTAATGAACAAAGCTTTTTCTTGTATGTTTTATCCAAAATTATTACTAATAAAAAATGCAATAACAAAATAATCCTACCAGATGATCTGCAGACCAAGCATGCCGCAAAGTAATTTATTATGTTGTATGTGATGCTTGGCCCATGCACGAAACCAGGCTGAATCCATACACTGAGTTAACTATTGATGAGGCACAGATCTTTTACAAAATTGTGGAAGAATGCCTGGAATTTTCACATTCTGTGTCACTCTTATGGATCATTGAGCCCAAATATGTAGCTAAATAAACATATTCATCCAAGATTTGCATGACATAAATTGTTTGTCTTGTAGATGGATACTTTATTGGACATTCACATGTGACTGTAAAATAAATTAATTTAAACACAGGAATCCATTCTTGAAGAACAAGAGAATCGGAAGGAAGGAAATATTCATTTAACCAGATTCTTACGGGTTCTTGCCAACTTCTTGGTGCTCCTCACTCTGGCTGGAAGTGGCTACCTGATTTTCTTTGTCGTCAGAAGGTCTCAGAAGTTTGCACAGGAAGGACTGGATGACTATGGATGGTGGGAAAGAAATGAAGTTAGTGCACGGAATAGTTTCCACAACTGTGGGAACAGATTGGCATGTTGAATCAGTTACATAAATCTAACTGTAATTCAAAACATGCATTTTCATTATATTAAGTGGGACAATGTGTCATTCATGAACTCTAAACTAAATTGAACACTTTGATTTGCAAAAACCTAGATTTTGCCTAATTCTAATTTAGATGCATGATTTCCATTTTTTTTGCTTCCAGGATTCCTATCACCTGCTTGAATTTATAAATAAATAACTAAAGCAAAATATAATAAATATTTATTTTGATAAATTACGTAAAACAAAGCAGAGGATTTCCCCCCGCTTGAAATGACAAGGCCAAATGTTCACATTTGTTAACAGGTTTTCTGAAATACATACTTAAGAGATTATTAGCAAAAATGAAACTGCACGGAATTGGTGGTAACCTTGTGACATGGGTTGATAATTTATTGAGAGCTAAGAGACAAAGAGTAGGGATAAAAGTTCTCTGATTGGTGAGATATGACAAATGGTGCTCCCCATGGAGCTATACTGGGTCTCAGCCTTTCATCACCTATACTAAGCACGGATGAAGAAATAGAGAGTTGTGTATACAAATTAGCAGATTACGCTAAGTTAGAAGGCGCAGTAAATTATGTAGATTGGAACAGGAAGCTAGAAAAGGGCATAGACAGACTAAATGAGTGGGCAAAACTATGGTGAATGGAGTTCAATATGGTCATCCACTTTGGATCTGAGAATGACGAATCAGAATATCTTCTTATGATGAGAAAGTATGAACTGTGGAGGTGCAAAGGGATTTAAGAGTCCATGTACACTAATCACTAAAAGCTAATGCACAGGTACAAAAAGTAATCAGAAAGGTTGATAGCCACTTTACCGCTTGCATTTTCTTTCATTTTCTTCCACAAATCCACCCTCATTTGCATGGAATTGTGTAGGAGAATCCTGGCCATGATATTGTCCTGGCCTAAACCTACCATTTGCATGACTGCATCTTAGCGAGGGTGGAAGTATTGGCTGCCGCATTTCTTACATTACAACAGGGTGACTACATTTCAAAAGTACTTTACTGGCTGTAAAGTGCTTTGGGACATCCTTATGTTGTGGAAGGCGCTGAATAAATACAAATCTTTGTTACATAACTTGAGATTGTGATATACAAGGATATAAACTCAGGATTATTTCAGAGCATGAAATGACACCTTCCCTCACTTCCAGTGGAACTTAGGGTAAAATCGGCAGTTCCAGGCTAAGTCCTAAATTCCGTCCCCCACAGATAGATCTGCCAGGCTTACTCTTGGCCAAAGCATTGAAACATAGAAACATAGAAAATAAGTGCAGGAGTAGGCCATTCGGCCCTTCGAGCCTGCACCTCCATTCAATAAGATCATGGCTGATCATCACCTCAGTACCACTTTCCTGCTTTCTCTCCATACCCTTGATCTCTTTAGCCGTAAGGGCCATATCTAACTCCCTCTTGAATATATCCAATGAACTGACATCAACAACTCTCTGCGGTAGAGAATTCCACAGGTTAACAACTCTCTGAGTGAAGAAGTTTCTCCCCATCTTGGTCCTAAATGGCTTACCCCTTATCCTTAGACTGTGTTCCCTGGTTCTGGACTTCCCCAACATCAGGAACATTTTTCCTGCATCTAACCTGTCCTGTCTCGTCAGAATTTTTTATTTTTCTATGAGATCCCCTCTCATCCTTCTAAACTCCAGTGAATACAGGCCCAATTGATCCAGTCTCTCCTCATATGTCAGCCCTGCCATCCCGGGAATTGGTCTGGTGAACCTTCGCTGCACTCCCTCAATAGCAAGAAAGTCCTTCCTCAGATTAGGAGACCAAAACTGAACACAATATTCCAGGTGAGGCCTCACCAAGGCCCTGTACAACTGCAGTAAGACTTCCCTACTCCTATACTCAAATCCCCTAGCTATGAAGGACAACATGCCATTTGTCTTCTTCATGGCCTGCTGTACCTGCATGCCAACTTTCGATGACTGATGTACCATGACACCCAGGTATCATTGCACCTCGCCTTTTCCTAATCTGCCGCCATTCAGATAATATTCTGCCTCGTGTTTTTGCCACCAAAGTGGGTAACCTCATTATACTGCATCTGCCATGCATTTGCCCACTCACCTAACCTGTCCAAGTCACCCTGCAGCCTCTTAGCATCCTCCTCACAGCTCACATCGCTACCCAGCTTAGTGTCATCTGCAAAATTGGAGATATTACACTCAATTCATTCATCTAAATCATTGATTTATATTGTAAATTGCTGGGGTTCCAGCACTGAGCCCTGCGGCACCCCACAAGTCACTGCCTGCCATTCTGAAAAGGACCCGTTTATCCCGACTTTCTGCTTCCTGACTGACAGTTCTCTATCCACATCAATACATTACCCCCAATACCATGTGCTTTAATTTTGCACACCAATCTCTTGTGTGGGATCTTGTCAAAAGCTTTTTGAAAGTCCAAATACAACACATCTGTTGTGTATCTGTAAAGCATGCACTCCAATGTTCTTCCACCAGGGAGTGCATCCCCTTACGTCCCAAGGGATCCCAGCATCCCTTGGGAGCACTGTATATAAGCCGGCCCCGAAAGACTGTTCCTTACTCTGGAGTGTCTTAATAAAGACTGAGGTCACTGTTACTTTAACCTCCTTGTGTACAGTCTCATCATCTGTGTTAGGAACACAATAACTGGCGACGAGTATACGAATCCAACGCAAAGATGCAGCAAACTATGGGCACCCTGGAGAAGTTCTCTGAGGGTGAGGACTGGGAAGCCTATGTTGAATGGCTAGACCAGTACTTTGTAGCCAAGGAGCTGGACGGAGAAGGAAGCGGTCCTCCACACGGTCTGTGGGGCACCGACCTACAGCCTCATGAAGAATCTTCTGGCTCTGGTGAAACCCACAGATAAGTTGTATGAGGAGCTGTGTACACTGGTTCTGGAGCATCTTAACCCGAGGGAGAGCGTGCTGATGGCGAGGTATCGGTTTTACACGTGCCAGTGATCTGAAGGTCAGGAAGTGGTGAGCTATGTCGCTGAGCTAACACGATTTGCAGGACAATATGAGTTTGATGGCTACCTGGAGCAGATGCTCAGAGACTTTTTTGTACTGGGCACTGACTACGAGACCATCCAATGAAATCTTTTGAGTGTAGAGGCACCGACCCTCAGTAAGGCCATTGCGATAGCACAAGCGTTTATGTCCACCAGTGATAACACCAAACAAATCTCTCAGCACACAAGTGCTAGCAATGTTCATAAATTAACTGGAACTGTGTTTGCGAGCAGAAATGTACAGGGCAGAAACCACGAGTCTGCAACTGCCAGCAGGCCTCAGGTGACCCAGATGACTCAGAGTCCGCAACAAAGGATGAATGCAAGGCAATTCATACCTTGTTGGCATTGTGGATGCTTCCATTCAGCCTATTCATGCCGCTCCAAAGGGTATGCTTGCAAGAGCTGTGGAACAATAGGGCAACTCCAACGAGCTTGCAGACGAACTGCAAGCTCTGCAAAACCTGCTAACCACCACGTGGCAGAGGAAGATCGGTCCATGGTCGATCAAAGCAATTTTGAGCCTCAGAGAGAGGAGGCAGATGCTGAAGCACACGGGGTGCACACATTTTTGACGAAATGTCCACCTATAATACTAAACGTAAAATTGAATGGCTTACCCGTAGCCATGGAACTGGACACTGGCGCTAGCCAATCCATCATGAGTAAAAAGATGTTTGAGAGACTGTGGTGCAACAAGGCACTCAGACAAGCCCTGAGCCCCAGCCACAAGAAACTGAGAACGTACACCAAAGAACTCATCACTGTCCTGGGCAGCGCCATGGTCAAGGTCACCCACGGTGCACGAACTGCCACTCTGGATTGTCCCGGGTGATGGCCCCACACTGCTTGGAAGGAGCTGGCTGGGCAAAATCCACTGGAACTGGGATGACATCCGAGGGCTATGACATATCGATGAGGCCTCATGTACCCAGGTTTTTAACAAATTTCCTTCCCTTTTTGAGCCAGGCATTGGAAACTTTTCCGGGGCGAAGGAGCGGATCCACTTGGTCCCAGAGGCACGACCCATTCACCACAAGGCGCGAGCGGTACCTCACATGATGAGCGAGAGAGTGGCAATTGAGCTGGACAGGCTGCAATTTGAGGGCATCATTTCCCCAGTGGAATTCAGCGAGTGGGCCAGCCCGATTGTTCCAGTACTCAAAAGTGATGGCACGGTCAGGATTTGCGGCGATTATAAAGTAACTATTAATCGTTTCTCGCTACAGGACCAATACCCGCTACCTAAGGCAGATAACCTATTTGCAACTCTGGCAGGAGGCAAGACGTTCACCAAGCTCAACCTGACTTCGGCCTACATGACGCAGGAGTTAGAGGAGTCTTTGAAGGGCCTCACCTGCATCAACACGCACAAGGGACTGTTTATCTACAAAAGATGCCCGTTTGGAATTCGGTCGGCTTCAGCGATCTTCCAGAGAAACATGGAGAGCCTACTCAAGTCGGTACCACACACGGTGGTTTTTCAGGACGACATATTGGTCACGGGCCGGGACACCGTCGAGCACCTACAAAACCTGGAGGAGGTCCTCCAGCGACTGGATCGCGTAGGGCTGCGGCTGAAGAGGTCGAAGTGCATTTTCATGGCAACAGAAGTGGAGTTTTTGGGGAGAAAGATCGCGGCGGACGGCATTTGGCCCACAGACGCCAAGACAGAGGCTATCAAGAACATGCCCAGGCCACAGAACGTCACGGAGCTGCAGCCGTTCCTGGGACTCCTCAACTATTTTGGTAATTTCCTACCGAGGTTATGCACCCTTTTAGAGCCCCTACATGTGTTATTGCGTAAAGGTGAGAACTGGGTATGGGGAAAAAAACAAGTAATTGCTTTTGAGAAAGCCAGAAACATTTTATGCTCCAACAAGCTGCTTGTATTGTATAGCCCGTGTAAAAGACTTGTGCTAGCATGTGATGCGTCGTCGTACAGAGTTGGGTGTGTATTACAACAAGCCAACGTTGCGGGGAAGTTGCAACCTGTCGCCTATGCCTCCAGGAGTTTGTCCAAGGCCGAAAGGGCCTACAGCATGATTGAGAAAGAGGCATTAGCGTGTGTGTTCGGGGTAAAGAAAATGCATCAGTACCTGTTTGGCCTCAAATTTGAGCTGCAAACCGATCACAAGCCCCTCACATCCCTGTTCACTGAAAACAAGGGGATAAATACTAATGCCTTAGCCCGCATACAAAGGTGGGCACTCGTGCTATCAGCATATAACTATACCATCCGCCACAGGCCAGGCACCGAGAACTGTCCGGATGCTCTCAGTCAGCTACCATTGCCCACCACGGGGGTGGAAATGGCGAAGCCTGCAAACTTGTTGATGGTGGTGCAGCCCGCAGACTTGTTGATGGTTATGGAAGCGTTTGAAAATCATAAATCACCTGTCACGGCCCACCAGATTAGGACTTGGACCAGCCAAGATCCTCTGCTGTCCCTAGTAAAAATCTGTGTACCGCATGGGAGCTGGGCCAGCATCCCCGTTGAAATGCAAGAGCTAATCAAACCGTTCCAGCAGCGAACGGACGAGCTGTCCATTCAGGCAGACTGCCTGTTGTGGGGTAACTGCGTAGTGCTACCCAAAAAGGGCAGGGAGACGTTCATCTCGGATCTCCACAGCACACACCCGGATATAGTAATGATGAAAGTGATAGCCAGATCCCATGTGTGGTGGCCCGGTATCGACTCTGACTTAAAGTCCTGTATACGGCGATGCAGTGTGTGTGCTCAATTGAGCAACACGCCCAGAGAGGCAGCACTAAGTTTGTGGTCCTGGCCCTCCAGACCATGGTCGAGGATCCATGTCGACTATGCAGGCCCGTTTCTCGGTAAAATGTTCCTGGTGGTGGTGGATGCTTTTTCAAAATGGATTGAGTGTGAAATAATGTCGGGAAACACCGCCACCGCCACCATTGAAAGCCTGAGGGCCATGTTTGCCACCCACGGCCTGCCTGACATAATGGTCAGTGACAACGGGCCATGTTTCACCATGCCGAATTTAAAGAATTCATGACCCGCAATGGGATCAAACATGTCACCTCGTCCCCGTTTAAACCAGCGTCCAATGGGCAGGCATAGCGGGCAGTACAAACAATCAAACAGAGCCTTAAATGAGTCACAGAAGGCTCACTCCAAACCCACCTGTCCCGAGTACTGCTCAGCTACCGCACGAGACCCCACTCACTCACAGGGTGCCCCCGGCTGAGCTACTCATGAAAAGGACACTTAAAACCAGACTCTCGCTGGTTCACCCCAACCTGCATGATCAGGTAGAGAGCAGGTGGCAGCAACAAAATGTAAACGATGGTCGCGCCACTGTGTCACAGGAAATTGATCTGAATGACCCTGTGTATTTGCTAAACTATGGACATGGTCCCAAGTTGATTGCGGGCACGGTGATAGCTAAAGAATGGAGTAGGGTGTTTGTAGTCAAACTAGACAATGGACAAATTTGCAGAAAGCACCTGGACCAAACGAGGCTGCGATTCACAGACTGCCCTGAACAACCCACAGCAGACATCACCTTTTTCGAGCCCACAGAACACACCCAAAGGATCAACGACACCACGCCGGACCAGGAAAGCGAACCCATCACGCCCAACAGCCCAGCAAGGCCAGGCTCACCCAGCAGCCCTGCAGGGCCAACAACACACCAGCCCAGCGAGGTCACAGCCAACACACCAGAACAGACATTTGTACCGAGGCGGTCCACCAGGGAAAGAAAGGCTCCCGACCGCCTCACCTTGTAAATAGTTTTCACTTTGACTTTGGGGGGGGAGTGATGTTGTGTATCTGTAAAGAATGCACTCCCATGTTCCGCCACCAAGGAGTGCATCCCCTTAAGTCCCATGGGATCCCAACATCCCTTGGGAGCACTGTATGTAAGCCAGCCCCTAAGGCCTGTTCCTCACTCTGGAGTATCTTAATAAAGACTGAGGTCACTGTTACTTTAACCTTCCTGTGTGCAGTCTCATCTGTGTTAGGAACCCAATAACATCCACTGGTTTTCCCCAGTCCACTCTACTAGTTACATCCTCAAAAAATTCTAGAAGATTTGTCAAGCATCATTTCCCTTTCATAAATCCATGCTGACTTGGACAGATCCTGTCACTGATTTCCAAATGCAATGCTATTTCATCTTTAATAATTGATTCCAACATTTTTCCCACTACTGATGTCAGGCTAACTGGTCTATAATTCCCTGTTTTCTCTCTCCCTCCTTTCTTAAAAAGTGGTGTTGCATTAGCTACCCTCCAGTCGCCCTAAGCGAGGCCCGGCGGGCAGGGGAAGGCCAGTTGAAGGAACAAGGTGGAGGGTACACCTTCTTCTGGAAAGGGAAACCAGAGGCAGAACGCCGCCTTCATAGAGTCGGCTTTGCCGTCAAGAATGAGCTGGTCGACCGCCTCAAAGACTCCCCCTGTAGGGTTAATGAATGCCTCATGACTCTTCGTATTACCCTATCTGGGGACCAAGGCGTCATAGCCATCAGCCCCTAAACTCGATGCAACGGATGAGGCTAAAGAGGGTTTTTATTCCAACCTCGCGACATCCTTGTCCCGCGTCCCCACGGGTGACAAATTGATCCTCCTGGGTGATTTTAATGCCAGGGTCAGCAAAGACACATCCCTCTGGGGAGGCGTGATTGGCAGAGGGGCGGGGGGGGGGGGGGTAGGGAAAGCCAACTCCAGCGGTACCCTACTCCTGACAAAATGACTAGAAGATGAACACCTCATCACCAACACCCTGTTCCGTCAGTGGGACAAATACAAGTCATCGTGGCAACACCCTCGCACCTGCTTGACTATGCCATCGTCCGAGCCAGGGATCGTAAGGATGTGCGCATCACCCGTGCCATGACAGGAGCTGACGACTGCTGGATGGACCATCGCCTAATCCGATCCATCATTAACATTAACATTGCCCCAAAGGTGGGACAGCAGAAGTAGTTCCGCAAAAAAGTTAATGCCGGGACACTTAGAGACCCAGCTAAGAGAGCCCTATACAGCCAGATCTGGCGTGCCTTGATGACCTTAAGATGCTGAATTCGCATAGCGCTTGGTCTGCCCTCCAAGCCTTTATAACCAGTGCCTGTAAAGAGACGCTTGGTCACTCAACCAAGTAACATCAGGACTGCTTTGATGAAAATGATCAGGAGATCGAAGAACTAATAGATCGCAAGCGCAAAGCATTTCTGAGCCTCAAGCAACAACCCAACTCGGGAGCTGCAAAACAACATTACAGACGGCTCAAGGCTCAGGTCCAACAGAAAACCCGGGACCTAAAGAACAGGTGGTGGATGGAGAAAGCACAGGAGATACAAAAACTGGCCGACAGCCACGATATACTGCAGTGAAGGCCACCTACGGTCCAAACTCCCAAGGCCCCACTCCACTCCTGGCCAAGAACGGGGAAACACTCATCAAGGACAACGAGGCTATCAAGGCCTGATGGAAAGAGCATTTTGAAGATTTCCTCAATCGAGACTCTGCCTTTGACTCGAGCGTTCTCAACTCCATCCCGCAGCACGCGATCTGCCACCAACTTAGTGAAACTCCAACGTTGCACGAGGTTGGCAAAGCCATAAAACAGCTTAAGAATAACAAGGCTACGGGTGCGGATGGAATTCCTGCTGAGGTGCTAAAGTATGGCGGAGAGGCGCTGTTGGCGCGGATAGATGACCTCATCTCTCTCATCTGGAGGGAGGAGAGCATGCTGGGAGATCTCAGGGATGCAGTGATTGTGACCATTTTTTAAAAAGTAAACAAGTCCGACTGCGGCAACTACAGGGGAATCTCCCTGCTATCAACCACTGGGAAAGTTGTCGCTCGAGTTCTCCTCAATCATCTTCTCCCTGTGGCTGAGGAGCTCCACCCGGTATCACAATGCAGATTTCATCCCCTACGGGGCACAACAGACATGATTTTTTGCAGCGCGACAATTGCAGGGAAAATGCAGGGAGCAGTGCCAGCCCTTATACATGGCCTTTTTCGATCTTACAAAGGCCTTTGATACTGTCAACTGTGAGGGTCTATGGAGTGTCCTCCTCCATTTCGGATGCCCCCAAAAGTTTGTCAACATCCTTTGCCTGCTTCATGATGACATGCAGGTCGTGATCCTTACCAACGGATCCATTACAGACCCAATCCACGTCCGGACCGGGGTCAAACAGGGTTGCGCCATCGCTCCAACCTTCTTCTCAATCTTCCTCACCGCCATGCTCCACCTCACAATCAACAAGCTCCCCGCTGGAGTGGAACTAAACTCCAGAGCCAGTGGGAAGCTGTTCAACCTTCGCCATCTCCAGGCCAGGTCCAAGATCACCCCAACCTCTGTCGTTGAGCTGCAGTATGCGGACGATGCCTGCGTCTGTGCACATTCAGAGGCTGAACTCCAGGATATAGTCAATGTATTCACTGAGGCATATGAAAGCATGGGCCTTACCCTTAACATCCGTAAGACAAAGGTTCTCCAGCAGCCTGTCAATGCTGCTCAGCACTGCCCTCCAATCATCAAGCTCCACGGCGCGGCCCTGGACAACGTGGACCATTTCCTATATCTCGAGAGCCTCTTATCAACAAAGGCAGACATTGATGCGGAGTTTAAACATCACCTCCAGTGCGCCAGTGCAGCCTTCGGCCGTCTGAGGAAAAGAGTGTTTGAAGACCAGGCCCTCAAATCTACTACCAAGCTCGTGGTCTTCAGGGCTGTAGTAATACCCGCCCTCCTCTATGGATCTGAGGCATGGACGATGTATAGAAGGCACCTCAAGTCGCTGGAGATATATCACCAACGATGTCTCCGCAAGATCCTGCCAATCCCCTGGGAGGGCAGGCACACCAACATCAGTGTCCTCGATTAGGCTAACATCCCCAGTATTGAATATCCCCAATACTGATCACATTCGATCAGCTTCGCTGGGCAGGCCACATAGTTCGCATGCCAGATACGAGACTTCCTAAGTAAATGCCTTATGCGGAGCTCCTTCATGGTAAACGAGCCAAAGGAGGACAGCGGAAACGTTATAAGGACACCCTCAAAGCCTCGCTGGTAAAGTGCGACATCACCACTGACACTTGGGAGACCCTGGCCAAAGAACGCCCGAGGTGGTGAAAGTGCATCCGGGAGGGCGTTGAAGTCTTTGAGTCTCAACCCAAAGAGCATGAAGAGGCCAAGCGCAGGCAGCGGAAGGAGCGCGCGGCAAACCAGCCCCACTGACCCCTTCCCTCGACGAATGTCTGTCCCACCTGTAACAGGGTCTGTGGCTCTCGTATCGGACTGTTCAGCCATCAAAGAACTCGTTTCAGGAGTGAAAGCAAGTCTTCCTCGATTCCGAGGGACTGCCTATGATGACCCTCCAGTCCATAGGAACTGATTCAGAGTTGATAGACTGCTGGAAAATGATCACCAATGCATCCACTAGTTCTAGGACCACTTCCTTAAGTACTCTGGGATGCAGACTGTCAGGCCCTGCGGAGTTATCAGCCTTCAATCCCACCAATTTCTCTAACACAATTTCCTGACTAATAAGAATTTCCTGCAGTTCCTCCTTCTCACTCGACCCTTGGTCCCCTAATATTTCCGGCAGGTTATTTGTGTCTTCCTTGGTGAAGACCGAACCAAAGTATTTGTTCAATTGGTCTGCTATTTCTTTGTTCCCCATTATAAATTCACCTGATTCTGACTGCAAGGGACCTACATTTGTCTTCACTAATCTTTTTTTCTTCACATATCTATCGAAGTTTTTGCAGTCATTTTTTATGTTCCCAGCAAGCTTCCTCTCATACTCTATTTTGCCCCTCCTAATTGAACCCTTTGTCTTCTTCTGCTGAATTCTAAATTTCTCCCAGTCCTCAGGTTTGCTGTGTTTTCTGGCCAATTTATATGCCTCTTCCTTGGATTTAACACTATCCTTAATTTCCCTTGTTAGCCACGGTTGAGCCACCTTCCCCGTTTTATTTTTATTCCAGACAGGGGTGTACAATTGTTGAATTTCATCCATGTGATCTTTAAATGTTTGCCATTGCCTACCCACTGTCAACCCTTTAAGTATCATTTGCCGGTCTATCCTAGCCAATTCACATCTCATACCATTGAAGTTACCTTTCTTTAAGATCAGGACCCTAGTCTCTGAATTAACTGTGTCACTCTCCATCTTAACAAAGAATTCTACCATATTATAGTCACTCTTCCCCAAGGGGCCTCGCACAACAAGATTGCTAATTAGTCCTTTTTCATTGCACATCACCCAGTCTAGGATGGCCAGCCCTCTAGTTGGTTCCTCGACATATTGGTCTGAAAAACCATCCCTAATACACCCCAGGAAATCCTCCTCCACCGTATTGCTACCAGTTTGATTATTCCAATCAATATGTAGATTAAAGTCGCCCATGGTAACTGCTGTACCCTAATTGCATGCATCCCTAATTTCTTGTTTGATGCTGTCCCCAGCCTCACTACTAGTGTTTGGTGGTCTGTACACAACTCCCACTAGCGTTTTCTGCCCTTTGGTATTCCGCAGCTCTACCCATACAGATTCCACTTTATCCAAGCTAATGTCCTTCCTTACTATTGCGTTAATTTCCTCTTTAACCAGCAACGCTACTCCACCTCCTTTTCCTTTCTGTCTATCTTTCCTGAATGTTGAATACCCCTGGATGTTGAGTTCCCAGCCTTGGTCACCCTGGAGCCATGTCTCTGTAATGCCAATTATATCATATTCATTAATAGCTGCCTGCACAGTTAATTCGTCCACCTTATTACGAATACTCCTCGCATTGAGGCACAGAGCCTTCAGGCTTGTCTTTTTAACACACTTTGCCCCTTTAGAATTTTGCTGTAATGTGGCCCTTTTTGCTTTTTGCCTAGGGTTTCTCTGCCCTCCACTTTTACTTTTCTTCTTTCAATCTTTTGCTTCTGCCCCTATTCTACTTTCCTCTGTCTCCCTGCATAGGTTCCCATCCCCCTGCCATATTAGTTTAACCCCTCCCCAACAGCACTAGCAAACACTCCCCCTAGGACATTGGTTCCGGTCATGCCTAGGTGCAAACTGTCCGGTTTGTACTGGCCCCACCTTCCCCAGAACCAGTTCCAATGTCCCAGGAATGTGAGGGAAAGAATTGGGTAAGATTTGGGAAATATATTTACAAGGGAAATAGATAAAATGGACAATTCTAGCTCCTCTATAAGTGAGAAGATTGAATGAACAGATTGGATTGCTGCATAAAATATATACATACATAAATAAAAGTAGGAAAAAGTTTAAAATGGTGTTGCAGGGAACTTGGAAAAAGATGTGGAGGTACATCACTGTGACAGTTGCCAATCTAGCATTGCACACATGCAGAAGGATTGAAATGTGGCACAGGAGCAAGTTCGACAAGTATCAGTAAAATCACATGGAAAGCATATTTTCTTCAAAACATACAGGCCATCTGAAGCTGAATAATGTGAACTAAGTAAAAACTTGAATATTTTCTTTAAATATACTTGAATCAACCAGTTCAGATTGATTCCTTTTTTATTATTTGGTTTGGAGTTCATTCCCATCATCTGCAGATACACAGTATAGATGCCGGAACTGTTCAGCATCAGAGACTGGATTTCTAGTTGACTTTTGATGTGTATTATTCAAGCTCATTTAATATATATGACAATTAGGAGACTATTGATAGATCATATAGACTAGATCAAACACAATTGTAGGCTGGATATGGGCCAGAGAATTGATAGTGTGCATTTCTGTGCTCGGCTATCAAGAATGTTATTCAACAGAATAATCACCTCTTAATGGGCTCATTTGTTTTTGTTTACATGTTACAAAACACAACTGCTGATGTTTATTCTTTAAGTCTGTTGAAATCGAGACTACCAATGTACAAAACTTATTGGGGGTAATTTTTACTTTGTGCGACAGTATAAACTGGGTGCTATTGGATCAGCCGCCCGTTATGCACCGCTCCCAATTTTCATTTCCATTGAAATGCAATTCGGCAGAAATGTATAACGGGCGGTTGAGCATTTTACTCCATCATCCAAAGTCAAAATGAACTCATTGTGTGCAGATATTCTTTTCAGATTTAATTTTGTGTTTTTGATGTAGATAAGCCTTCAAGGAATCCACCAATAGTCCATTGCTGCACTTTAAGCAAGTCACTTGTTGTTAGAAAATAGTAAGGGCAGATTTTCCTCTACCATGCTGTCTGATTTTGGACTGATCTGGGATAGGTGGGAAAGAAAAATCAGGGAAGGCGACGTTCCATTACTCTCCACTACATGGCACCACTTCTAAGATTTCCCAGCGAAGCTGACATCAGGGGTACTGTATATCTGCCCAAATATGGGTGAGAGTATTAAAATGGGATTCAAATGATGCAAAATGTCATACAATGTATTTCCCATCATTTTTGCCTTGGAAACGCTGTGCGTGAGTAATGAAACGTCTTCCTCCAATCTAGGGTTGTTATGGGGTCGTAGAGGGATTTAAGTTTTAAAGGACTAACTTGTTGACAGTAATCAATTGCAGCAGGCAAGGCATAGGATTCAACAATATTTCCCATTTCCAACATTTGGCCCTTCTGCCAGGTCTTGCAGCCATACTGCACCACAATTTCCGATTATAACAACCATGACTGCAAGAAATCGCCCAGGTTCCAGAGTGTTGGCATGTGGCCCCATCAATGTTACTCCAACATTGTGGCTAACAGGAAAAGCTGTGCCCTAATGATTTTATCATTAATAGAAGGCATGTTTGTTTTGGGGGGATTTTCACATTCTACTACTCTGAGGGAAGAATCACTCTGGTTGCTATGTGTCGTGATTGCATAAATGTATTAAAAATAATGTATTCGGAATTCTCTGAACGTAATCTAAGTTTTTAAATGATGAAATGGTTCACAAATACCTGTTCCTGGAGATAGTGCTTCATTAAATTTAGTTGAACTTACAAAGATCTAATTAAACAATATCTTTTTTGAGCATCTTGATAGTTGTAGCCTCTAATGCTTCACTTCCAAGAGATTGAAATGTCACACTGCTGCTTCTCTACAGTATTCATTTGATTAAAATGTATGTGATGTTATTCAAATTCATGTTAATCTTATGTGTTTTTTTATTAGGTAAATATGGTCATGTCACTGCTGGGTATGTTCTGTCCAATGTTATTTGACATCATCAGTCCTTTAGAGAACTACCACCCACGAATTGCACTCCAATGGCAACTTGGCCGCATTTTTGCTTTGTTTCTTGGCAACCTCTATACATTTATTATTGCTTTATTGGATGAAATTAATCTCAAGGCAAGAACAGTGCAATAATTATTCATTACGACTGCACATACAAAATAACAGTTTAGGCTGAAGCAGTTTATATCTCTTCACATTGCTTCTTTGATTTCAGCTTGAAGAAGAAAAGATTATTAGATACAATATTACCATCTGGGAGAAGACTCTTTATAATGGAACCTGGTTGGAGAACTCAACTGCAAGTGCCCTATTAGATGTAGACCCTGCAATTGTACCCAGAGGACCTTGCTGGGAGACCATGGTGGGGCAGGTACTTATTGATAAAAAACATTGGGCTAGAATTTCCATTAAACCCACCCCGCCGGATTGCCACTCAAAAGATCGCTAAGATTCTTAAATTAACGCTGGCGAAAAATTGCACAAAAAAAGGAAAAAAAACTGTCCGGCGAGAAAATGGATCTTACACGTAGATTCTCAGCGGTTAAACGTGATCCTGGGCAAATTGGACGGTTCTTAATCAAAATGGGCGGTAATTACTCAAATTTAGACCGAGACTGCAGTTGGGCCTCGGGAGGGGGAAAACACAAAAAATATTTTTTCCAAGAAACAAAAGATCAAAAATCAGAAAACGTTCTCAAGACCTTTTTTAACATAATCACTGTAAAAGAATTTTAAAAGATTTATAAAAAAACCCATATAAACTTACCATTCTTTGCAGGGCTACTTACCTACTGCCCAGCTCCAGCTGCATTTTGTGGCTGTTTTTTTTCGATCTTACCTACGGGTCACTGCTGAGCCCAAACTTGGGCAGTGGTGTTTTTTTCAGCGGTGCACTCCACAGCGATACTTCGAAACCGCCACGGAACTCTTTGTGAAATGGAGTGGAAACTTTCACCAGATGGTTTTCTGCTGAAAACTGCCGGAAATGGAGTGGAAATTCTAGCCCATTATGAATTCCATCAATCATTACAACACCAAAGCCTCTATCATTTAAACCTAAATTCCCCAAATCTCCAGCACTAAGTTAATTCAGTGGGGTGGATTTTAATTTTCAAGTGGCTGACAGACAGAGGGTGCCAACCTTCTGAAAATGCTGGGAGCAAAGAGGGCAAAGCCATCTTGAGGCCTGGGCCTCATTTAAATAGACCCATTGAGTTGTCCATCCCAAATGAGTGAGCCAGGGCAGCTCGCTCGAATACGGTCTACAGCAAGTTAAGTTTTGGGGCTGGGGGTTTGTGATCCCAGGGGGTGGGGTGGCAAGCACAAGGCCGCAGCAGCCCAGATTATTTTAAACTTACCTTTTTCAGTCCTCACTGGCTGTACCGGCAGTAAAACTCGGCAAAGTGAGCATGCTCTGCCCAATTGGCCTCAAAAATGACAATCAGCCATGATCTTATTTTTAGGTGGTGCATGCTCGAAGGGCCGAATGGCCTACTCCTGCACCTATTTTCTATGTTTCTATGTTTCTATGTATGTCATAGGATCCTACTTTGCATATTAAGAGGGCCTTCTGCCTAAAGTTGTAGACCGCTTCTGTCATGTATCCAGACATGATAATGCTTGTACTATTACATATAATGTGCCACCAGAGGACACTACTACAGGAAACTTGTACACCAGCTGTATGGTCACTAAGGTGTGCCACCAGAGGGCACTGCAGTGGAGACTTGTAGGTTACCTGTACAGGTGTGCCAGGCCCAGTATAAAAGGCAGGCCACCATGTGTGATCCTCACTCGGGAATTATATTAAATGGACTAAGGTCACTACAGTTCAAGTGCAATACATTGCTTCCTGGAGTCATTATCAGAGCATCCAAAGACATAACAATTGGCGGCGATATTACAGACTTTCACGCGAAAATGGCTAACCTTAGTACGTTACAGCAGTTTGCCGATGGTGATGATTGGGATGCCTTTGTGGAGAGGCTCGACCATTTCTTCACAGCAAACAACCTGGCAGGCTGGCTGATAAGCGCAGAACTATCCTGCTAACTAATTATGGGCCCACGGTCTATGGCCTCATCAGGGACTGCTGGCACCAGTGAAGACAATGACCAAGACGTACGAGGAGCTTGTAACGCTGATTCAAGAACAACTCAAGCTCAAAGAGAGCATCCTCACAGCCAGACACCGGTTTTATACCCACCAACGGCCCGAAGGCCAGGAAATCACGAAATATGCTGCAGACCTCAGGAGGCTGGCGTCACCGTGTGATTTCGGCTAACACCTCACCGAAGCGTTGTCATTGGAATCGGCCATGAGGGCCTTCTTCACAGGCTACTATCTGCAGATACCGCAGTCACACTGCAGAAGGCCATCATCATGAGCCAGGCATTCATGACCTCGACCTGCGGCTCTAGGCAGATGACTCATCCTCAGGACTCAAACCCGGCAAGTACTGTACACAGACTTGCGCCTTTTAGAGGCTGGACTGTAGAACATGAATCTCCTCAGGGGAAAGAGAACTGGCCCCCCTGAGTCCCTTAACTCAGAGTCCGCCGAGGGGGGCTAATCAGTTAGCACCATGCTGGCATTGCGGAGAGAATCACAGGGCTCACCAGTGCCATTTTAAGGACTATGTGTGTAAAGGGTGCAGCACAAAGGGCCACCTCCAGCGAATGTGTAAAAGAAATATGACTCACTGTGTTGATGAAGAGTCTGCAGATGGCCATGAATCCAGCACAGATTATGAAGCGCTAGTCAGAGAGGCAGCTCAGCCCCACGATGAGGTGTTTGGTATGTTTAGCTGCACCACAGAATGTTCCCCGTTGAGGATGGAAGTCTAGATAAACGGCGTTCCAGTCTTCATGGAAGTGGACACAGGGACGAGCCACTCAGTAATGAATGAAGAAGCCTTTGAGAGGCTATGGGACAATCAGGCTGAATGACCCAAGTTGGTCTCGGTTCAGGCAAAGCTGCGCACCTACACCAATGAACTTATCCCAGTCATTGGTAGTGCGGATGTAAAGGTACTCCATGATATCGTGGTGCACAAGTTACCACTGTGGATTGTTGCAGGTGAATGACCAACGCTACTCGGAAGAAGGTGGATGGAGAAATCCATTGGAGCTGGGAAGATTTCATCCGTCCAACGATCGATGTCCTTCATGCTCAGAGGCAAAGCAAGCCACCACCTGTGGTTGGATCCGGCACCAGAGAGCAGACCAGCACAGCACTTGAGGCACAGACCGCTCAGCACGACTGCGTGGAGATGATCCAGCTGAGACGATCCGAACGCACCTTCCAGGCTCCAGTGGCAGAACTCCAGAGGAAGAAAATTGGACCCAAAGACAACTTCCCAGCTTCGGTGGCAGAACCCGCGGAGAGGAGGATCGCAGCAGAGAACATCGTGGATGGAAGAAAGATGGCGCCCAAACCACGAGGTGAAGCACTGAAGAAAAAGATGGCGGCGGCCAGACCATGAGGTGCAGCGCTGAGGGAGCAACATGTGGTATCAAGTGAAGAAGATGGTTGGGTTAAAGATAGCAAGGCTCTCTTAAAGGAGGCCAGCAACCCACCACACTTAAAGGGACAGTTCCACCTTCTCAATCAATGTAATAGCAACCGTGAGTTAAATGTAAAGCTTGTAATTGATGATCAGAGTTTTATACATGTAATAAGCGAAGAAAAGTCGTGCGATTGCGATCGGAGCTACAGTTTATGTACAATGAGTAATGAAATGTTTTGCGATGTAGAATTTCAACTGCATTCAGTTAATTTAGCGGGCAAACACCTATTGGGAGCACACAGGTTCAGCAAGCTACCCAATGCTGTAGCCTGCATCCCTGGGACCAGAGTGATGCACCACGGAGTGTGGCAACAAGCAGCTAATATAGTCAAGCTGCAGAGAATGCGACCTCAGGAGGGCAACAGCACCGGTATTGATACCCTGCCCCTGATCGGCTCCACCTCTCAGGCAGCTGATGGCGCCAATCGCCACAAGTCTGAAAGAGCAAACCACGCTAAGGCGCAGCCCCCAAACCCTATCGCCACCAAGGCTACACCCGGGAACGAAGGATCACTCACAACGGTTCTCCTAAATGGGACCGGGACCAACCAGGATCCCAAACCAAGTAATGCCCAGGCAAGCAAGTCAGCAGTTCCCTGTGCACTGCCAGACGACTGCTCCTCAGGGAACAGCAGTGACCCGGGGCGCAAGGAAAGGACAGGGAGGTCACAGACATCTGTGAACCTGCCCGACACTAGGAGCAACGGCAAAGGCCCCGAAAGCAGACAACTTGAGCCAACCGGGTTCCCACTGCCAGCACTGGGCACCGCGCCGCCACCAGACTACCTGGACACCATCCAGCAGTTCTGGAACTAGTTTGTCCTCACGCACTGGTGCTGACACCAGTACTGATTCCAAGCATGTATCAAGAATGTACCTCACCAGTCAAATGTACTTGTCTCACAACCGTATCACAAATGTAATGATGTAAATGCAAATTTTTTTTCTGGACTTGAATGTATATGAATGTAATGAGGGGATAATCTATATGTGGGGAGGGAGCAAATGGAGTGGTCATGGACTCACAAACAGAAACCACCAGCACCTCCACTGCCAATGAAACACCACCTACTCACCAAAGATGGAAACGACCCTCCAAGGTAGAGCTAAGCCCAGAGCACAGTCAATGCATGAAGGCGATTTGCACGAAGGACTTGGGGGAGAGTGATGTCATGTATCCAGACATGTTTACTGCTTGTACTATTACATATGATGTGCCACCAGAGGGCACTACTATGGGAAACTTGTACACCAGCTGTATGGTCACTAAGGTGGGCCACCAGAGGGCACTGCAGTGCGAGACTTGCAGGTTACCTGTACAGGTGTGCCAGGCCTAGTATAAAAGACAGGCCACCATGTGTGATCCTCACTTGGGAGTTATAGTAAATGGACTAAGGTCACTACAGTTCAAGTGCAATACATTGCCTCATGGAGTCATTATCAGAGCATCCAAAGACATAACACCTTCAAAAATGGTGGCAAAAACGTGGCATTAACAGGTGGTAATCTATCAACCCTATTTTGAGGCCATTAGTGCCTCGTTAATAATGAGTTGTCCAAGTTAAATTGTTCCTATTAAACTTAAAGAACAAGCATTACCTAAGTAAATATTGGAGAACAATACCATAGGAGTTTACAGTCTAGAAAGAAAGCATAAGTACATTGTATCAGCTCTTTCCTGGAACAATTTTCGAATGCTAAAAATAAGTCTTTATACAAAAAGGAGCAGTTAAAATGTTATATATTTTACAATAACATGATTTGGTCCAAAAATCCATTGGTTGTTACACTGGGATCAGAACTGCCAATGTGCTTTAGCTGGTGTTAACTGGGCAGCAGAAGAACACCACATTTACTTTGGTCCAGCATTTGCTTGCTCCATTCAACCGGAAAACCCAGCACCTGCCTGCCATTTCAAAATACTCAAAGACGTGATTTGTTTCAGCAAGTTATTTAGAAAGGATTTGGAGCAATGCATATAGGACATTTCTTACAGAATAATGAAACCTTACCTTTAGGTAGGAGCTGCCTGTGCTAATTTGCAAATGCTATCTGCTATGAATGTAACTGAGATCAGTTCTAGGCCACTAATGTCTGGTTAGCCATCATCGTCATAGGCAGTCCCTCGGAATCGAGGAAGACTTGCTTCCACTCCTAAAGTGAGTTCTTTGGTGGCTGAACAGTCCAACACGAGAGCCACAGACCCTGTCACAGGTGGGACAGATATTCGTCGGGGGAAGGGGTGGGTGGGACTGGTTTGCCGCACGCTCCTTCCGCTGCCTGCGCCTGACCTCTTCACGCTCTCAGCGTTGAGATTCGAAGAACTCAATGCCCTCCCGGATGCACTTTCTCCACCGAGGGCGGTCTTTGGCCAGGGTCTCCCAGGTGTCGGTGGTGATGTCGCACTTAACCAGGGAGGCATTGAGGGTGTCCTTGTAATGTTTCCGCTGCCCATCTTTGGCTCGTTTGCCATGAAGGAGCTCCGCATAGAGCAATTGCTTAGGGAGTCTCGTGTCTGGCATGCGAACTAAATGGCCTGCCCAGCTAAGCTGATCGAGTGTGGTTAGTGCTTCAATGCTGGGGATGTTAGCCTGGGCAAGGACACTGATGTTGGGGCGTCTGTCCTCCCAGGGGATTTGCAGGATCTTGCGGAGACATGGTTGGTGATGTATCTCCAGCGACTTGAGATGTGTCTTCTGTACATCATCCATGCCTCAGATCCATACAGGAGGGCGGGTATTACTTCAGCCCTGTAGACCATGAGCGTGGTGGTAGGTTTGAGGGCCTGGTCTTCAAACACTCTTTTCCTCAGGCGGCCGAAGGCTGCACTGGCGCACTGGAGGCGATGTTGAATCTCCGCATCAATGTCTGCCTTTGTTGACAAGAGGCTCCCGAGGTATGGGAAGTGGTCCATGTTGTCGAGGACCGCGCCGTGAAT
This sequence comes from Pristiophorus japonicus, assembly GCF_044704955.1. Classification (NCBI taxonomy): domain Eukaryota; kingdom Metazoa; phylum Chordata; class Chondrichthyes; family Pristiophoridae; genus Pristiophorus; species Pristiophorus japonicus. The sequence goes on along the minus strand of NC_091977.1, from coordinate 126,205,515 downwards.
CTTGCTGACTGGGGGCAGTGTTGTGTGGCGAGCACAGGCTGGTGGAGGACCTTTATCTTACGGATGTTAAGCATAAAGCCCATGCTTTGATATGCCTCGGTGAATACATCGACTATATCCTGGAGTTCAGCCTCAGAATGTGCGCAGACGCAGGCGTCGACCGCGAAATGCAGTTCAATGATAGAGGTTTGGGTGATCTTGGACCCTGTCTGTGACTAACAGGAACCCAAAAGTGATGTGCAATTGTTAATTATATTCATAGAAAATTAACTTCTGCTGAAAAAATTAGAATTTAATAGATGACATTATGAAGAACAATTTTGAATAAGTCTGATTATTTATCTTCTACTCATAGATCGTAAATAAATATTTTTGGCAAGTATGAACACTTTCTGAATACTATAAGTACAAGAAGTTCCACAGTTCCAAATATTTATCCGAATCGGCTTTATACTAGTTACCATGAGAAATCCCTTCCCCGCCCCCAAAATAAATTTTCTTTAATACATTTTATACTGTAAAAAAGATCCATGAATTTCATAACCTCCTGAAGACATTCAAGGCTCAAAGGGTAATGGTGTAATTCCTGTTTTAATTATTGTCTTCAATAACAAATTATAATTGCTACAAATATAATTTTTACATATTCATTTTACTTAAAATACCAGCTCTGTGCGATCTTATTCAGGGAAAGACATGTCCGAATTTATGAAGTACGCATCTGTGATAACTGGCTGAAGTTTTATTGGAATTTGAGAAATGTAACCGTATTAAAGTGCACTTCTACTTTCTCACAGGAGTTTGTACGGCTCACCGTTTCAGATACATTGACTACGGTCATAACTATACTGATTGGAGATTTTCTCCGTGCTGTTTTTGTCAGATTTATTAACTACTGCTGGTGCTGGGACCTGGAGTATGGATTTGTAAGTACTAACTAATTATATTTTTTATGTATACACATACACAAATATATCAGTACGAGAGTAACAATGTAATATGAGCAACTGTAATTTGTAATAATTGCTTGGGATAAGTCATTGAACAAAAGCTGTTATTTTTGTCTAGCCCTCCTATGGAGAATTTGATATCAGTGGGAACGTTTTGGGTCTGATCTTCAATCAAGGCATGATATGGTGGGTGGCGCACAAAAGTAACACTTACATTGCTTTTAGAGATATTCATAAGACCTTTGACCTTGTGCCTCACATGGTCCTCCTGAGGGAGTCCATGATCAAATCCTATGTATTCCAGCTCCAAGATCAATGAATTAAAAGAGGTGGGAGATTCACTGAATTTATTTCCCTGAAACGAGGAATGTGGCAGGGTAATTATCTGCCACTCCTCTTATTCAATATCTTCATCATTGATGTGTTGGATGACATCATAGAATTTATGGCACAGAAGGAGGACATTCATCTCATCATGTCTGTGCTAGCCAAAAAAGAGCTATCTGGCCTAAACGCATCTTCCAGTGCTTGGTCCGTAGCCTTGTAGGTTACGACACTATGGGTCCAAATTTGGCCAGGAGTTGCTCCGTTTTTTTTGGAGCAGCTTGATTTTTCTGGAGTATCTTAAAAATCCCCATTCTGCACACTTAATTTGCACCAGTGTAAGTGAGTTAGTTAGGATTTTTTTTAGTTTCGTTTTTTTTTCAAAAGGGGGCGTTGCCAACCGCCTGTTTTGGCCATTTAAGCCAATTTGGACAGCTTATCCTTGCTCCAAACTAACTTAGGCCAGTGTATGTCGCCACTTGTGGCCGCACAGAAAACCCTTGCAGAGAGTTAAGAAATCAGTGCAGGTAGCCAGAGATAGGGGAGGACCTTGCAAAGCACTAAATACCTTCACAACAACATTAAAGAAGCATAAAAACCATCAATAATAAATAAAAATAAATAAATAAAAAATAAAACTTAAGTCCACCCCTTCCTAACTCGGCCCCCGAGGGACTTGACTTTTCTCCATGGGACTTGACTTCTCTGAGGGACTTGACTTCTCTTCGAGGGACTGGACTTCTTGCCGAGGGACTGGACTTCTCTCCGAGGGACTGGACTTCTCTCCAGGGAAAAATTAATCAGTGTTGTGTCATAACGATTTGACATGTGCTCACACAAAATGCAACGTTCTCTTCACACTGCTGCCTGCTGGCCCATGTTTTATCGGGAGGTGCTGTTGAAGATTATCAGGTTGTCCCTTTGGCCAGGGATAGGGGCGGCGGCATTGGGTCCTGCTCACAGTCTGCTCCGCCCCCCACTCCACGAGATACGCCGTGTCAGGACCAGGACACACAGCAGAGCAGCCAGAATCGTTAGTAAGTTTTTTGGTGCCGTTTTGAGCACACAAAGTCGGCGCATCTTGGGAGAGTGCGCTGGAAAAAGGGGTTGGGGAAATTTGGGCCCTTTAAGTGCATATCCAAGTACTTTTTAAATGCGGTGAGGGTTTCTGCCTCTACCACCCTTTCAGGCAGTGAGTTCCAACTTCTGGGAGAAAATAATTCTGCTCAACTCCCCTCTAATCCTTCTACCAATTACTTTAAATCTATGCCCCCTGTTTATTGACCTCTCTGCTAAGGGAAATAGCTCCTTCCTGTCCACTCTATCTAGGCCCCTCATAATTTTGTACACCTCAAATAAATCTCCAATCATTGTTCTCTGTTCCAAAGAAAACAACCCCAGCTTATCCAATCTTTCCTCATAGCTAAAATTCTCCAGTCCCGGCAACATCCTCGTAAATCTCCTCTGTACCCGCTCTAGTGTAATCATGTTCTTCCTGTAATGTGGTGACCAGAACTGTATGCAGTACTGTAGCTGTGGCCTAACTAGTGTTTTATACAGGTCTAGCATAACCTCCCTGCTCTTATATTCTATGCTTCAGTTAATAAAGGAAAGTATCCTGTATGCCTTCTTAACCACCTTAGCTACCTGTCCTACTACCTTCAGGAATTTGTGGACATGCACTCCAAAGTTATCTACACTTCTTAGTATCCTACCATTTATTGTGTATTCCCTTGAATTTCCCAATGGCAATTACTCAATTGGGATATACTTAATGCTTGAATAACTGGTCAGCCATCACTAACTTTCAGTTATAGTCGTTCATTTCTACTGCAATGTGCAAGATATGCTACTACTTTGCTTACATTTTCTTCTTGATTTGTTCTAATAAATTCATCCCCAACAGCATTAATGTAACATTAATTAAGCAGTAGGAATTTCCTTGTTGGGATTAATTTATAATTGTAGAAATATAACTTGTAATTTTTTAAATATCTGTAATACAGGAACATAAAGCAATGATTCCTATATTTTTTCCTTAGGATGGGCGCCTTTTATGCTCCGTGCCTTCCAGCTATCAATGTTCTACGTCTCCTGGCCTCTATGTACCTGCAGTGCTGGGCAGTCATGTGTACCAATGTGCCACATGAGCGTGTGTTCAAGGCTTCAAGATCCAATAACTTCTATATGTCCATGCTGCTGATCATCTTGTTCCTGTCAACACTGCCTGCAGTTTACACCATTGTCTCAATACCACCATCCTTTGATTGTGGCCCATTTAGGTAAATAACATTGCTTTGAAATTGATCAACAATTTACATGATCCTGTTCTCACTTGTCGTCCATATTGATGACCACACTATAGGTTGATTCCTGAGATGAAGGGATTGACATGAAGAAAGGTTGAGCAGGTTGGGCCTATACTCATTGGAGTTTAGAAGAATGAGAGGTGATCTTCTTGAAACATATAAGATACTGAAGGGGCTTGACAGCGTGGATGCTGAGAGAATGTTTCCACTCATGGGGGAATCTAGAACTAGGGGCATAGTTTAAGAATAAGGGGTCGCCCATTTAGAACTGAGATGAGGAGGAATTTCTTCTCTCAGAAGGTAGTAAATCTGTGGAATTCTCTGCCCCAGAGAGCTGTGGAGGCTGGGTCATTGAATATATATAAGGCGAAGATATACAGATTTTTGAACGATAAAGTAGTGAAGGGTTATAGGGAGCGGGCAGGGAAGTGGAGCTGATTCCAAGATCAGATCAGCCATGATCTTATTAAATGGCGGAGCAGGCTCGAGGGGTTAAATGGCCTACTCCTGCTCCTATTTCTTAATTCTTCTGTTCTTATGTTCTTTCCAGCAGGGATCACTGGAGAACTATCAAGAGAAGGGCCCTGAAAATTTTCCAGTCAGGTTCTGAAGCTCCCCTACTATTGCAGTGGCTAACTCAGAATAGACTAGAATAAAACAAAAGCAAAATACTGCGGATACTGGAAATCTGAACTAAAAACAGAAAATGCTGGAAATACTCAGCAGGTCAGGCAGCATCTGTGGAGAGAGAACTGGAAAAGTTAGAGATGTAACAGATTTTTAAGCAAGTGCAGGGGCAAGCTATCACAGACCGCCCCTTTTGTGCTTTCCTTCCCTCCCCCTTTTCTCTGCCCCTGCACTTGCTTAAAAATCTGTTACATCTCTAATTTTTTCCAGTTTTGACAAGGATCGTTGACCTGAAACATTAACCCTTGACATTCAACAGCATTACCATTGCTGAGTTCCCCACCATCAACATCCTGGCCGTCACCATTGACCAGAAACTTAACTGGACCAGCCACATAAACACTGTGGCAACAAGAACAGGTCAGGGGCTGGGTATTCTGCGGCAGGTGTCTCGCCTCCTGACTCCCCAAAGTCTTTCCACCATCTACAAGGCACAAGTCAGGAGTGTGATGGAATACTCTCCACTTGCCTGGATGAGTGCAGGTCCAACAACACTCAAGAAGCTCAACATCATCCAGGACAAAGCAGCCCACTTGATTGGCACCCCATCCACCACCTTAAACATGCGCTCCCTTCATCACCGATGTACCGTGGTTACAGTGTGTACCATCGACAAGATGCACTGCAGCAACTCACCAAGGCTTCTTCGGCAGCACCTCCCAAACCCGCGACCTCTACCATCTAGAAGGACAAGGGCAGCAGGTGCATGGAACCACCACCACCTTCACGTTCCCCTCCAAGTCACATACCATCCTGACTTGGAACTATATCGCTATTCCTTCATCGTCGCTGGGTCAAAATCCTGGAACTCCCTCCCTAACAGCACTGTGGGAGTACCTTCACCACTAGAACTGCAGTGGTTCCAGAAGGCGGCTCACCTCCACCTTCCCAAGGGCAATTAAGGATGGGCAATAAATACTGGCCTTGCCAGCAATGCCCACATTCCAGGAATGAATAAAAACATTTAAAAAAAATCTCTCTGCACAGATGCTGCCTGACCTGCTGGGTATTTCCAGCATTTTCTGTTTTTAGACTAGAATAAAACTTGGGACCTTCTGATCTACATGGCTAAGCTACACACTTGTCTAGAATTTCTGTAGGGGGTTTCTGGCGGGAGATCAGCAGAATTCTCAGAGAAACTGTGTAAATGGCTAAAAACTGCCTTTAATACACTATTTCTCCAGCAGCTTTGTCGCATTTCAGCAGAAGATTGGCAGAACGCCATGGAAATTCAGGGCGACAGTCTTTATTAAATGAGCCATCAAGGGAAATTTTAACGCTTTCAAATTTTAACTTTAAGATCATATCAAGCATCATGGCAAATCTAATTCAATGTTAATTACTAAATGTTATTAATTTCTATTTTGCAGTGGGAAACATAGAATGTTTGATGTTATTCAAGAAACTCTGGACAATGACTTTCCAGCTTGGTTTGCAAAAGTTTTCAGCGCTGCAACCAATCCTGGTTTGATTCTGTCTTTCATTTTACTTATGGTGTAAGTAATTCAGTTTAAACATTTTGATGTGTTTTAAAGAATTGGTGCCTCTTCTCAATTCGATATGCATATCTTCTGCTACCTATAAATATTTCTGAACCTTTGACATCTATAACTTTTTGAAGTATGCTTTGAAAAATTCCCCTAAAAGAGGGTACTTCCAAAAGGATATAGACAGGCTAAGTGAGTGGGCAAAAATTTGGCAGATGGAGTATAATGTTGGAAAGTGTGAGGTCATTTGAACTTTGACAGAAAAAGAACAAAGAGCAAGTTATTATTTAAATGGAGAAACATAGAAACATAGAAACATAGAAAATAGCTGCAGGAGTAGGCCATTTGGCCCTTCGAGCCTGCAGATCATGATTGATCATTCACCTCAGTACCCGTTTCCTGCTTTCTCTCCATATCCCTTGATCCCTTTAGCCGTAAGGGCCATATCTAACTCCCTCTTGAATATATCCAATGAACTGGCACCAACAACTCCCTGCGGTAGGGAATTCCACAGGTTAACAACTCTCTGAGTGAAGAAGTTTCTCCTCATCTCAGTCCTAAATGGCTTATCCCTTATCCTTAGATTGTGTCCCCTGGTTTTGGACTTCCCCAACAAGGGGAACATTCTTCCTGCATCTAACCTGTCCAGTCCCATCAAAATTTTACATGTTTCTATGAGATCCCTTCTCATCCTTCTAAACTCCAGTGAATACAGGCCCAGTCGATCCAGTCTCTCCTCATGTGTCAGCCCTGCCATCCCGGGAATCAGTCTGGTGAACCTTCGCTGCACTCCCTCAATAGCAAGAAAGTCCTTCCTCAGATTAGGAGACCAAAACTGAACACAATATTCCAGGTGAGGCCTCACCAAGGCCCTGTACAACTGCAGTAAGACCTCCCTGCTCCTATACTCAAATCCCCTAGCTATGAAGGACAACATGCCATTTGTCTTCTTCATCGCCTGCTGTACCTGCATGCCAGCTTTCAATGACTGATGAACCATGACACCCAGGTCTCGTTGCACCTCCCCTTTTCCTAATCTGTCACTATTCAGATAATATTCTGTCTTCATGTTTTTGCCACCAAAATGGATAACCTCACATTTATCCACATTATACTGCATCCGCGTTTGCCCACTCACCTAACCTGTCCAAGTCACCCTGCAGCCTCTTAGCGTCCTCCTCACAGCTCACATCGCCACCCAGCTTAGTGTCATCTGCAAGCTTGGAGATATTATACTCAATTCCCTCATCCAAATCATTAATGTATATTGTAAATAGCTGGGGTCCCAGCACTGAGCCCTGCGGCACCCCACTAGTAACTGCCTGCCATTCTGAAAAGGACCCGTTTATCCCAACTCTCTGCTTCCTGTCTGTCAATCAATTCTCTATCCATGTCAGTACATTACCGCCAATACCATGTGCTTTAATTTTGCACACCAATCTCTTGTTGGACCTTGTCAAAAACCTTTTGAAAGTCCAAATACACCACATCCGCTGGTTCTCCCTTGTCCACTCTACAAGTTACAACCTAAAAAATTCTCGAAGATTTGTCAAGCATGATTTCCCTTTCATTAATCCATTCTGACTTGGACCGATCCTGTCACTGCTTTCCAAATGTGCTGCTATTTCATCTTTAATAATTGATTCCAACATTTTCACCACTACTGATGTCAGGCTAACCAGTCTATAATTACCCGTTTTCTCTCTCCCTACTTTCTTAATAAGTGGTATTACATTAGCTACCCTCCAGTCCATAGGAACCGATCCAGAGTCGATAGACTGTTGGAAAATTATCACCAATGCATCCACTATTTCTAGGGCTACTTCCTTAATTACTCTGGGATGCAGACTATCAGGCCCCGGGGATTTATCGGCCTTTAATCCCATCAATTTCCCTGAAACAATTTCCCGCCTAATATGGATTTCCTTCAGTTCCTCCTTCTCACTAGACCCTCGGTCCCCTAGTATTTCCGGAAGGTTATTTGTGTCTTCCTTCATGAAGACAGAACCAAAGTATTTGTTTAACTGGTCCGACATTTCTTTTTTCCCCATTATAAATTCACCTGAATCTGACTGCAAGGAACCTACATTTGTTTTCACTAATCTTTTTCTTTTCACATATCTATCGAAGCTTTTGCAGTCAGTTTTTATGTTCCCAGCAAGATTGATTGCAAAGTGCTGCAGTACAGCGGGACCTGGGGGTACTTGTGCATGAAACACAAAAGGTTAGCATGCAGGTACAGCAAGTGATCAGGAAGGCCAATGGAATCTTGGCCTTTATTGCATAGAGGATGGAGTATAAAAGCAGGGAAGTCTTGCTACAATTATACATGATATTGGTGAGGCCACACCTGGAATACTGCATGCAGTATTGGTTTCCATATTTACGAAAGGATATACTTGCTTTGGAGGTGGTTGTGTATATATAATGTATGTACCACTGAATGTATCTTCACACTGTATACACTATACCTGTACCACCAGAGGGTGCTACTGGTGGAGACCTAAGGGTCTGCTGCACACTGCAGGTAACCAAGTATAAAGGGGAGCTCCCCTCACTGTGTCCTCACTCAGGAAGCTACAATAAATGGACTAAGGTCACAACAGTTCAAGTATAATACCTTACCTCGTGGAGTCATTACTAGAGTGCTTGGATATATAACAGGAGGCAGTTCAGGGAAGGTTCACTAAGTTGATTCCGGAGATGAGGGGGTTGATCTATGAGGAAAGGTTGAGTAGGTTGGGCCTCTACTCATTGGAATTCAGAAGATTGAGCGCTGATCCTATCGAAATGTATAAGATTATGAGGGGACTTGACAAGGTGGATGCAGAGAGAATGTTTCCAATGATGAGGGAGACTAGAACTAGGGGACATAATCTTAGAATAAGGGGCCGCCCATTTAAAACTAAGATGAGGAGAAATTTATTTTCTCAGAGGGTTGTAAATCTGTGAATTTGTCGCCTCAGAGAGCTGTGGAAGCTGGGGCATTGAATACATTTAAGACAGAGATAGACAGTTTCTTAACCGATAAGGGCATAAGGGGTTATGGGAAATGGGCAGGGAAGTGGACCTGAGTCCATGATCGTATCAGCCAAGATCGTATAAAATGTCGGAGCAGGCTCGAGGGGCAGTATGGCCTACTCCTGCTCCTATTTCTTATGTTCTTATGTTCTTAATAGCTCAGCTGTTCAGACAGTGTTTGGTGAGTCACACAGACCAAGGAAGCCCCGAGGTTTGAGCATTTGTTTGTGGTGAGTTAGGTGATCTCAAGTGGGTGGCAATAGGAAAGCTCAGTTAGATCTCAGTGTCCTTGGTTAAGGGAGTGAATCAGCTAGAAATTGGTTTGCCCTTGAAAACGGGTGCGGGGATATTACTAAGGTACCAACTCATGCCTGTTCAATGTAATGCAGGCAGCTTGCTAACTTCGTGCTGCCTGCTGATTAATATGATTGTGGTGTGCAGCCCAGCGCTGAACGTGCTGATGAATGACTGCACATTTAGCAGGGGGCCCAAATACATGCAAGGCTAGCACCAATTAAAGCAAGCCTGCACTTCTTAAAGGCTGTCTTAAAGGGGAGATGCATTCTGCCTGTAGCAGGTGATTCAACTGGCTGCGGAACAGAGTCTGAGCAGGATAAGGTACTACTGATGTCACAAAAGGAGAAAGCATGCTTGAAGGCTCACGGATGCAGCACTGGAAGCCTTGATATAGCAAGTGGACAGATGGAGAGAGGTCCTGTTTACATAGGAAGCCAGGAGGCTCTCCAGGCAAATGCGCCAAAGGCAATAGGAGCAGATAGCCTTCGTGGTCATTGCCAGCAGTGTAGCCCCGAGGACCCTGGGCGCCGTGCAGGAAGAAGTTAAATGACCTCACACGAGTGGTCATGGTTAGCAAATTCATCTTCAAAGGCCATATTCCACCATCTGCCCCACTAGCCTCACACACTGCTCAATACACCACACCCTCATCACTCACCTACCAACAATCTCTACCAAACATGACTCATACCTCACATTCATAGCTTCATCTCATCCTTACACATTTACCATTGCTGTAAGCCTCACACCCACATCTCACAGCTTGCACACACTGTTAGCTATTCAACCATGACAAGCATATTACCCAAGCACATTGCACCGCATTCACTGGCACACTTCCAAGACATTGATGATGAAGACACCACACCGTCACTCGATTTCACACTCCTATGACGAAAGGGCAGGGAATGGGACTAGCTGAAGTGCTCTTACAGAGAACTTGCTCAATGGGCTGAATGGCCTCCTTCTGTGCTGTAACCATTCTATGATTCTGCTATTCTATGATTCCTTGCCACCAGCTCAGATACTGACACTTTGCATACTTTAGAGGATAGGTTAGAGGCGGGATCTGCACGTGGTGAACACCAGGCATGGGGAAGGGATAGCTCAGGTGCCAGCTCCCCGGAGGTTGAGGCCACACTTGAGTTCTACTGCAGAGGACTCAGATGAGGTCTTTGATGCGGCAGCATAAAGAAGAAGGCTGATGGGAACGTACAATGACATGCTTGGTGCATTGGCAGGCCTGCCAGAAAGCCTACGTGCAATGTCAAGAAGCATGGAGTGCAGCACCAAACTTGCACAGGACTTTGCGCTGAGCTTGGAGCCATGATTTGTAGCATGGAAGTGATGGGCAATTCCATTAGCGCGCTTGTTGACCCAACCGTCGTGCAGTGTCTGATGGCTGATATCGCAGCTTTCATTGCAGCACAAGCAGAAGCTACCCAACATTTGAGTGCTGCAGTGGAAGCTCAGACTGCTCTCCTGCAGGCTCAGCTTGCTGCCACACAAGCTCAGACTGCTGCCATCGTGGATGCTTTTACCAGTGTGGAAAAGGGCTTGCAGGGTGTCACAGCAATCCAGCAATCTGTCCTCGAGCAGATTACTAGGATTGCTGATGCGCTGCCCCATGTGAGTGGTAGTGGCTCTGTAGAGCATGACCATCCTGTCCTCTCTCAGGATTACAGCATCCGTCTTCCCATTGCTGCCACTCAGTCTGTGCCCTTGCTGTTGACTGTCAGCCAGCCAGCCCAGACTGCTGTCACCCATGTCAAGGTGGTGCAGTCTAAAGTGGGGTCTTCTAGGCCCAGAGCTGCTCGAGGTCATCCTGCAAGGCAATTTGCAGTCACCCTCACTGAAAGTCAGCAGCCTTGCTGCAGCCATTGGTTGCCTCCTCCCTTCCTCCTCCTCCTCCTCCCCTTCCTCCTCCTCTCTCTGCAAGCAGTTTGTCATGTATGTAACCTCTATGTAACAACACTGCAATACTGTATATACTTAAGCAATACACACCTTGACCACAGGGGGTGAACTTGTGGGAGACACTCCTTACCTGGTCATCCAGGTATATAAAGGGAGGTCCCACGCAGGGTCATCACTTCTTGGTCCTGTGAATAAAGGTTCAGGTCATAGAGTGACCTTGTCCATAGAATGTGCCTCGTGTGGGTGTTTTGTGCCATTGAGACTAAGGACTTTACATTGGCGGCGAGAAACGGGAATCAACGACCCACGAGAATGGCCACCGGTAGCACAGAGAAACGGTACTGAGTTGGTGAGGACTGAGATGATTTCATTGAGAGGCTCCAGCAGAGCTTTGCACCGAAAGATTGGCTGGGAGATGCAGCCGTCAACAAGCGAAGGGCACATCTGCTGACCAGTTGCGGACCTGAGCTCATGAAGGACCTGCTAGCACTTGAAAAGCCGGCGAAGAAAACCTTTGAAGAGCTCAGCAAACTAATTGGTGAGCACCTCAAATACAGCGAGCAGCATAACCATGGCCCCTCACAGATTCTATACCCACCGACGTCGTGAAAGACAGAGCATACCAGGCTTCGTTGCAGACCTCCGGTGTTTGGCCAGCTTCTGTAAGTTCACAGATGCCTGCAGGGGGGAGATGTTAAGGGATTTCTTTATTAAGGGCATCGGTCATGCGGGGATTTTCCAAAAGTTAATTGAGACCAAGGACTTGACTTTGGAAGCGGCGGCGTTGATGGCTCAGACTTTCATGGCGGGGGAGGAGGAAACCAAAATAATATATGCGCGCAATTCTGCCTCCAACATGGCGGGGGATCAGGGAGTCAATATCATAAACACGACTCAGAGCCCCGTAGGCAGGCAGGGGCAGTTCGACGCACCCCAGGCAGCAATAGACCCAGAGCAGGTTTTCAACAGAGACAATGGTAGGCTGAACGGACATTTACGCCATCACAGTGGACACTGCGGTCCGGGATAGGGCCATTGACACCCACTAACAGGGTACTCAAGGGCAGTCAAAGGGACAATCAGTGAGGAATGCTGGGTCATAGCTCCTTTGTTCACAACAATGGGAATCTCAGCTCATGCTGGAGGTGTGGGGGCAAACACTCTGCCAGGACTTGCAGGTTTCAACAATTCGTCTGCAGAAATTGCAACCTCAGTGGCCATTTAGCTCGAATGTGCAGGAAGCCTGTAACCAGGCTAATTTACGATGCGGATGGACCAGAAGAGGGGTCTGTGATGCAGGATGACTCTTGGGGCAAATCAATGGATGCTGAAGTTCAGTGGGTTCATGTGGCAAACATTCACAGCTCATACACCAAAACGCCACCAATGATGATGAAGATTTTATTAAATGGCATCCCTGTACGCATGGAGCTGGACACGGGGGCCAGCCAGTCACTCATGAGCGTTCAACAATGCGAAAAGCTATGGCCACACAAAGCCAGCAGACCCAAACTAGAACGCATTGAGACACAACTACGGACGTATACCAAAGAAATCATTTCAGTACTCGGCAGTACAATGTTGGCGGTCACACACAATGGATCAGTGAACCGGCTGCCGCTCTGGATTGTCCCGGGCAATGGTCCCGCACTGTTGGGAAGGAGCTGGTTAGCTGAGATGAACTGGAAATAGGGGGATGTGCACGCAATGTCATTTGTGGAGCGAAGTTCGTGCTCACAAGTCCTACAACAATTTGAGTCACTATTCCAACCTGGCATCGGGACGTTCAAAGGTACCAAAGTAGTGATACGCATCACCCCGGATGCCAGACCAGTGCACCACAAAGCCAGAGCGGTGCAGTATGTAATGCGGGAGAAATATTGAGAGCGAATTGGACTGTTTGCTGAGAGAGGGCATCATCTCGCCCATTGAATTCAGCGACTGGGCGAGCCCCATCATTCCCGTCCTAAAAGCGGATGGTTCTGTCAGGATCTGTGGCGACTACAAAGCCACGATCAATCTGGTGTCCCTACAAGATCAATACACGCTCCCGAGAGCGGAGGATCTTTTTGCCACGCTGGCAGGCGGCAAGCTGTTTATCAAGTTAGAAACATAGACATAGAAAAATAGAAAATAGGTGTAGGAGTAGGCCATTCGACTCTTCGAGCCTGCACCGCCATTCAATGAGTTCATGGCTGAACATGCAACTTCAGTACCCTATTCCTGCTTTCTCGCCATACCCCTTGGTTCCCCCTAGTAGTAAGGACTACATCTAACTCCTTTTTGAATATATTTAGTGAATTGGCCTCAACAACTTCCTGTGATAGAGAATTCCACAGGTTCACCACTCTCTGGGTAAAGAAGTTTCTCCTCATCTCGGTCCTAAATGGCTTACCCCTTATCCTTAGACTGTGTCCCCTGGTTCTGGACTTACCCAACATTGGGAACATTCTTCCTGCATCTAACCTGTCTAAACCCGACAGAATTTTACACGTTTCTATGAAATCCCCTCTCATTCTTCTGAACTCCAGTGAGTACAAGCCCAGTTGATCCAGTCTTTCTTGATATGTCAGTCCCGCCATCCCGGGAACCTCACATTTATCCACATTATACTTCATCTGCCATACATTTGCCCACTCACCTAACCTATCCAAGTCACTCTGCAGCCTCATAGCATCCTCCTCGCAGCTCACACTGCCACCCAACTTCGTGTCATTCGCAAATTTGGAGATACTACATTTAATCCCCTCGTCTAAATCATTAATGTACAATGTAAACAGTTGGGGCCCCAGCACAGAACCTTGCGGTACCCCACTAGTCACTGCCTGCCATTCTGAAAAGTACTCATTTACTCCTACTCTTTGCTTCCTGTCTGCCAACCAGTTCTCAATCCATGTCAGCACACTACCCCCCAATCCCATGTGCTTTAACTTTGCACATTAATCTTTTGTGTGGGATCTTGTCGAAGGCCTTCTGAAAGTCCAAATACACCACATCAACTGGTTCTCCCTTGTCCACTCTCCTGGAAACATCCTCAAAAAATTCCAGAAGATTTGTCAAGCATGATTTCCCTTTCACAAATCCATGCTGACTTGGACCTATCATGTCACCTCTTTCCAAATGCGCTGCTATGACATCCTTAATAAGTGATTCAATCATTTTACCCACTACCGATGTCAGGCTGACTGGTCTAAAATTCCCTGTTTTCTCTCTCCCTCCATTTTTAAAAAGTGGGGTTACATTGGCTACCCTCCACTCCATGGGAACTGATCCAGAGTCTATGGAATATTGGAAAATGACTGTCAATGCATCCGCTATTTCCAAGGCCACCTCCTTAAGTACTCTGGGATGCAGACCATCAGGCCCTGGGGATTTATTGGCCTTCAATCCCATCAATTTCCCCAACACAATTTCCCGACTAATAAGGATTTCCCTCAGTTCCTCCTTCTTACTAGACCCTCTGACCCCTTTTATATCTGGAAGGTTGTTTGTGTCCTCCTTAGTGAATACCGAACCAAAGTACTTGTTCAATTGGTCTGCCATTTTCTTGTTACCCGTTATGACTTCCCCTTATTCTGACTGCAGGGGACGTATGTTTGTCTTTACTAACCTTTTTCTCTTTACATATCTATAGAAGCTTTTGCAGTCCATCTTAATGTTCCCTGCAAGCTTCCTCTCGTACTCTATTTTCCCTGCCCTAATCAAACCTTTTGTTGTCCTCCTGCTGATTTCTAAATTTCTCCCATTCCCCGGGTTCGCTGCTATTTCTGACCAATTTGTATGTCACCTCCTTGGCTTTAATACTATCCCTGATTTCCCTTGATAGCCACGGTTGAGCCACCTTCCCTTTTTTATTTTTACGCCAGACAGGGATGTACAATTGTTGTAGTTCATCCATGCGGTCTCTAAATGTCTGCCATTGCCCATCCACAGTCAATCCCTTAAGTATCATTCGCCAATCTAGCCTAGCCAATTGACGCCTCATACCTTCAAAGTTACCCTTCTTTAAGTTCTGGACCATAGTCTCTGAATTAACTGTTTCATTCTCCATCCTAATATAGAATTCCACCATATTATGGTCACTCTTCCCCAAGGGGCCTTGCACAACGAGAGTGCTTATTAATCCTCTCTCATTACACAACATCCAGTCTAAGATGGCCTCCTCCCTAGTTGGTTCCTTGACACATTGGTCTCGAAAACCATCCCTTATGCACTCCAGGAAATCCTCCTCCACCGTATTGCTTCCAGTTTGGTTAGCCCAATCTATATGCATATTAAAGTCACCCATGATAACTGCTGCACCTTTATTGCATGCACCCCTAATTTCCTGTTTGATGCCCTCCCCAGCATCACTTCTACTGTTTGGAGGTCTGTACACAATTCCCACCAACGTTTTTTGCCCTTTGGTGTTCTGCAGCTCTACCCATATAGATTCCACATCATCCAAGCTAATGTCCTTCCTAACTATTGCATTAATCTCCTCTTTAACCAGCAATGCTACCCCACCTCCTTTTTCTTTTATTCTATCCTTTCTGAATGTTGAATACCCCTGGATGTTGAGTTCCCAGCCCTGATCATCCTGGAGCCACGTCTCCGTAATCCCAATCACATCATATTTGTTAACATCTATTTGCACAGTTTTAATTCATCCACCTTGTTACGGATACTCCTTGCATTAAGACACAAAGCCTTCAGGCTTGTTTTTTTAACACCCTTTGTCCTTTTAAAATTATGATATAGTGTGGCCCTTTTTGTTTCTTGCCTTTGTTTGCTTGGCCTTCACTTCAGCCTACATGACCCAGGAACTGGCCGATGAATCTAAACTACTGACCACCATCACTACATACAAGGGACTGTTCATTTACAACAGGTGTCCGTTTGGCATTCGATCAGTGGCCGCGATTTTTCAAAGAAACATGGAAAGCCTGCTCAAATTCATTCCTGGAAAAATCGTATTTAGGACGACATCCTCATCATGGGTCGTGACACCGAGGAACATCTCCACAACATGGAGGAGGTGCTACGCCGACTGGACCGGGTAGGCCTGCGACTCAAGAAGTTTAAATGTGTGTTTTTGGCTCCTGAGGTTGAGTTCCTGGGCAGGAGGGTTGCTGCAGATAGGATTCGGCCCACCGAATCCAAAACAGAGGCGATTCGACGAGCGCCTAGGCCCTGCAACACATCGGAGTTGCGTTCATTTCTGGGACTCTTGAACTATTTCGGGAACTTTCTATCGAACTTAAGCATGTTGTTGGAGCCTGTGCTGCTGCTGCTGCATAAGGGCTGTGATTGGTTTTGGTGGGACTGTCAAGAACGGGCTTTCAATCGGGCGTGGAACCTACTTTGTTCAAATAAGTTATCGACCCTGTATGACCCCTGTAAGAAATTGGTTCTGACATGTGATGCATCGTCCTATGGGGTCGGGTGCATGTTGCAGCAGAGTAATGCTGAGGGCCAACTATAACCTTTGGCTTATGCTTCCAGGCCACGCTCTCAAGCAGAACAGGGATATGGGATGGTTGAGAAGGAGGCACTCGTGTGTGTCTACGGTGTAAAAAAAATGCATCAGTACCTTTTTGGCAGGAGGTTCGAATTAGAAATGGACCACAAGCCGTTAACATCCCTGTTGTCAGACAGCAAGGCTGTCAATGCCAACGCGTCAGCCCGTATACAGCGATGGGCTCTCACGCTGGCTGCTTATGACTACTCCATCTGGCACTGGCCGGGCACTGAAAATTGCACTGACGCACTCAGCAGGTTTCCACTGGCCACCACTGAGGGGGCAGCGGAAGAAAGCGCTGAGATGGTCATGACTGTCGATGCCTTTGACAGTGCAGGCTCCCCCATCACAGCCCGCCAGATCAAAATCTGGACAAACAGAGATCCCCTCCCATCTCTGATTAAGAAATGTGTCCTGACTAGGGATTGGGCGCCCGCACACGGAGCATGCCCTGAGGAGGTCAGACCATTTCACAGGCGGATGGATGAGCTCTCCATCCAAGCTGACTGCCTACAATGGGGCAGCCGGGTAGTCATGCCCCAGACGGGCAGGGAGGCATTCAGCAGGGAACTCCACAGTGAGCATCCTGGCATCATTCTGATGAAGGCCATTGCCCGGTCACATGTTTGGTGGCCGGGTATTGATTCAGACCTGGAACACTGTGTTCGCAGGTGCATGACGTGTGCCCAGCTGGGTAATGCCCCCAGGGAGGCCCCGCTCAGCCCATGGCCCTAGCCCACCAGGCCATGGTCATGTATTCATGTAGACTACGCGGGCCCGTTCATGGGAAAAATGTTTCTCATTGTGGTAGATGCGTACTCGAAATGGATCAAGTGCTTCATTTTGAATTCGTGCACGACATCCACCACAGTGGAGGGTCTACGTGCGGACTTTGCAACCCACGGCTTGCTGGACATCCTTGTTAGCGATAATGGCCCATGTTTCACAAGCTACGAATTCCGGGAGTTCATGTCAGGCAATGGCATCAACCATGTCAGGACAGCACTGTTCAAGCCGGCCTCCAATGGCCAGGCGGAACGTGCGGTCCAAATCATTAAACAAGGCATGCTCAGAATTCAAGGACCCTTCCTTCAATGCCGCCTATCGCGCCTCCTGCTGGCCTATAGGCCCTGACCGCACTCGCTCACGGGGGTCCCGCCCGCTGAGCTACTTATGAAACGAACACTCAAAACTCGGTTGTCCCTCAAACACCCAGTCCTGACTGACATAGTTGAGGGCAAGTGCCAGTCCCAAAATGAGTACCATGACCGAAACTCAATGGGGAGATGTATACAAATAAATGACCCCGTATTTGTCCTCAATCACACTGTGGGGCCCAAATGGCTTGAGGGTACTGTAATAGACAAAGAGGGGAACAGGGTCATCGTGGTAAAACTCAACAATGGACAGATATGCCGTAAGCATCTGGAGCAAGTTTAAAAAAAGATTCAGCATGGACACTAAGGAACCCGAGGAAGGTCATGAGATGGTGCTCACACCACCGCCAGTGAACAAGCAACAAGAACATTCAGCAGCATGCACAGTCCTGGCGGTCAGCCCGGACAGGCCGGAATCACCATAGGTGACAGACACGCACGCCAAGGCTCAACAACCAGAGCCCCAACTGCGGCGTTCCACGAGGGAGCGTAGACCACCTGAAAGACTTAACCTATGATCCCAATAAGACATTGGGGTGGAGGTGATGTCATGTATGTAACCTCTATGTAACACCAATGCAATACTGTGTATACTTAAGCAATGCACACCTTGACCAAAGGGCTGAACTTGTGGGAGACACTCCTTACCTGGTCATCCAGGTATATAAAGGTGGTCCCACGCAGGGTCATCACTTCTTGGTCCTGTGAACAAAGGTTCAGGTCATAGAGTGACCTTGTCCATAGAATGTGCCTCGTGTGGGTTTTGTGCCATTGAGACTAAGGACTTTACACAGCTTGTCCTCTTGTTTGCTGCCTCTGCTCTATCTCCCTCTCATGCTGCAGGCCAAGGGGGAATGGTAACTATAGCACCCATGACTGAAAGTAAGTGGTCTGACCAAAACCCATGGGAGCTGAAATTCCAGCCCACCAGAAAGCTGGCGCACTTGCCGATTTTTAAGTGATTTTACCGCCGTCTCGGAAGAGGTTGACTCTTGATCGATATTCAGGTCTTTTTTTTAAGTGGCCAGGAGGTCAGTCATAAAGGGGGTGGAAATGTGGTGGTAAGTGCTGGGGAGGGGCGGAAGTGGAAGTGGAAGTCCCCGTCACTTTCACTCAGCAGCGGAGCGGTGGTGATGTCATAGCATGTCTGCGTCACCACGTCTCTCCCCTCCTTTAAAGGGGAGAGAATCGTCAATTATTTAGGATCGGCCACTGGGAGTGTTTTGGCCAGGCCCAAGGGGGTGCCTGTTGGCGGCCCGACGGAACCAGGGGGCACAATAGTCCGGCCGACATGGAAGACGGCCGTCAAAAAAAATAAAAAGGCGGTGGCATTGGGCCCTTGCCTTTAATGGCCGCTGTGCAGCCAGGGCTGACAGAGGGAATTAAAGGTGAACCAACAGAAAAAGCTGTCGGGGGCACTGCTCAGCGGGCATTAGATTTTTCGGCCTGAATTTCGACGGAGGTAGGGGTTCCTCCGGTGCGCGCAGTGATGACGCACTTACGGCCGCTCGACAGCGGCGGGGTGGAAGTGGAGACTGCCAGAAAAGCCCCCTGCTGAATTTGGCTGGCAGTAGCCATTTGACCAAGAATCGGAAGCCATTAGTTTCCGCCGCCTGGCCGCCACATTCCGGCGGTAACGGGCCTTATCGGGACACTGAATTTTGGCCCCATGAAGTCAGAACCAAGCCCTCCTCCACTTGCAGCACCACTCCCAGCCACCTCACCAACTTTAAACAACTCTGGAAAGCACCAAACACAAACTTACACAGAGCCAGTAGAATCAATCAGCAACTAACCTGAGAGTGGTTGCTGATCCCTTTAAATATCACTGGTGGGGGGTCCTTACGGTGGCTGAACGTTTGTTCAGCTGTGCAAGGTTAGGACAGGGCGTTAGCTCCAGCGTTGTTGATGAAAATGGTAGCGTTGGCGTTATAATTTGCCTACTCTACACACCAAAATGGCGTCCGTTAAGGCCCGGTTAAGGCGCGTGTGGCATGGACGAAATTTTCAACACAAAACAGGCGCTACAGAGACAAATTTCTAGCCCTTCGTGTCCCTGATCACTATCCCAAAATTCCTGCTGCAAGTTCCCATTTTTGGAGTGAGGATAGTGTTAGTCTCACCTGTGATGTCCCCTGTGATTGAACTACCCGATGACATTGCTAAGGCTCATAGATATTGGACTGATTTGGACAAGATATCAGAGGGCAAGCAACAATCATAGCCTTGCAAGTCTTTAGCAGAGGAGGAGAGGTGAAAATTAGCAGAAAGAATGAAGATTAAAAAATGCCATGAGGCGAGAATCATAGATAAGACCATTTCAGTCCATACATACATACTTGGGGATAATTGTTTTTAAAAAAAGCCCTGCAGTGTCAGTGGTTTTGAATCAGATCACCAACATAGCTTTATGACATGAATATGAAAAACGTACGGGTAGATTTTATAAATTTGTGGTTCCAGTATTAATTTTAATGAATAATAAAATCCCATGGAGTAATTTGAATGTCTGAATTTCTGATATGCACTCCTGACATGTACAGCTTTTTGTTTAGATTGTGCATTATGGAATCTACCTGATATTCTTTTGAAATGCAAACTCTTACTGTCAGATTAAAGAAATCAACAATGATGCAAATGTTACTCTTTTACAGTTTGGCTATCTATTATCTTCAGACAACCTCAGAATCATATAAGGCTGCAAACTTGGAATTAAAGAAGAAACTACAAAATGTAGGTATTCACCTAAACAAAGGAATATTTGTTTTATAGAAATGTCCTAAATACCTAAATGTTGTAAAAAGAAATACGTATACGTTTATCAGTGTGTTGTAGTTGTCTATTGTCACTATAATTTATCATCAGAATGGTTAGGCAGAGGTAGACTGAAAGCAGACATTTTTTGTTTTGCTCCTTTTATTAGGTTCCACTTCAATTATACTACTGGATGCATTGCAACATTTTTATTTGTAACAAGATTCCTCTGCCTCGAGCTCATTTTTCAGTTAAGACAGGGCAATGTGAATAGAAACTGGATAGTGCAGTGGACTAGCACAATGTCCTTTCACCTCAAAGACATTGACGACGAGGCAGCCAAGCTAGCACTCAGAGGTACTTTTCTGAAGTAGATTATTATGACAGAGCAGAGTGAATTGACCAAGGAGTGATACGCCCGGAATATCTTTGGGATTCTGTAGTGTTTAGTTGTAAATTTGATAAGAGTCCACGGGACCTCACTTGAAAAAGAAAGAGATCGGTTAATGCTGGGTCTCTGATGATTTCAGGAGTTCCCGGTTGTAATATATGCACCTGTGAGTATGCTCAGGTTGTACAGATGTTGCATTGTGAGTGGCTTAGCCAGTCACGTGATGTTCACTAAACTCAATAAAACCCCAGTCAGTTGCGTCTAGTTCATCCACGATGAGCTGTGCAGTTGTGAGCCTAGTGGATGATCTGGTAATGTGTACTGTGATTGTTCAACCTTTGCTAATAAACCAACTAGTCCTTATTAGCAATGTGTTGCTATGAATTCTTAAGCAAAGAACCTATGAAGCAAGTACATTAGACCGGTTGGCCTTGTAAAGCATGGAACCTCTGCCTTCCCCTTACAAGGCCCATGACGCCTGGGGAGTGGAGCCAGGGTGGAATCTTGTTATACCTGGAGTTTCCGCTTCCCCGGCTCAAAAAGGAGGACTGTAGGATTTGGATAATAGGCTTTCTCCTATCCATTCCTAATTATATTCTATAATGTTGTATATATTGCTTGTTTATTGTTCATTTCAAAAAAATCCTAATATTTTAAACTTAAAATGAGGTCTGATGTGATACTCCACCGCTTTCAAAGATTGGAGAGATCCTGTGGAAGCATAAGTTAAATTTCAATAGCTGGGGCCAAAGTTGCCCTCTGCCCCAAACGGGGCGCACTTACCGATTTAATTGTTGATGTACCACCCCAATCGATGGGGCGGTGATTAGTGCGATTTTGCCTTCTTTTCCAATTTCAGAGTGTTGAGAGGTGTTTGAGGCGGCGGGGCGGAAGTGGGTCAGGAGCGGGGCAGAAGGCGGGTGGTGTCGTGAGCGCCGCGCTGAGCATGTCAGCGCCAGCGGATGTGCCACGTTGCACTGATGCGTCACAACTTCCCTCCCCTTTAGCCGCTGTGAGCTCTGCAGCCATTTTAGTGGCGTCCATTGGGCCACCAGGAAGGGCTTCGGCCGGGCCAGCAGTCCGGCACCCACGAGAGGGAGCCGGGCTGCCTGTTGGCGGCCCGGCCGAACCCGTGGCCACCATTGTTGAGCCAACTTCAGAGCCGGCTGACAATTAAAATAAAATGGCGTCTGCGGCGGTGCACCCTCCCCTTTAAGGACGGACGCGCCGTCCACCCACTGGCAACTTCCCACCGGGAAAAGCTGTTGGTCCACCGAGCGGCGGCCGCTGCCATGGGGCAATTTTCCTCGCGGGGGGAAAGGAGTGAGGGGTGGGTACATGGGCAGGGCAGTCACCTTCTCCGCCTGAAAAATGTCTCGATTGTTAGCTCATTCTGCCCCAACTATGCGGAAACTCCTCTCTGCCCTGTTACCGCCTCTTTGAGTTAATAACAGCTCTTAAAAGAAGGGGCAATTTCTGCCCCGGGATCTACTGTTCAATATCTAAAGCACATTACTGAGCTTACCTAGATCTGAAGGTTCGCCTACACATTCGAAGTTATGGTGAATTGGGACTCATCCCTGAGAGTGAGCAAAGATATCAAAGTGAAATCATCTAAAGTAAGAAGGGTAGAAAAGTATGGGAATACTTTTAATGGGAATTCAAGCCACAATGTTTATTCCCAATCTGCCTCCAATGAGTGATTTTCAAACATATTAATGAACATGTAGAAGTACTGATAATTGTTAGG
The DNA here is from genome assembly GCF_044704955.1 of Pristiophorus japonicus. Lineage (NCBI taxonomy): Eukaryota > Metazoa > Chordata > Chondrichthyes > Pristiophoridae > Pristiophorus > Pristiophorus japonicus. Next base: position 126,182,971 of record NC_091977.1, on the reverse strand, counting down.
ATTTCACCCTACTGAAAATTTTGGGAGAGAAATTCGGATACTTTGCACCTCCCGTTCTAATGGGGCATAAACGACTTTGCGACCAGGCGCGGTGCCACTAATGATACACGCTAAATTTGGCGGGAGTTTAGCCACAGCGATAACATGTAGCGCCCTGCTCTGCTGCGCCGGCGATGCTGATGTCATGACCATGCGCAGTTCCCCGTTAGTGCCCCAGACCCTAAATTGGGTATCGCCTCCTGAAGCTGCGCCGGGCGATGACAGCAACAGCTTCAGGGGACGTGCACTGCGTGGCCAGCCGCCAGCGGGGTGAAAGTTAAAGGGAAGGTGTGCTGCTGTTCATTAAAAGAAATGTCCGATTCCCTTGGGCGCACCGTTGGCGCTTTGGATGCAGGATCCGTGCCGTGATCGGTCAGCAACTGTGCTTGAGTGCCGGGCTGTTGGCAAGGCACCCCTGCTCCCCGGTGTTCCAGGTAGGACCCTTTCTTTCCTGCAGTGTATGTAGCTTGGGCCCTTCCTTTTAATTCCTGTGCAGCAGCGATACGTGGCCCAGTGCGTAGTGTTGCTGACTAGTGCGCCCCGCTCCCGAGGCATCCGCTCCGCTACTGCCCCAGAAAGGAAGTGGAGTGCTAGATTTAATGCTCCACTTCCTTTCAGGGGCGGTAACCCCAATTTTTCGCGAGAAGCAAGACTTCTGCGCCTCAAAGGGGCAGTACCGAATTTTTAACCCTTTGGGTTTACCTTAACTATTTTAGCAGATTCACCAGTGCTGGCCACTCCTGTAAGTGGTCCTTGTGTCTTACATTCAGGAATGTGCCTTTAGCACCCAATATAAAATCATAAGCTATCATTGTTATGTATTGTCCATGTACATTAAATGTATAGTTACAATGGTGTGCGACAAGGGGCACTGTGGTGGGAAACCCGAAAGTACCTGCGAGACAGAGTATAAAAGGCTGCCCACCACACCTGAAGGGCACTCTGGAGTTACACAATAAAGGACCAAGGTCACAGCAGTTACTACAACACCAGACTGTGTGGAGTCAGTGATTTGATTGCTACATACATCACAAATTGGCAACGAGGACACGGACGAGCTCTTCACGCAACTATGGCTACTTTGGGCATGCTAAAGGATTTCATAGAGGGTAATGACTGGGATGCCTTTACGGAAAGGCTCAAGTACTATTTTATAGCAAACGACCTGACAGGGGACATGAACGCACTGATAGAGAAGCGTAAGGCGATATTGCTGTCCAGTTGTGGCGAGGAGGTTTACCGTCTCGTCAGGGATTTGCTGGCATCTGCGAGAGCCAAGGACAAGTCATATGAGGAGCTGATTGAACTCATTCATAACCAACTGAAACCGAAGGAGAGCATCCTCATGGCCCGGCACAAATTCTACCACCACTGCAGACCTGAGGACCAGGATGTCACAAAATATGCTGCGGACCACAGGAGACTTGTGGTGCCGTGCGATTTTGGCACACACCTTGACAAGGCATTGAGAGATGTCTTTGTTATGGAGATTGGCCATGAGGGTCTCCTTCACAAGCTGCTATCTACTGAACCTACAGTCAGCCTGCAGCAAGCCATCACCATCAGCCGGCCATTTATGACCTCAACTTGCAGCACCAAGCAGATGATCCACACGATCTCGAACCCGGCAGGTACTATTCACAGGATAGCGCCCGTCACGGACAAAACTGCAGAACGTGGCTCTGCCCAGGGCAGAGAGCACGGACCTCAGGGTCCTGGAACTCAGAGTCCGCCGAGGGGGGCTAATCGAGTAGCACCATGCTGGCGCTGCGGAGGAAGCCATGGGACTCACCGGTGCAGGTTTGCGGAGTACACGTGCAATACCTGCCACACGAAAGGCCACCTTCACGTTGTGCAAAAGAAACACGACTTACCGTGTGGCTGAGGAGATGGTAGATGATCTGCTATTCAGCGAGGAGCAGTGCGGTTTGGCTCGCCGGGCATCCTAACCTCAGGTAGAAGAAGATGATGCGTTTGGACTGTATACATGTACCAACGATTCGGCCCCAGTGATTATGGAAGTCAAGGTTAACAGAGTCCCAGTGAGTATGGAAGTGGACACGGGGTCGGGTCAGTCGCTGATGAGTCAGGAAACTTTTGATAAACTGTTGATCAACCCAGCTGCACGACCCAAGCTGGTCCCGGTCACGGCGAAGCTGCGCACCTACACCAAGGAACTGATACCTGTTCTTAGCAGAGCGGATGTGCAGATATCTCACGGGGGCGAGACGCACGGTTTACCTTTATGGATCATTGCAGGCAATGGACCGCGCTACTCGGCAGGAGATGGATAGGGAAGGTCCGTGGGAGCTGGGAAGACTTCATTCCTCCACAGACCGCTGTCCCCCGTGTTCACAGGCAGAGCAGGCCTCCACCTTCGGATTGGATGGCAGCGAAGGAAGTGTGTGTGGGGTTGGGCAGATCAGCGGCGGCCGTAGACTCTCCCCTGCAAAGTCTGAGAGTGGGAAAGAGGCACCGCAACCAGCAGCAGTGCCGACCGAGCTGGAGAAGAGAGAGGGAGAGCAGGCAGCAGCTCGGTGGATTTCTGGCAGCGATGGACCTCCTCAGAGCCACGGTGCCGGGTCTGTAGCGATGAGGCTTCTTCACTCCGCCCGTGGCCGGAGCGCTCTTCCGGGCTGCTTTGGTCGCCAGCTGTTTGCGGAGAGAGAGAGGGAGAGCAGGCAGCAGCATGGCGAGTTCTTGGCAGCAGAGTTCTGCAGAGAGAAGCAGACTGGCATCAGCAGAGCACCTCAAATGCCCAGTAGAAACCTCGTGGGAAAATCAAAATGGCGTCTTAAAAGGGAAATGTACCCGGGAGTCTTAAAGGGGCCTTACACCATTGGCGGTCCCCACAAAGAGACTTTTGTAAGGGCAAGAGTGAGTCAAGGTGATTACTGTGATTTGTATGATGACGTGATTTATGACAAGAGTTAATATTTTGATGCTAAAATGATTACTGTGATTAAAATGTTTGAGATGATTGGTGAAAAGAGTTAATATCACAAAGCACAGTTAAAAGGGTTAATGGATCTGTGACTAACATGACTAATGGATTAATACGATTTCTGATTTTATGTGATTTATACAATTGTTCAGCGGCTGCAGACAAGCCGCAAAAGGCAACTATTTTCTGAGAACAGAGGCAACGCACCAGTTGCCATACCCTGTCTCAGCGCAGCCCATTACCTCGGGCAAAAAGGGGCAGTATGCTACCACCATACCTCACCCAGTGGAGTTGAGATTTAATAACTGTTCAGTGTACCTGCAACCTTTTGATATAACTCTTCAATGCATACTAATGTACTGTCCATGTGTACCTGCTTTCTACTGGAGATTATGTTTGTGTACTTGTACCACCCATGTAAGGACTGCAAATACCACATGCTTGCACCAGATCGCAAACATAATCTCTACATGGGGGGGAAGAGGGAAGTGGATGGTCATGGACTCACACACACAAATCAACCAGGACGAACAAGGCCGAGGTTACCGGCAATTTGCTTTTGGAACTGGTGTGGGGAGTGAGATGTTATGTATTGGCCATGTACATTAAATGTATAGTTACAATGGTGCACCACAAGGGGCACTGTGGTAGGAGACCCGAAAGTACCTGTGAGACAGAGTATAAAAGGCTGCCCACCACACCTGAAGGGCACTCTGCAGTTACACAATAAAGGACCAAGGTCACAGCAGTTACTTCAACACCATACTGTGTGGAGTCAGTGATTTGAGTGCTACATATATCACAACCATAACCTGAGGTGGGGAACATAATGATGGCACCCCCTTATGAATGGAACTTGAAATCGTGCCCTTCATGCATGCCCTGATGTGCACTTCTCCAGTCTTACAGTGGGTGGACTGAAAACACTTTAGTGAGACCTGATATGAATCTTTAAGCTGATTTATTTTACAGACAGCAAGTGAACATATGGAATGAAAGTTGTAATCAAAACTCACTTACTTGACTTAACTTTAAACTCTTCCTCGTGAATAATAATTTAAAAAATCAATAAACTGCATCAAATTATCCCGTGTTAGTGGGATAACTTAACTTATTCTGGTTGGCTTTCTAGTACAGGTTGGGTTCCACACTATAGGAAGGAAGTTGAGGCTTTAGAGAGGGTACAATGTAGATTGATTGGGATGCTGCTTGCTATGCAAACATAGGAACATAAGAAATAGGAGCATGCATAGGCCATTCGGCCCCTCGAGTCTGCTCCGCCATTCAATAAGATCATGGCTGATCTTCTACCTCAACTCCACTTTCCTGCACTATCGGTGTATCCCTTGATTCCCTTAATATCCAAAATTCTATTGATCTCTGTCTTGAATATACTCAACGACTGAACCTCCACAGCCCTCCGGTGTAGAGAATTCCAAGGATTCACCATCCTCTTTGTGACAAAATTTCTCATTTCAGTCCTACATGGCCAACCCCTTTGTCTGAGACTGTGACCCATAGTTCTAGGCTCCCCAGTAGAGGAAACAGCCTCCCTGCATCTGCCCTGTCAAGCCCTGTAAGAATTTTGTATGTTTCAATGAGATCACCTCTCATTCTTCTAAACTCTGGAGAATATAGGCCTCGTCTACTCAATTTCTCCTCAGACAATTCCCTCATCCCAGGAATCAGTCTGGTGAACCTTTGTTGCACTACCTCTATGGCAAGTATATCCTTCCTCAGGTAAGGAAACCAAAACTGTATACAATACTCCAGGTATGGTCTCACCAGGGCCTATATAATTGCAGTAAGACATCTTGGGGCCGAGAGTCAGGGTCTGTATAAGGCCCGTTACCGGCGTTTTGCGGCGGCCATGCAGTGGAATCAAGTGGCCACCGCATTGCAGTCCATTGGCCGACTAGACCCAAATTCACCTCGGGGATTTTTCGGCCTGTCCCCACTTCCACCCTGCTGCTGCTGACAGCTGCAAGCACGTCATCAAAGCGCACACCGCCGCTATCCCACACCTACATTGCAATCCGCCCCAAATTTACTTTAACAAATCCATGAGCCGCTGCACAGTGCCCCCGACAGCTTGTTCTGTGTGTGTGTGCGGCATGGCAGCGCGGCGGTCCTTCAAGGGGAGGGTGCACTGCCGCAGCCGCCTTGTTTTTATTTTTGCCGGTCGACTTCCCGATTGGCCGGCCAATTCTTGTCCCGGGTTTGGCCGGGCCGCCGACAGGAAGCCTGGCACCCGGGACCCCTCTTGGGTGCCAGGCTACTTGTCCGGCCGAAACCCTCCCTGGTAGCCCAGTGAACCGATGTTTGTGAATGCTGAACGTTCTCCTCTTTAAATGAAGGGGAGAGCGTGGTGACGCACATGCATCGTGACATCATCTCTGCTCCACCACTGAGTGACAGCGGCGGAGACTCGGTCCCACCCCAACTTCTGCCCCTCACCAAGACTTACCGCCGCACTTGGACCCCCTTTGTGACCGACTTCCGGTTCGACGCGAAAAAAAGTTTAAAGTTGAGAAAATCACTTGGAAGGCCACCTCATTGCACCGGGTGGTAAAAAAAGGTGAAAAATCGTGGGTGCACCAGCTTTCTGTCAAGCCTGAATTTGGTCTTATACTCAAATCCTCTTGTAATAAAGATTAACATACATTTGCATTCTTAATTGCTTGCTGTACCTGCATGAGGAAATATAAATACAAGAAAAACTTGAAAAATTGAGTCTTTTTTCATTGCAGCAACTCAGATTACAGGACAGTATGATAGAAGTTTTCAAAATTATGTAAGGTCAGGATAGATAGAAGCAGAATGTTTTCAGTAGTTGAGGAGTCAAGAGAAAAGTGACCTAGATACAAGATTCAATTTAAGACAGGAAGAGAAACTTCTTTACCAGAGAGTTATGAGTCTATGGAATTCACTTCCTGGGTAAAGGTTGAGGCAGAAACTATTAAAGATTAGATTGGATAAATGGATAAAGGAATATGGGAACAGGGCAGGTAAATGTGAATAGAACTATTTGCTGTTGTGGAGGGTGAACATTGATATGAGCTAAATGCCCTGTTTCCATGTTGCAACGTCTATGTATTTTTTCCCTGTGTTTCCAGGAAGTGGAAGGGCTCTCCCTCTGACTTCTTCCTCATTCTGGGATTCAGCAGTAGTCCTATCAACCAAACTGGTTACTTCATTCTCCAGAATATATTCTCAGTGGATAATTATCTGTTACTCCAAGAATAATATCTCAAGTGGATGGCCTATTGGTAGCCCTTGGTTGTTGTGGAAAACAGTAAGGATAGTTGGCTCACTAAAACATCAATTCCTTCTTCATTTCAGCAGCTGTAAGAAGGATTTTGAATCTGTATGAGCTCTTAATTTTAAAACACAGCAGTTAAAATCTAATCCATTCCTAACTCCTTTCTGGAGAAAAATGGTCTAAAGATCTTCAAACATAACACCCCCCTTATAATATTTATGGCTATGTGAATTTAATAGAATTTACTTCCTCTTTATTACTTTACTACATTTTTTAAAACATATTAAAAAGAAAACAAATTTGTTTTTGTTGGAATTATTGACAGCAAAGTGACGAAAATAAAAAGAGGAACAAAAAGAACGCCGCAGCTGCAGCAGATCAAATGGAACAACTGCAAAATACCATGCAGAAAGGTATGGAAAATGAATCCAAGTGAACAATAAAAGGTTGCCAAATGTTGCTCTGTGTGCTGTAGTTTTGCACAGGCATATACTTGTCTCCCTCAGTTATGTACAGAAAAAGAAAATCGATTTTTGGCCCTGTAAATCATGGAATCATATAATCTTACAGCAGAGAAGGAGGCCATTCAGCCCATCATGCCTGTTTTGGCTCTTTGAAAGAACTATGCAGTTAGTCCAACTATTGCGTTTGTCCCATAGCCCTGCAAGTATTACCTTTTCAAGTATTTATTGAAGTTACTATTCAATTTGCTTCCACCACTCTTTCAGACAGTGCATTTCAGATCATAACAACTCGCTGTGTAAAATACATTCTCCTCATCTCCGCTCTAGTTCTTTTTCCAATTATTTTAAATAGTTCTTTGATTGCTTCCCACTGTTTGTCTGTAGATTTATCCACTAACAGCTCAGCTCACTTAAATTTAAAAGCTTTACTGTGATTCTTGCTTCTTCCTCTCAAGCCTATCTTATGGTCATTATATGCAAAATGTTCCTTCAAAGCTTTGGAACACATTGGACCTGAATATTCTGAGGCTCCATTAGTAAGACAAAATTGAAAATCATTAAAACGTAATTATATGAAAGTATTGTTGGGGAATATGGATGGTAGAACGTCATCATCCACTGCAGCTTCTACTGAACAACATGGAAAGAGAACTCACAAAGACTTCATAAGAACATAATATATTAGAACATAAGAATTAGGAACAGGAGTAGGCCATCTAGCCCCTCGAGCCTGCTCCGCCATTCAACAAGATCATGGCTGATCTGGCCGTGGACTCAGCTCCACTTACCCGCCCGCTCCCCGTAACCCTTAATTCCCTTATTGGTTAAAAATCTATCTATCTGTGATTTGAATACATTCAATGAGCTAGCCTCAACTGCTTCCTTGGGCAGAGAATTCCACAGATTCACAACCCTCTGGGAGAAGAAATTCCTTCTCAACTCGGTTTTAAATTGGCTCCCCCATATTTTGAGGCTGTGCCCCCCTAGTTCTAGTCTCCCCGACCAAGGGGCGCAACAATCCTAACATTAGCCCTTTCTAAAAAAAAATTGCCTTTGACCTGTGAACCACATGGAAAAATTAAATTATTTTCAGTCATTTGTTTTTCTGTCTGGTCTTCAAATGCTTATGTCGAGTGGCCAGAAAACAAAAAGACAAACAGATAAACAAATAGTTAGATGAGACAGTTGAAATCTTCCCAAGTGCACATGAAGCTCAGCCCAGCTGCAAATGATAAAATTAAGGTTTATGTTTTCTTCCTTTATGGCCTCAGTTTTACATATTATAAGCGCCGAGAAATTTGATTGTACAGCACCTGTTTCTCAGGTGAGATATAGGTGCTGAAGGATTCAATATGGCGTGTGCACGCTCTGTCCACGCTGGAAGTGCACCGCACACTATATTGACTGGGTGCCCTGCATTCATCCAGCACTCCCATGTGAATTAGTTGTTATGCCCATTTCCTATGCAAATCAGGGGCCTATTCCTTGGTTCAGACTTTTTTGCCAAACAGTATGCGCCATGCTTGATGTGATCAATTTTCGCGGGTCTACAACAGCTGAACCAATTCCCCTTAAAGGGACAATTGGAAACTGCTACCAAAAAGCTAAGTACAAAATTATATACATACCTGAATGTGGAGCCAAGAGGAGCACTCTTGTTGCAGGCCTTTGTTCGCCCCCTTCCTGATTGCCTCAATCCTTTTCGTTCATCCCGATTTACCTGCTTCCCTTTGCTGGTTTTCCAGCTGGCCAATCGCGCTCCCCCCTGCCCCCATGACTGGCGAGCTGCCTTTGGACCTGCAACTGACCTCCTCGGTAATATACAAATGAGGCCGACGGACTAATTTACCGTGGTCCTGCCGTCAGCCTCGTTAGGTATGTGTAACAGTGATACTTGTGTGGTTGTTTGTGTATTGTGTAAGAAGGGAGATCGGACATAAAAAGAGCAGGATGATACTAGCCCCTGAGCTTTAAGATGGCCTGCAATTTCACCTTTCTTTGCATTCTTGATGCTTTAATTTGGACAAGGATGTCCATGATGCCCTCCTCAAAGAGAATCACGGGCTTGCAATTTCTTGGCTGTCATTTAATTCCTGTGTGTTAGGACTCATCTTGCTGTGCAATCTTAAGTTGTGAGTAAAAGGAGCGTACCAAGTTGACAGGCAGCATACATAGTTGGACCATCTAACTTATGTGACATTGTTGTGTAGTTATATCTTGGGAGCTTTCCTAAGGTCTACCATTTTCTGCATCTTTCCGAGGCCCTGCAGCTATTGTATGCGAAGGTGACCCTGGCTGCCATGTGCTGCCAGGCATGCTGCACTGCTGTCCCTTGGAAAGGATTCACTACAGTGTCAAGCAAGGCATCTATTCTTGTATCCAACTAATGCAGCAGCTTCCCCACTTCATCATCCTTCAAACAATAGTTTCCTATTTCTAAACTTCTTTTGCCATTCAACAGTTTTTGCTGGACACATTCTTTGGCTGTATGTGCCATATCTCTTTAAATCGCAGTTTCAACCCTTAAAGAATTGCAGCTACGCTAAATAATCTGACCATCCCTTTGGCAAGGTCCAGTTAGGAGGCACACTCCAGGCTCACTCAGATGCCCTAAGAAGATTCCTATTTTGGATCAGTGTAAAACTTGCAACACACTGGTCTTACAACTCAAGAGTGAAACTGAAAAATCTACCCTGAGTGTCTTATCAGAAAGCCATGAGCTACCATCATGCAACTTTCACATCTGATCTGAAACCTATGAACCATCATCCCGAAATATGGAGTGTTCAAGAACAATGGGGAAACCCTTCAGTACAACCTGGGAGGTTTGGGGCATTGATTTGAGTAGGCCCCAGGGGTCCATACTGAGTATGATTAGATATGTGACTTTTGTCCAAAAGAACAGCCACTTCTAACTTCCCTACATTGTAGGAAAGCCCTTGTGAGTGTCTGTGGAGGTAATTCACCGCCTGGGTGGTAATCTGATCGAGTGGATCACCCACTCACTATAGTATCTGCACAATTTTCATCTTGTGATTTCAATAGGATAACAATGGGCCAGTTCTACAATGGGCAGGTGATCTGATCTGCCAAATTAGTACTCAGGCAGTAAAGGTGAAAATGACCTGTATCTCTGAAGCGGAATATCTTTGTATTTACACTGGCATTTACGGTGTTTTTTCTATAGATATAAACAGGCTTGTAGTATAACTTGGCTGAGTGTTATTAGGATAGGATATTGGTGCAGAGGTTGCGTTTGCTGTTGTTTTAGATGGATGTATTCACAATCAATCATTATAGGTTTAGCTTAATGATATGCTTTTTCCAGGCATGAGGCTAATAAATGCTTTTAAAAGTATTTTTTAAAGTATACAAACACAAAATCTGTCTTCCTATTTTTCATTCAGACAACAAAAGAGAAACAGGAGGTGATACAGAAAAGAAACCAAATGGAGTTAATTATTCTAAGCAACCTTCAGCTCACAGTGCCTATCCACCCAATGGAAGAGGAATGAGGCTTGCTGCTCCACCACGGGTAGCTGTGACTCGACCACCAGGGCCACGAGGTCCTGGTCAATTGCCAGGTCAACCTCGTTATCCTGGACCACAGCAGTACCATGGAGCTCAGCCAAGGATGCCCAGAGGTGCTGCTGCTTATAGATAATGTGGACAGAGTGAGAATGTATAAGGTTACCGTACTTCAAAACTAACATAAAATTAATTTTAAAACGCAGTGCTGTTTTTAGTGATTTTTTTGTGAATAAAATACATAATTCAAATACAAATCAATAGTACAATGTGATAAATGTTGTTTATCAACACACTGCTGAAATAAAATGTAACTTAATTTAAAATATATGATGTCAATTGTACTTTTTCTGGAGTCTTTACTAATAGTACCTAAGGTTTGAATTAGAAAGAAATCATGTTTTCTGATTTGTTAGAGCCTTTTCTGCTTCTTTTATGAATACTAATCTTGCAGGAAAAAAAACAACAATTATTATAAGAACATAAGAACATAACAAATAGGAGCAGGAATAGGCCATTTGGCCCCTCGAGCCTGCTCTGCCATTCAATAAGATCATGGGTGATCTGATCTTGGGCTCTCCTCCACTTCCCTACCCACTCCCCATAATCATTCACTCCCTTAACCTTTAAAAAAACTGTCTATCTCCACCTTAAATATATTCAATGACCCAGCCTCCACAGATTTATGACTCTCTGAGAGAAGAAATTCCTTCTCATCTCAGTTCTAAATGGTTGACCCCTTATTCTTAAACTGTGCCCCATAGTTCTAGATTCCCCCACAAGTGGAAACATTCTCTCTGCATCTACCTTGTCGAGCCCCCTCAGTATCTTATATGTTTCAATAAGATCACCTCTCATTCTTCTAAACTCCAATGAATATAGGCCCAACCTGCTCAACCTTTCTTCATAAGTCAACCTCTTCATTTCAGAATTAACCTAGTGAACCTTCACTGAACTGCCTCTAATGCAAGTATATCCCTCCTTAAATAAAGAGACCAAAACTGTACGCAGTACTCTAGGTGTGGTCTCACCAATACTCTGTACAGTTGTAGCAGGACTTACCTGCTTTTATACTCCATCTCCCTTGCAATAAAGGCCAACATTCCAATTGTCTTCCTGATTACTTGCTGTACCTGCATACTAACTTTTTGTGTTTCATGCACAAGGACCTCCAGGTTTCTATGTACTGCAGCTTTGTGTAATCCCTCACCATTTAAATAATAATTTGTTTTTTAATTTTTCCAGCCAAAGTGGATAACCTCACACTTTCCCACATTATACTCCATCTGCCAAATATTTTCCCACTCACGTAGCCTGTCTATGTCCCTTTGCAGATTCTTTACATCCTCCTCACAACCTATCTTTTTATCATCAGCAAATTTGGCTATAATACACTCGATCCCTTCATCCAAGTTATTTAAATAGATTGTAAATAGTTGATGCCCCAGCACCAATCCCTGTGGCACCCCACAAGTTACAGTTTGCCAAACTGAAAATGACCCATTTATCCCAACTCTCTGTTTTCTGTTAGTTAGTCAATCCTCTATCCATGCTGATATATTACCCCCAACACCGTGAGCTTTTATCTTGTGCAGTACCTCATATGTGACACCTTATCGAAGGCCTTCTGGAAATCCAAATACATCACATCCACTGGACCCCCCTTATCCACCTTGCTTGTTACATCCTCAAAGAACTTCACCGAATTTGTCAAACATGATTTCACTTTCATAAAACCATGCTGACTCTGCTTGATTGTATTATGCTTTTTCCAAATGTCCTGCTACTGCTTCCTTAATAATGGACTCCAGCATTTTTTCAACGACAGATGTTAGACTAACTGGTCTATAGTTTCTTGCTTTCTGTCTGCCTCCTTTTTTAAATAGGGGCGTTACATTTGCGGTTTTCCAATCCGCTGGGACCTCTCCAGAATCCAGGGAATTTTGGTAGATTGCAACCAATGCATCCACTATCTCTGCAGTCACTTCATTTATGACCCTAGGATGCAGGCTGTCAGGTCCAGGGGACTTAGAACATAAGAACATAAGAAATAGGAACAGGAGTAGGTCATACGGCTCCTTGAGCCTGCTCTGCCATTCAATTAAGATCATGGCTGATCTGATCATGGACTCAGCTCCACTTCCCCGCCCACTCCCCATAACCTCTTATCGCCTTATCATTTAAGAAACTGTCTATTTCTGTCTTAAATTTATTCAATGTCCCAGCTTCCACAGTTCTCTGAGGCAGCGAATTCCACAGATTTACAACCTTCTGTGAGAAGAAATTTCTCCTCATCTCTATTTTAAACGGGTGGCCTCTTATTCTAAGATCATGCCCTCTAGTTCTAGTCTCCCCTCATCAGTGGAAACATCCTCTCTGCATCCACCTTGTCAAGCCCCCTCATAATCTTATACATTTCGATAAGATCACCTCTCATTCATCTGAATTCCAATGAGTAGAGGCCCAACCTACTCAACCTTTCCTCATAAGTCAACCCCCTCATCTCCGGAATCAACCCAGTGAACCTTCTCTGAACTGCCTCCAAAGCAAGTATATCCTTTCGTAAATATGGAAACCAAAACTGCACGCAGTATTCCAGGTGTGGCCTCGCCAATATCCTGTATAGCTGTAGCAAGACTTCCCTGCTTTTATGCTCCATCCCCTTTGCAATAAAGGGCAAGATTCCACTGGCCTTCCTGATCACTTACTGTACCTGCATACTATCCTTTTGTGTTTCATGCGCACGTACCCCCAGGTCCCGCTGTACTGCAGCACTTTTCAATCTTTCTCCATTTAAATAATAGCTTGCTCTTTGATTTTTTTTCTGCCAAAGTGCATGACCTCACACTTTCCTACATTATACTCCATGTGTCAAATTTTTGCCCACTCACTTAGCCTGTCTATGTCCTTTTGCAGATTTTTTGTGTCCTCCTCACACATTGCTTTTCCTCCCATCCTTGTATCGTCAGCAAACTTGACTACATTACACTCAATCCCTTCTTCCAAGTCGTTAATATAGATTGTAAATAGTTGGGGTCCCAGCACTGATCCCTGCGGCACCCTACTAGTTACTAGTTGCCAACCAGAGAATGAACCATTTATCCCGGCTCTCTGTTTTCTGTTAGCCAATCCTCTATCCATGCTAATATATTACCCCCAACCCCGTTAACTTTTATCTTGTGCAGTAACCTTTTATGTGGCACCTTGTCAAATGCCTTCTGGAAATCCAAATACACCACATCCACTAGTTCCCCTTTATCCACCTTGTCCGGCAACTTTAACTACTCTCTTCTTTTTTATATACCTGTAGAAGCTCTTACTATCTGTTTTTATATTTTTTGCTAGTTTACTCTCATAATCCATCTTTTCTCTCTATTATTATTTTAGTTGCCCTTTGCTGGTTTTGAAAAATTTCCCCTCTGGCCTCCCACTAATCTTGGCAGCATTGTATGTTTTCAATTTGAAACCATCCTTTACTTCCTTAGTTAGCCACGGATGGTTCTCCCTTTGCTTAATGTCTTTCCTTCTCACTCTGATATATTTTTGTTGAGAGTTATGAAGTATCTGCTTAAATGTCTGCCACTGCTCATCAACCATCTTACTCTTTAATCTATTTTCCCAGTCCACTATAGCCAACTCTGCCTTCATACCTTTGTAATGGTCTTTATGTAAGATCAGGACACTGGTTTGAGACCAAACTTTCTTACTCTCCAATTGAATTTGGATCCTAGGGGATCCTCTACTATGAGATCATTTATTAATCCTGTCTCATTGCACAGAATCAGATCTAAGATAGCCTGCTCCCTGGTTGGTTGGCCAATTTGATTTGTCCAATCAATATGAAGATTAAAATCGCCCATGATTAATGCTGTACCTTTCTTATAAGCCTCTATTATTTCTTGATTTATACTCTGTCCAACAGTGTACCTATTGTTATTCTATAGTTCTGAAAATGCTACAACATCCAAACACATAAACACTTTTGTACTGATAAATAACATATATACAATAATTGTCAAAGCAATTGTCTCTGCAATAATGAGCCTATGTAAAGCCTTAGTAGACCTCAGTTAGTGCAGTATTGGGCTCCTTACCGTAGGAAGGATGTAGAGGCACTAGACAGGGTATAACGCAGATTCAATAGGATGCTGTCTGGTGTGAGGAAATATAAATACTAAGAAAGATTTTTTAAAATAGGACTTTTTTCATTAAAGTATGATAGAACGTTTAAATTTATGAAAGAATAGCATAGGCCAGATAGAAGTAGACTGTTTCTAATAGTTGAGAGGTCTAGTATGAGGGCCAAAGACACAAGATCGGGGCTGGATTTTCAGTTGCAAAGCACCTCTGTTAGTGCCCCGGAGGAGCGGTAACGCGTCTCGAGATGCCAGCTTCCAGTGCCCTATCCGGAAATTTGGTGCTGGTTTTGCGGCAGCAGTCAGTTGTCGTGCAACATTCCACTAGCACTTCGGTTGCAAAATTAGGTGGAATTAGGTTTAACATCCACCCGAAAAACCAGGCGGTCCCACGGTCAATTGGCACTATGTGCAGTATACTGAAAGGAAGGAAGGAGGATCATAAATCAGAGGGCACATTGAGTGGCATGCTTTCACTTAGGATGCTACGTGAACCTCTGACTTTACACCTGATCACTGATCTGCTTTTATGGGGCCCTTACAGCTTGAGTGAAATAATTTAATGTGTGCATTACCATTTCACCATTATCGCTTACTCCATGCTGTGGTTAGGCGGTGTGAAAATAGAAGGGATGTTGACCATGCAGGGCCACGAATGAGGAGAGGCTGCAGATGTCTGGACAGGAGCCCTCACCCCCCATGAGGTTACAGGAAGCAACACTCATACCTCCACCTCTCCAAGGAGCATTGTGTGAGAAGGATGCGCTTCTGACAGGAAGTGCTGAGAGAGTTATGCCATCTCCCAGAGGCAGACCTGTAGCCTCACATCGGGAGGAGGCGAGTGAGGAACAGGATTCTGGTGAGACCCCGAATGGCCAGCCACACCAGGAGGAACACCATCCATGGTAGAGGCAGCGTGGCAATGCTGCTGGTACAAGAGCCACATGTCAGCGGCTCATAATGCATCGGGTCTCTTGGGTAGAGGAAGATAAGGGATGGAGCTAATACCAACCATGCTATGTGCCACAATAATGTCATATATTCATTAAAGTCCACAATCATACTCAAGGCGCTAAAGCAAAACAGAGAAAGTAACATTTTATTCACGACACCAACGTGGTGGCCGCAAATCCATAACCAAAGCTCTCCCAGCAAGTAACAAAACAACAACACAACGTCCTGTAGCAACACCATCAACCACAATGAACTGAAATAATGTATGGACAAAGGAAAGTTCCATGACTCATCCCACAGCAGCATCCATGTGGCATCTTAGGCACACACACACTCCAACAAATAAGTTGCGTCAAACGATGTAACAACATGTTTACATCCATTATTTACATGTTGAGTACATCTGTCCATGGTGGGCAAAATCCTTAATCAAACTTAGCCTGACATTTCCCACCCCTCACTTTTACCCCCTCCCACGCCTAGTGCTCCTCCTCAATGTGGCCGCATTGCCTACAGTAAGGCTGCTTGAGGGCTGCTGTGTGTGTGAGGCAGACAGTACTGATTGCCCAGTAGGACCAGCTCTGGGCCTGAATGACTCGGTTGTGGACTCCACCACCTCAGCGTCGGCAACAGCAGTCTAGGATGGCTCGGATGTAGACCGCGGCAGGTGCAAAAGTGGAGTGGCAGTGGTGGGAGCCAAAATGCTGTCATCTTGAGGAAGGACAGCACCATCCATTTCCAGGGGCCCACTGCCACTCACACGGCCTCAGCATCTGGAGCACGATGTGCGAGCACAACTTGCTGGCCTGTTTCGGCATCGTCACTTCTTCATCGGACTGTGATGAACACAGAGCAGATGGCAGCAGTCAGTGATAGCATGGCATTACACTGAGAGTGACTCAGAGCACACTGAGCCTGAAAAAACAGCAGTCAGCGAGTTCATTCCAGCAATCACTGATAGCATCATATCACAAAGTTCTTGTGTGGCTTGGCCTGTGATGCAATTGCTGCTGCCACATCAACCATGGCACGCGCCATCCCCTCTGGGACTCTACTATTGCTCGTTGAGCCCATCTCCCTCTATGAGCGAGAAAGGATGGGCTGGTTGGACTCTTGAGAGGCATGGGCAATGCTTGAGGTGGCCTCCACCACACTCACAGCAAGTGCGTTGATGCTCTGCAGGACCCTATCCAATGAGGTTGCGTTGCATTTGCATGGTCTCCCCGGACAGAGCCACCAAGTCCAGGTCCTCATCTGTTTGTCTCTCAGCTGGACTCCTGGGTCGACTCACCCTCTGGAGAGCTGACCTCCAAGCTTCCCCTCCCGCTGGGCGTTGCTGTAAGCCACTGGGGCCAGGAGCATTAGGCTCCTCAAACCCCTCAAATTCAGGCTCCTCCACCGATGCATTCTCTCCACTCAGTGGGACTGATGGCGTCTCCCGCTCAGTGAGCACACTCTCGTCCTCTCCCTTGTCATCTCCCCCGTCGGCCAATGTTGATAGTTCATGGGCAGGCTGCTGCACTTCTGGCTGGTCATCTGTAAGCACAAAGCAACAGACATGCGGTTAGCAGCAGGGGAGGGGGCAGGGAGATAAGAGGAAGGTGGCATTGGACATCTATATGTAAAGGGGGAAGGCTACTTAATATCAGTGGTCAAGGAAGTCACATAAATCGCAAACGCCATTCACTACCCATAAGGGGCTTTGCCTCTCCGCTGGCCACCGCGTGAATTGGGGTGCCCATGAGGGCCGACACGTGCTGCTCCACCTCAGTGAGGTCTTGAAGATTAGGCTCCCTACCTCTGGTCCGCTGCTGCTCCTGGCAATTATAAGACTATTTCACCTGCAATAAGAGCAAGAAGAAGGTGTGAGTGAGTGTGCAACTCATTGTGTCGCACATGTGCCTTCCATAGTAGAGTAGCTGCTACTGTCTGGAAGTGTAAAGCTGGCATTATAATCTGTGTGGTTGCTCACAGAGCAAGTGGGAAGGGTGGGAGCAGGTGAAAGCCATATAAGATTGTGGCTCAGGGTGATATTTGGCAACCGCATATCAAGAGTCAAAGGCCAGTGGGAGGAAGGATGAAAATGAATAGGGGACAAGAAGGTCCGCAACGCCTGAATGCGCAGAGCACGGCTGGTGAACTGAGCCTCCAGCTTTCAAGTGGCTTCACTAACCCACACTATGCCTGGAACACAAAGACTTTACATTATTTGAGATAGTGATTTTGCAACCATGGCAGGGGTGCATTACTGTAAAGGGTACTCACTCTGACGACCCTCGTGAGGTCGTTAAACTTCCTGCGACCTTGGGGTGCAGTTCACGGCACCATGTCTCGAGCAGAGAGGTCCTGTGCAATCTCCCTCCAAAGCCTCCAAAACACTCTTGGCATAGGCCTCCTTCCTCCAGTAAGTTGCAAGACAGACCACCTCCTCTCAATGGCCTGTATCTGTGCTTCAGCGGCCATAGCTGAGAAGCGGTGTGCTCTTTCGCGTTCTTCCTGCTCCTCCATTTTCCCGCTCTGCTCAAAGTGCACAGGTGGACTTATAGTGCTGCGCCATAAATGTAGTATCCTTAGATGCTCTAGTAATGACTCCACGAGACAGTGTGTTGTACTTGAACTGTAGTGACCTTAGTCTTTTATTAGTTAACTCCAGAGTGAGGATCACACCTGGTGGCTTGCCTTTTATACTAGGCCAGGCACACCTGTACAGGTAACCCACAAGTCTCCCACAGCTGTGTCCTCTAGTGGCACACCTTGCGATAGTACCAACAGTAGGCATGTATGATACATGATATCACTCCCCCCTGAGCCCTCAGTGCAAATCGCCTCTGCATTGCCTGTGCTCTATGTGGGTTCTGTCTGGTTGACCCTTGGCGGGTCACTTCAACCTTGGGTGAGTAATTGGTGCAGTAGCATGCTTGTGGTTGCCGTTTGTGTGTGTGTGTTCCTGACCACTCCATTCTCCCCCCTCCCACATTGATTATGGTGGGAGCTCCTAACATAATAAGAAAATAAGAATTAGGAACAGGAGTAGGCCATCTAGCCCCTTGAGCCTGCTCCGCCATTCAATAAGATCATGGCTGATCTGACCGTGGACTCAGCTCCACTTACCCGCCCTCTCCCCGTAACCCTTAATTCCCTTATTGGTTAAAAATCTATCTATCTGTGACTTGAATACATTCAATGAACTAGCCTCAACTGCTTCCTTGGGCAGAGAATTCCACAGATTCACAACCCTCTGAGAGAAGAAATTCCTTCTCAACTCGGTTTTAAATTGGCTCCCCCGTATTTTGAGGCTGTGCCTCTGGTTCTAGCCTCACCGACCAGTGGAAACAACCTCTCTGCCTCTATCTTGTCTATCCCTTTCATGATTTTAAATGTTTCTATAAGATCACCCCTCATCCTTCTGAACTCCAACGAATAAAGACCCAGTCTATTCAATCTATCATCATAAGGTAACCCCCTCATCTCCGGAATCAGCCAAGTGAATCGTCTCTGTACCCCCTCCAAAGCTAGTATATCCTTCCTTAAGTAAGGTGAACAAAACTGCACGCAGTACTCCAGGTGCGGCCTCACCAATACCCTATACAGTTGCATCAGGACCTCCCTGCTTTTGTACTCCATCCCTCTCGCAATGAAGGCCAACATTCCATTCGCCTTCCTGATTACCTGCTGCACCTGCAAACTAACTTTTTGGGATTCATGCACAAGGACCCCCAGGTCCCTCTGCATCTCAGCATGTTGTAATTTCTCCCCATTCAAATAATATTCCCTTTTACAGTTTTATTTTCCAAAGTGGATGACCTCACACTTTCCGACATTGTATTCCATCTGCCAAACCTTCGCCCATTCGCTTAACCTATCCAAATCTCTTTGCAGCCTCTCTGTGTCCTCTACACAACCCGCTTTCCCACTAATCTTTGTGTCATCTGCAAATTTTGTTACACTACACTCCGTCTCCTCTTCCAGATCATCTATGTATATTGTAAACAGTTGTGGTCCCAGCACCAATCCCTGTGGCACACCACTAACCACTGATTTCCAACCAGAAAAGGACCCATTTATCCCGACTCTCTGCTTTCTGTTCGCCAGCCAATTCTCTATCCATGCTAATACATTTCCTCTGACTCCGCGTACCTTTATCTTCTGCAGTAACCTTTTGTGTGGCAACTTATCGAATGCCTTTTGGAAATCTAAATACACCACATCCAACGGTACACCTCTATCCACCATGCTCGTTATATCCTTAAAGAATTCTAGTAAATTAGTTAAACATGATTTCCCCTTCATGAATCCATGCTGCGTCTGCTTGATTGCTCTATTCCTATCTAGATGTCCTGCTATTTCTTCCTTAATGATAGTTTCAAGCATTTTCCCCACTACAGATGTTAATCTAACCGGCCTATAGTTACCTGCCTTTTGTCTGCCCCCTTTTTAAAACAGAGGCGTTACATTAGCTGCTTTCCAATCCGCTGGTACCTCCCCAGAGTCCAGAGAATTTTGGTAGATTATAACTAAAGTATCTGCTATAACTTCCGCCATCTCCTTTAATACCCTAGGATGCATTTCATCAGGACCAGGGGACTTGTCTACCTTGAGTCCCATTAGCCGTCCAGCACTACCCCCCTAGTGATAGTGATTGTCTCAAGGTCCTCCCTTCCCACATTCCTGTGACCAGCAATTTTTGGCATGGTTTTTGTGTCTTCCACTGTGAAGACCGAAGCAAAATAATTGTTTAAGGTCTCAGCCATTATGTAACATTCATGTACATTCAGGTTCAGGTAAGTGGGTTTTTCATTTTTTTTTTGTGTGGTTCTGTGGTGCGACAACTATGTTAGATGCCTTATCGATGCAGTGACCAGTGCGTGAGGACAAGCTCGTTCCGGAGCTGCTGGGTTGTGTCCCTGCAGTCCGGTGGAGGCTATGGGAACCCGGTTGGCTCGCATAGTCTGCTCTCGGGGCTGTTGCCGTGGTCTCTAGCGTCGGGCCGGTTCACAGATGTCTGTGACCTTCCTGTCCTTTCTTTGCACTCTGGGTCACAGCTGCTCCCTGAGGAGCTGTCGTCTAGCAGTGCACAGGGAACTGCTGACTCGCTGGCCTGAGCGTCGTTTGGTTTGGGATCCTGGCTGGTGCCTGTTTCTTTTGGGGGACCCTACATCTAGGGGTATGGCCTTGGTGGAGTCTGCTCCTTCAGGCTCATGGCAGATGGTGCCATCGGGTGCCTGAGAGGTGGAGCTGATCCGGGGCATGGTAGCAATACCGGTGCCATTGCCCTGCTGGGATTGCTTGCTCTGCAGCTTGTGTGTGTTGGCTGCTTGTGGCCACACTTCATGGTGCATGACTCTGGTCCCTGGGACGCAGGCTACAGCACTGGGTCGCTCGCTGCAGCTGTGTGCACCCGATGGGTGTCTGCCCGCTGCATTGGCTGTGTGCAGTAGAAATCCTGCATTGCACAACTTTTCCTTACTTATGATGGGCACTCTGTGGGTCCGATCGCGATCGCGGGACTTTTCCTCGCTGGTCGCATGTGCGCAGTTCAGATCATCAATTACACATTTTACATAATCGCGCGACTTTTCCTCGCTGGTTGCATGTACACAATACAGATTATCCGTTACACATTTTACATGATCAGTTACACATTTTGTCTCTGACTTACAGTTCTTATTACATTGCTTGAGTGTGTGGAACTGTTCCTTTAATTGTAATGGTTTGCAGGCCTCCTTTAAGAGAGCCTTGCTTGCTTTACCCCAATCCGCTTCTCCATTTGGCGCCACGTGTTGCTCCATCAGCGCTGTACCTCATGGTCTGGCCGCGGCCATCTTTGCCTTCAGCGTATCACCTCGTGGTTTGGGTGCCATCTTTCCTTCATCCACGATGTCGACTGCGGTGATCCTCTTCTCCCCGGGTTCTACCTCCGCCATTGGGAAGTCGCTTCTGGATCCAATTTTCTTCCTCTGGAGTCCTGCCACTGGAGCCTGGAAGGTGCATTCGGGTCGTCTCAGCTGGATCATCTCCACGCAGTTGTGCTGAACGGTCTGTGCCTCGGGTGCTGTCCTGGTCTGTCCTCCGGTGCCGGGTCCACTCTCAGGTGAAGGCTTGATTTGCCTCTGAGTGCGGGGGACGTCGATCGCTGGAGGGATGAAATCTTCCCACTTCCAATGGATCTTCTCCATCCACCTTCTGCCGAGCAGCATTGGTCCATCACTTGCAACAATCCACAGAGGTAACTTGTGCACCGCGCCATCATGGAGTACCTTTACATTCGCACTACCAACGACTGGGATCATTTCATTGATGTAGGTGCGCAGCTTTGCCTGAACCGGGACCAACTCGGGTCATTCAGCCAGATTGTCCCATAGCCTCTCAACGGTTCCTTGATTCATCACTGAATGGCTCACCCCCATGCCCACTTCCATGAAGACTGGAGCGCCCTCTATCTCGACTTCCATCTTCAGCGGGGAACACTCGGTGGTGCAGGTAAACATGCTATGTATCTCCCCGTGGGACTGGGCTGCCTCTCTGCCTATCGATTCATAATCCACGCTGGATTCATGGCCATCTGTAGACTCTTCATCAACACAGTGAGTCATATTTCTCTTACACATTCGCTGGAGGTGGCCCTTTGTGCTGCAGTCTTTGCAAACATAGTCTTTAAAGCGGCACTGGTGAGCCTTCTGATTCCCTCCGCAACGCCAATTCACACTGAGAGAATTGTGAACCTGTGGAATTCTCTACCACAGAAAGTTGTTGAGGCCATTTCTTTAGATATGTTCAAAAGGGAGTTAGATGTGGCCCTCACGGTTAAAGGGATCAAGGGTTATGGAGAGAAAGCAGGAATAGGGTACTAAAGTTGCAAGATCAGCCAAGATCATATTGAATGGTGGTGCATGCTCGAAGGGCCAAATGGCCTACTCCTGCATCTATTTTCTATGTTTCTATGTTTCTATGTTACTCGATTAGCCCCCCTCGGCAGACTCTGAGTTAAGGGATCGGGGGCCTGTTCTCTCTTCTCTGAGAGGGTTCGCGCTCTACAGTCCAACCTCCAAATGGCGCCACTCTGTGCACAGTACCTGCCGGGTTTGAGTCCTGAGGGTGAGACATCCACCTAGAACCGCAGGTCGAGTTCATGAATGACTGGCTCACAGAGATGGCCTTCTGCAGTGTGACTGTGGTATCTGCCGACAGTAGCTTGTGAAGAAGGCCCTCGTGGCCAATTCCAATGAAAAAATGTCCCGCAGCACTTCGGTGAGGTGGGTGCCGAACTCGCACAGTGCCGCCAACCTCCTGACGTCTGTGACGTACTTTGCGACTTCCTGGCCTTCGGGCCGTCGGTGGGTGTCGAACCGGTGTCTGGCTGTGAGGATGCTCTCCTTGAGCTTGAGTTGCTCCTGGATCAGGGTTACGAGCTCCTTGTATGACTTGGTCGTTGTCTTCGCTGGTGCCAGCAAGTCCCTGATGAGGCCATAGACGTTGGGCCCACAATTGGTTAGCAAGATAGCGCCGCTTATCAGCCAGTGTGACCAGGTCGTCTCCTGCCAGATCGTTTGCTGTGAAGAAATGTTCTCGCCTTTCCACAAAGGCATCCCAATCTTCCACCATCAGTGAACTGCTGCAACGTACCAAGGGTAGCCATTTTCGCATGAAAGTTTGTAATCTCGTCGCCAATTGTCGTGTCCTTAGATGCTCTAGTAATGACTCCACGAGGCAATGTGTTGTACTTGAACTGTAGTGACCTTAGTCCTTTATTAGTTAACTCCAGAGTGAGGATCACATCTGGTGGCCTGCCTTTTATACTCGGCCAGGCACACCTGTACAGGTAACCTACGAGTCTCCCACTGCAGTACCCTCTGGTGGCACACCTTGTTGATAGTACCAACAGTAGCCATGTAGGATACATGACAATAAACATTCGGCTGGACTTGGAATCTATCGTGGGCCTCTCCACATTAATTTAACTTTCTACGGTTTTCGGTTGGGGCGGTCGAGCACAGGTGTGGAACGCCTGATTTAACACCCCCGATCAATGTAGCTGTGTTTCGGATGCGTTTCTCAGTTGGAGGTGCAAACTTTTATACTTACCGCCCCGCCATGAATAATGCCGCAAAATTGTTAACGTTTGAACGCTAGAAAAATTAGTGGCAGGCTTGGTGTTAGTGCTCCAGGAAGGGCCTTGGTGAGGCCACACCTGGAGTATTGTGTACAGTTTTGGTCTCCTAACTTGAGGAAGGACATTCTTGCTATTGAGGCAGTGCAGCGAAGGTTCACCAGACTGATTCCCGGGATGGCGGGACTGACATATCAAGAAAGACTGGATCAACTGGGCTTGTATTCACTGGAGTTCAAAAGAATGAGAGGGGACCTCATAGAAACATTTAAAATTCTGACGGGTTTAGACAGGTTAGATGCAGGAAGAATGTTCCCAATGTTGGGGAAGTCCAGAACCAGGGGTCACAGTCTAAGGATAAGGGGTAAGCCATTTAGGACCGAGATGAGGAGAAACTTCTTCACCCAGAGAGTGGTGAACCTGTGGAATTCTCTACCACAGAAAGTTGTTGAGGCCAATTCACTAAATATATTCAAAAAGGAGTTAGATGTAGTCCTTACTACTCGGGGGATCAAGGGGTATGGCGAGAAAGCAGGAATGGGGTACTGAAGTTGCATGTTCAGCCATGAACTCATTGAATGGCGGTGCAGGCTAGAAGGGCCGAATGGCCTACTCCTGCACTTATTTTCTATGTTTCTATGTTTCTATGAAATGGAGCGCTAAATCAAGCGTTCAAATTCCTTCCTGGAGTGTTAAAGGACGCAGGAGGGGTGGTAGTGGTGCAGCGGTGTACAATGGCCCGTGCAGCACTGCTGTGATCCAAGGCTCCTTCTCTCCCTTACAGAGTAGGGCCATCGCTGCAGGCTCTGCATTGGGACCAGTTAGCTGGTCCCCGACGGCAGGCACGATCCGGTCCGATCAGCCCCATGCACTCCAGCAGAGTGCCGGGCTGATTGATCGCGGCCGAAGAGAAATCTAAAAAATTGAATATAATCATTTGAACAATTTTTCTACTTACCTCGGCAACCTCCCCTTTAGCTTTTGCCCCCGAAGCACCTAACCTCCCAATGGATGCCTCCTGCATCTGCTGGTGTTTTTTCCCGAAGTTCGATTCCGGGGCGTTACCGGGGCGATGCGCACGGTAATGACATTACGATTTTGCCGCCGCAAACCTCTCATGCAGGTTAGCGAGAGCCGTTCATCTTGCTGTGCTCGGTCGGTAAGTCGTTAATGACCCATTATCGCCCCCTGGAGGTAACAACGAGAGCTGCTATGGAGGCCAATTCCTTGGCCTTAGAATACAGACCAAGAGATACTTCATTACACAGAGTTGTGTCTGTGGAATTTACTTCCAGGGTTAGTGTTTGAGGCAGAAACTATTTCAACATTTAAAATTAGATTGAACAGGTGTATGAAGGAAAAGAGGATAAAGGGATATGGAAACAGGTGATGAGACTATTTGCTCACATGAAGGGTAAATATTGACATGGACTGGTTGGGCAGAATTGCCTGTTTTCACGTTACAATTTCAATGTAGTTCTAAAAAATTTCAAATAATTTCACTGACTTCCTCTTTGGGGATCCAGGTCACAACCCACTCTTGGATCCTAACGTCCACCGTTTCTCTCTTCAGGAAAAAGCTGCTATATTTAATAAAATGTTGGAAGGGGCTTTGTGGGCCGATACATTGTCTATCGATTTATATTTATACATTCTCATATTTTGAGACAATTAAATCGAGCCAACCAGTAAAGGTGTAATCGTTTTCCTGATTGGGCTACTTATTGAATCCAAGGGAATTTCTATAGGGAGCTCCAACAGACATTGAAGTGAGACATCATAATGGGTCTGATGCTCTTCAAAGATTTAACCTCCTACAATATCATAGTCCAGGATGGAGCCCAGAAATGGTCACTTCTCTGCAACCTCACCACCATGGGGTACCCAAAGTAGACCTTTGTGAGCATATGATAAATACAACGCAGATTTTTCAAACATAACTCCACCAGGGTTGCTAATGGATACTGTACATGCCACAGAACATATAACAGTAAATGTTCATCTCTTGGCACTTGTCGGGTGTCCGACAGGCACAACTTACCTCAGGCACACAGCATGTGAAATGATAAATCCCCACATTTTTTCTTTTCTTGGGCTGTTTCCAAGAGCTGGGTAGTCTCCAGCCATGCCTGACACAAGACTCCCAAAGCAAGCGCTCTACTTGGAACTCCTTCATGGCAAACGAGTCAATGGTGGGCAGAGGAAACATTACAAGGACACCCTCAAAGCTTCCCTAATAAAGTGCAACATCCCCACTGACACCTGGGAGTCCCTGGACAAAGATCGTCCTAAGTGGAGGAAGTGCAACCGGGAGGGCGCTGAGCACCTTGAGTCTCGTTGCCGAGAGCATGCGGAAAACAAGTGCAGGCAGCGGAAAGAGCGTGCGGTAAACCAGTCCCACCCACCCCTTCCCTCAATGACTCTGCCACCTGTGATAGAGTCTGTGGTTCTCGTATTGGACTGTTCAGCTACCTCAGAACTCATTTTAAGAGTGGAAGCAAGACTTCCTTGATTCCGAGAGACTGCCTATGATGATGATAAGTCTCCTGGCATAAGCCTGCCCGCTGACTGGGCCATGCACCTTGAAATGAGAAAGAAATCAGAGCACAGCAACGGGCTTCCCTAGGCTGCCAAGATTGGGGACTCTGTCTGCTGATGAAGGCCCCAAGTGTTAGAAAAATTCCTGAAGAGGAGAAGAATTAAATAATGATTAACTGCCTCCAAGTTTTCAGTTGATTGGCAGGGGTCCAGAAGCAGGCCATAGTGCCTAGTTTACATTAACACTCCTGCTCTGAGGGGGGGCCAACAAGTGGATTCCAAATAAGTGAGGCAAGAGACTGGACACATTCCCTCTCACTTTATTAAAGTCGCAACAAAGGAACAAACCCAGGGTGGGCAATTATCTGGGCTGGAGGGCCTCTTAACAAGTTTTGATGAGCTGTTGAGGGCCACACACTAATATTCCCCCTAAGTTGCGTGGCCATGCAGTCTGGCACCAATCGTGAGGTCCCACGCAGGCTGCTCACCAGCTCCTGGAAGAGATACCGCGCATAAAATTTAAAGGGATTGCGCACAAATAAAAATTACAGGGAACATTGCTGCATATATAAAATGAATTGTGTTAACAACAGCTACCATTAAAATTAAAAACAGTGAATGCAATGTCCAATATACCCAGGTCCTTTTAGTTATGCCTCTACTATGCTAATTTATTGAGATAATAATATTAAAATGAGTGAATAATTGTGCAAGAATTAATAACCCTACTAAACAGTCATTGGTGAGAGCAAAGAGTTAAATTGGTAAATTTGAAACAGGTCAACTCATGCTGTTGATCATCACTCCCACTTCTACCCTTCCAATAATTTATAAAACATAAATTCAGATAGTAGTCAGATGCTATCTTAAATATACAAAATGTAGTGTAAAATAGTAAAATCCTCCATTGTTAAATGAATGAAATGATTGATCAATCATTGACTGAAAGTCGAGGTGGCTGTTTTGCAGAGCGGCTCGAATCTGCGGGAACTCCGATGTGAGAGGTGTTCACTTTTTAGAGGGCTCACAAGGGTTGAACTACAATCATATGCCATTACCTGGAGTCCTTATGCTCCGGGATCCACTCCCATATCAAAGATGGTGATGAGAACCCCCTGTCGTCATACTCTGGGTACCGGGAGAGGAAAGGTGCAGTGCCGGTCACTTTCTTTGGTAAAAGAGTCACCGAGATGAGCAACCATGACTCGATTAATGACTTGGATGACGGAACCAAGTGTAAGGTAGCCAAGTTTGCTGATGATACAAAGGTGGGTGGGAAAGCAAATTGTGAGGAGGACACAGAGAGTCTGCAAAGGGATATAGATAAGTTAAGTGAGTGGGCAAAAATTTGGCAGATGGAGTATAATGTGGGAAAATCTGAGGTTATCCACTTTGGTAGGAAGAATAGAAAAACAAAATATTAGTTAAATGGGGAGAGACTACAGAATGCTGCAATACAGAGGTATCTGGGTGTCCTTGTACATGAAACACAAAAAGTTAGTATGCAGGTACAGCAAGTAATTAGGAAGGCAAATGGAATGTTGGCCTTTATTGCAAGGGGGATAGAGTATAAAAACAGGGAAGTCCTGCTACAACTGTACAGGGTATTGGTGAGGCCACACCTGGAGTACTGCGTACAGTTTTGGTCTCCTTATTTAAGGAGGGATATACTTGCATTGGAGCAGTTCAGAGAAGATTCACTTGGTTGATTCCTGAGATGAAGGGGCTGTCTTATGAGGAAAGGTTGAGCAGGTTGGGCCTATACTCATTGGAGTGTAGAAGAATGAGAAGTGATCTTATTGAAATATATAAGATTATGAGAGGGCTTGGCAGAGTAGATGCAGAGAGGATGTTTCCCCTCTGGGGGAATCTAGAACTAGGGGGCATCGTTTCCAAATAAGGAGTCGCCCATTTACGCTGGAGATGAGGAGGAGTTTCTTCTTTCAGAGGGTCGTGAGTCTTTGGAATTCTCTACCTCAGAGAGTTGTGGAAACTGAGTCGTTGAATATATTCAAGGCGGAGATAGACAGATTTTTGAACTATAAGGGAATCAAGGTTTATGGAAAACAGGCAGGAAAGTGGAGTTGAGGCCAAGATCCGATCAGCCATGATCTTACTGAAGGTGGAGCAGGCTCGAGAGACCTACTCCAGTTCCTATTTCTTATGTTCATATATTATGACTCACACTAATGTGCAGCTCGAGCTCCGGCTCGAGTTCTATTTCTGTCCCGTCCAGTGGGCTGGATAGAATGAACTAGCAGGCCAGATATGACCCATGGGCCATATTTTGCCCACCGTTGGCCTACATGTACTACAGGTACAAACCAGCTTTGCATTATAGGGAGGCTGCAGAAAATCCCAGAGCAGAGCAATGAGAGCAGAGCGCTGACACAATGGGTTACTGACTTTTTCCTCAGCACTGCCAGGTACAGGGCAGAGAAAAAATTCAATCTATCAGTTCACATTCTTGTGTAGTTGGCTTTGCTGTATCCATAGCCAAGTTTCTATTAAGTAGCTGAGACTCAAGGGGCTTGCAGAAGTAAAACTTCTGCAGGTAGAAATTGTTGTGTATAGAAGAACTCCACAAGGCTGAGTACTGTGAACTAAATTTAGTGTGACCTTAATCTTCTTTATTACAACTCCAGAGTGCCTAAACAACATGGCATCCAACCTTTTATACTGGTCCTGCACGTGTGTGCAGGTGACCATTAGGACTCCAACAGTTGCTCCCTCTGGTGGCAAGTATTACGTAGTTACATACATGACATCACTCCCCCCCCCCCCCCCCCCCCAAAGTCTTCAGTACAAGTTATTTACAAGTTGAGGCGATCCGGAGCCAATCGCTCCCTGGTTGATCGTCTAAGTTTAAACCCTGGTGTGTGTGAGTTGGCCGGACAAGTGCTGCACTGCACCATGGCTGGTCTGACCGGACTGTCAGGAACGGTGGGTTCATCCTCGTGATTGACAGCGAGATCGATTGCTGGTTGGGTGTGTGTTGGTGGATCGTCGATGGTGATGTCCTCTTCAAGTCATTCCTGGTTGTCAGTGAATCGCAATTTGATCTGATCTAAATACTTTCTACACGTTTAGCCATTTAACAGTTTGATAATAAACACACTATTCCCTTTCTTGGCCAAAAGAGTGCCAGCAATCCACTTGGGACCATGACCGTAATTCAGGACAAACATAGAGTTGTTAACATCAATGTCACATGAAACAGCCGCGTGATCGTGATACATGTTCTGCCGTGTCGCTGGGTTTCCACGTGAACATTTAGATCTTGGTGGACTCGGGAGAGCCTGGTTTTGAGGGCTGTCTTCATTAACAATTCTGCCGGGGGAACCCCGGTGAGTGAGTGGGGTCATGTCCGGTAACTGAGCAGAATGCGAGACAAGCGGGTCTGCAGGGAGCCGTCCGTCACGCATTTCATGCTCGGCTTGATTGTTTGGACTGCCCACTCCGTTTGACCATTAGACGTGGACTTAAACAGAGCAGACCTGACATGCTTGATGCCATTGCAGGAGCTGATATCGGAAAGATTTGAATTCCAAGCTGGTGAAACATGGTCCATTGTCGCGACAAGGACGTTGGGCAAGCCATGGGTGGCGAACATGGCCCGGAGGCTTTCAATGGTGGCTGTGGATGTGCTGGATGACATGATTACACATTCAATCCATTTGGAGTAAGCGTCCACAACTACTAAAAACATTTTTCCTGGAAAGGGGCCGCCAAAATCTACGTGGATCCTGGACCACGGTTTGGAGGGTCATGACCACAGACTCAGTGGAGCCTCCCTTGGTGCATTGCTCAGTTGCGAGCAAGTGTTGCACTGATGCATGCATGACTCCAAGTCCGAGTCAATGCCGGGCCACCAAACATGCGACCTGGCAATTGCCTTTGTCATGACAATGCCTGGGTGGGTACTGTGTAGGTTGCGTATAAACGTTTCCCTGCCTTTTTTTGGCAAAACCACGCGATTACCCCATAAGAGACAATCCGATTGGATGGACATTTCATCTTTGCGTCGGTGAAATGGCTTAATTTCATCTTGCATTTCCCCGGGAATGGCTGACCAGTTCCCATTTAGGACGCAACTCTTTACTAATGATAGCACAGGATCCTGACTGGTCCAGGTCCTGATCTGGCGAGCTGTGATGGGTGACCCCTCGCTCTCAACAACATCTATGACCAATAGCAAGTCTGCGGGCTCTGCCATTTCAACCCCAGTAGTGGATAATGGTAGCCGGCTGAGAGCATCGGCACAGTTTTCAGTGCCTGGTCTGTGGCAGATAACATAATCGTAAGCGGATAATGTTAGTGCCCATATTTGGATGCGAGACGAAGCATTGATATTTTGACCTTTGCTCTCTGAAAACAGCGAAATGAGCGGCTTGTGGTCAGTTTCAAGTTCAAACCGAAGTCCAAATAGGTATTGGTGCATTTTCTTAACCCCATATACACATGCTGATGCCTCTTTCTCAACCACTATAGGCTCTCTCAGCCTTAGGCAGACTTCTACCCGCATATACAACCAGTTGGAGGTTGCCCGATACATTGGCTTGCTGTAACACACAGCCGACCCTGTACGATGAGGCGTCACAAGCTAGCACTAAACATTTACATGGGTCATAGTGTACAAGTAACTTATTTGAACATAGCAGGTTCCTGGCCTTCTCAAAGACTGTGTCTTCAGATTTGCCCCAAACCCAGTCGTCACCCTTACGTAGAAACATGTGCAAAGGCTCTAACAACGCGCTCAACCCGGGTAGAAAGTTACCGAAATAGTTGAGGAGTCCCTGGAAAGAACACAGCTCCATCATATTTTGTGGTCTGGGTGCATTCCTGATGGCCACTGTCTTTGAATTCATGGGCCTGATGCAGTCTGCTGCAATCTTTCTCCCCCAAAATTTGACTTCTGGCGCCAGGAAAACCCACTTGGAGCATTTCAGCCTGAGTCCCACTCTGTCTAGGCAACTTAGATCCTCTTCCAGGTTGTGTAGATGTTCGATGATGTCATGACCAGTGATCAGGATGTTGTCTTAAAACACAACGGTGCACGGAACAGATTTCAGCAAACTCTCCATGTTTCTCTGGAAAATGGCTGCAGCTGAGCGAATCCCAAAAGGGCACCTGTGGTATATGAACAGCCTTTTGTGTGTGTTGATGCACGTCAGTCTTTTCGAAGATTCAGCCAGCTCCTGTGTCATGTAGGCGGAGGTTAGGTCCAACTTGGTGAATGACTTCCAACCCCCCCCCCCCCCCCCCCCCCGCTAACAGGTCATCCACTTTGGGCAGCGTGTACTGGTCCTGTAACGAGACTCGGTTAATTGTTACCTTGTAGTCTCCGCAGATTCTGACCGTGCCATCGCTTTTCAACACCGGAACAATTGGACTGGCTCACTCGTTGAACTCGACTGGCGATATGATTCCTTCCTGTTGGAGTCTGTCCAGTTCGATCTCGACTTTCTCCCTCCCTAACCTGAGGAAGGACATTCTTGCTATTGAGGGAGTGCAGC
Organism: Pristiophorus japonicus; assembly: GCF_044704955.1. Taxonomy (NCBI): domain Eukaryota; kingdom Metazoa; phylum Chordata; class Chondrichthyes; family Pristiophoridae; genus Pristiophorus; species Pristiophorus japonicus. The sequence continues at coordinate 126,151,483 of NC_091977.1, read as the reverse complement.
GAAGGTTCACCAGACTGATTCCCGGGATGGCGGGACTGACATATCAAGAAAGACTGGATCAACTGGGCTTGTATTCACTGGAGTTCAGAAGAATGAGAGGGGACCTCATAGAAACATTTAAAATTCTGACGGGGTTAGACAGGTTAGATGCAGGAAGAATGTTCCCAATGTTGGGGAAGTCCAGAACCAGAGGTCACAGTCTAAGGATAAGGGGTAAGCCATTTAGGACCGAGATGCGGAGGAACTTCTTCACCCAGAGAGTGGTGAACCTGTGGAATTCTCTACCACAGAACGTTGTTGAGGCCAATTCACTAAATATATTCAAAAAGGAGTTAGATGAAGTCCTTACTACTAGGGGGATCAAGGGGTATGGCGAGAAAGCAGGAATGGGGTACTGAAGTTGAATGTTCAGCCATGAACTCATTGAATGGCGGTGCAGGCTAGAAGGGCCGAATGGCCTACTCCTGGACCTATTTTCTATGTTTCTATGTTTCTATCATGTACGGAACTGCCCGAGCCTTGTGATGGACGGGCCGTGCATCGGGGCCTAGATGGATCTGTACCTTGGCGCCTGTGAAGTTGCTGATGCCTGGTTTGAACAGCGAGGGAAACTTGCTCAGCATTTGAGCACACGAGGCGTCATCCATTGAAGATAGTGCTTTGATGTCATTCCAATTCCATCTAATCTTTTCTAGCCAGCTTCTGCCGAACAGCGGTGGGCCATTGCCTGGAACAATCCACAATGATTGGTCATGCACAGCTCCATCATACGATACCTTCACTGCCGCACTTCCAATGACTGGTATGAGCTTTTTGGTGTCGGTATGCAGCTTTGCATTAATCGGGCTCAGTTTGGGCCTTTGTGCTTTATTGCCCCACAGTTTATTGAAAGCCTTCTGGCTCATTATTGACTGACTTGCACCCGTGTCCATGGATACTGGAACTCCATTTAATTTGACTTTCAGCATTATAGGAGAACTCTTCCTCGGGTTGAGTTGCCTGTGTTGCGTGATCCGCGCCGGATCGATCATCCTCTGCCACGTGGTGAGTCGCAGCACGTTTGCACAGTCGCTGGAGGTGCCCCATCGTTGCGCAGCTTTTGCACACGTAGTGCTTGAATTGACATTGATGGGCCCGATGATTACCCCTGCAGCGCCAACACGGTGCTAATGGATTCACATTCACCACTGATGGCAGACTCTGAGTCTTCACAGGTCTTACAGCCGCAGACGTATAGGTACTGCCATATGCAGTTCGGCCTGCTAGCGACATCATTTTATACACAGTACTCGCCGGTGAGCTTCGATGTTGAGAAGTTATCGTCCTTGGCCATGCATGCCTGGGCGATCGCGATGGCCCTGCTCAGGTCAAGGGTTTCAGCAGCCAGCAGCTTTCGAAGAATGACCTCGTGGCTGATGCCCAGCACAAAAAAGTCCTGCAGCATTTGCCCCAACGCAGCTCCAAAATTGCAAGGTCCTGTGAGGCCTCTCAGGTCAGCAACATAATCCACCACGTCTTGGCCCTCAAAGCGATGCTGCATGTAAAAATGATATCTGGCCATGAGGATACTCTCCTTCCACTTGAGGTGGTCCAGAACCAGCCTGCACAACTCTCTATATTCCTTCTCCATTGCTTTTGTCAGTGCGAGCAGATTATTGATGAGGCCGTATATTTTAGGCCCACAGACGGTGAGGAGAACCGCCCTGCACTTGGCCGCGTTAGTGTCTCCTTCCAGCTCATTGGCCACGAAGTACTGGTCGAGATGCTCGACGAAAGCTTCCCAATCGTCACCCTCTACGAATCTCTCTAACATTCCAACGGCAGCCATGGTTGCATGAAGTTTTGTATTCTGTTACTCATCGCCAATTGTTGTGTATAGAAGAATTCCACGAGGCTGAGTACTGTGAGCTAAATTTAGTGTGACCGTAGTCTTTTTAATTACAACTGCAGAGTGCCTAAACAACATGGCAGCCAACCTTTTATACTGGCCTTGCACGTGTGTGCAGGTGACCATTAGGACTCCCCAGTCGCGCCCTCTGGTGGCAAGTATTACATAGTTACATACATAACAGAAATCTTATTCTTTATTGCAAACATAGTCAAAAATGGATTCCAATATTAAGAATGGCTGCTTTGATAAAAGGAAATGATGTATTGATATATCAATAAAAGTTATCCTTCACAAGATGCTATAAATACTTGATTAACTGGACGAATCCACTCTTTAAAAGATAGTAAATATTTGTTGATGTTGTTCACCACTTGGCAAAAATTGCCCAAACATCTTCACAGCTCTCACAAAAGGCTTTGGCATCTGTATGTGAGTAACTCAATGACAGAATATCCAGGATACAAGTCAAATCACCTTCAAACATTATATTTGTAGCAAAGGAAGAAGGCTCAATGATTGGGACATACATTTGAGTTTGCAAGACAATGTATGCTGAGACTGGCACATAAACACTCTTGATTAACCACCACAAGAATCTTCAGCCATCAGGGAGATATTTATATTAATACAAAAACTAAATACTGTGAATGCTGGAAATCTGAAATAAAAACAAAAAATGCTGGAAATACTCAGCAGGTCAGGTACCATCGATGGAGCGAGAAATAGAGTTTACGGGCCCAAGTTTCCACAAGAAAAAAAACGGGGGCCCCTCCGAGCTGGGCGCCCGTTTTTCGCGCCTAAAACGGCGCCTAAAAACATCCTCGGTATTCTCCACCTACTTGCAGGTCCTCTGGCACTCGGCGCAGCCAGCACGAGCTGTGGGGGGGCAGAGCCAGGTCCCTGCGCTGAAAACAGTGCCGGGACCTCTGCACATGCACGCTACAGTCGGCACGCAAGTGCAGTAGCTCCAGGCGCCGAACTGTGTGGGAGGGGCCCGAAGCACGCAGCCCCTAGCCCTGGCCCAATGGCCTCACTGGGGCTGCGTGAATAAGGCTCCTCCCACGGCCAGCTCCTGCTTCCCCCCCCCCCCCCGCTCCCGACCGGACCCGACACCCGCTCCCCCCTGCCTCCGGACCAGACCCGACACCCGCTCCCCCCCCCCGACCAGACCCGACCCGACACCCGCTCCCCCCCCTCTCTCCCTCCCCCTCTCTCCCTCCCCCTCTCTCTCTCTCCCTCCCCCTCTCTCCCTCCCCCTCTCTCTCTCTCCCTCCCTCTCTCCCTCCCCCTCTCTCCCTCCCCCTCTCTCTCTCTCCCTCCCCCTCTCTCCCTCCCCCTCTCTCTCTCTCCCTCCCTCCCTCCCTCTCTCTCTCTCCCTCCCCCTCTCTCTCCCTCCCCCTCTCTCTCTCTCCCTCCCTCCCCCTCTCTCTCTCTCTCTCCCTCTCCCTCTCTCTCTCCCCCTCCCGCTCAGCGGCACGAACGGCTGCAGAATTCTCCCTGGCTGAAGCACTTTCACACAGGTAGGAAGATGGTTTATTTAATCTTTTCTTGGCTTATAAATGTTTATTCAGGTTGGATTTATTTGTATAATATTTGTAGAAGTATAAATAAGGATTTATTGTAGAATTTAATGAGTTCCCTTCACCCCCCCCCCCCCACCTCGTTCTGGACGCCTAATTTGTAACCTGCGCCTGATTTTTTAATGTGTAGAACAGGTTTTTTCAGTTCTACAAAAATCTTCACGGGCTCCATTCTACTTTAGTTTGGAGTACATTTTCACTGTGGAAACTTTCAAATTCGGCGTCAGTGGCCGGACACGCCCCCTTTTGAAGAAAAAATTCTGTTCCAAAGTAGAACTGTTCTACCTGACTAGAACTGCAGAAAAAAAAATGTGGAGAATTGCGATTTCTAAAATAGTCCGTTCTCCACCAGTTGCTCCTAAAAATCAGGCGCGAATCATGTGGAAACTTGGGCCCTACGTTTCAGGTCAATGACCTTTTGTCAGAACTCTGACATACTTTTATTAATTAGAATTGCACTACATTTGGCTTTGAGGAAGAATTTGTTATGCTTTCCATCATCCAAAAACTTCATATCAACCCATTCTTCCTCGACGAAGGACATGACTGTCTTTCTTTTAATGAAGGATTTCAGTCCCTTAATTTTGTGGAATAGAATTTTAATCTGTGTCACCAATAACTATTTAAGAAAGGGATAGAAGGGTTGATATGAAGCTGCAATAAAGTCACCTAAAAGAAAATTGCAATGGAATAATAGGGGCCAGATTTGAATTGACAATATATGCTAAAATTGAAGACCACAAAAGTCTTCAGCACTCCAACTTAGAGAAAATAAATCCCTTGAGTTTTTCATTCCTAGGGTTACTGTCAGTCTGGTTTGTTTTCAAAATGACATAAAAGGTAAATTGGACCCCTGAGCCAAGAAATTCAGCAACCCAGCGCCGGTTGTTTGGGTGCTAAACAGCCTCCTAAGCTTCCAATATGGCGGGTAGGAAGTGCATGCTCATTACAAGCTGAAGTGCGTTGCTGCAATATTGGTAATGATCAAAAATCATCATTCAGTGCCCATGCCTGAAACAGTCATTATCCATTGCATATGCAAATAAGAGCCTAATGCCTGTTTGAGGTCCCACTGCAAGATTGGTTTGCCCTGAGGCAACCAGTACCGGCTGCACACAGAAAAATCAGGCCTATATGCAGCCTAATAAACAGTCCTTAAAGGGACCACCTGTTAGGCCACAACCAACATGAACACCCTCACCCCCTCTTAGTTGGCTCCCCATGTTGATTGTCCCCTTCTCACTTACATGAGGGCCACTATGGCACCAACAGAGGCCTGATCTTTCATCCCAATTCACCGGCGAGCTGCTTGTTGCTCTCAACAGTTTGCTAGCTTGAGGGAAATGAGGCTCAAGGCCCAAAATTGAGGGCTCCTCAGACCTCACCGTGCCCAAATTTCTAGACCCTTGGGTTTTGTTTTGAGTGGTAGCCTGCTTTTTTTCCCCAACTTGTTCCTGTATCTTATGATGTGTATTGGTTATTAAGGTTTTCAATGAATTGTTACTTCAGCAATAAAAATCAGACGTCAAGCCATGATTTCCACTACTGTCCTGACTTTATTCAGCCTCTTGTATGACTTTGATTTGGAAAAAGGTACCTTGATAACCCAATATGAAATGTCCAAAGTGAAAGGATGCAACAAATATCTTACATCTGATACAGTGCGTAAAACATGGCTTTACGCCTTCTATTTTTAATATAGAAAACACGAAGGGGCTGAAATTGCCCTCAGTGAGAAATTGGGGAGGGCACTTTGATTTATCCGAAGATTTACTGTCCGGCGGGAGTCAAATGGAAGAGCTGTAAAATTTGTCTCTTTAACTCTGACACCTCCTCCCAGCACTTTGGGGTGCTGTTTGAGGTGGTAACAGGCCTTAAAGAAGGGGGCAATTTCCCCCTCTAAATGCGATAAGATTACAATTATGAGGCAGAGGAAAGAAAAAATATCCCCTTTGGGCCTTTACAACTCAGCAGTAAATGAGAAAATCTCTCTAAATATTAAACTATTATCAACAACCTGAGGGAATCTTATCCCTTTAAAACAAATCTGCTTTCCTCAGTATGACTGTAGGTCTGTTTAAAACAAAATAAACACCCTAGGGCCTAGACGTTCCACTTTTTTTGCATCGACACCGCCCACTTATCGTCCATTTTAACACTGAGTGAGGTATACCGCCCAGATATCGCCCATTTAGCAACAAAATGGAAACTAAAGCCCACGTATCGCTCACTTATCGCCCAGCATTACTTTCGGCATATAGTTAACGGCGAGAATTAATAATACCGCCCCCCTACTTTCTTTTGCTGTAAAGATCAGAATGGGGAAACTAATGCCGATAATAACGCCGAGCGAAAAAAAGGCTGAGAAAAAGTTGCTCTCACCTGAACTAAACCCAGCGATACGGACACCATGTTGTAAATTGGAAGTCGGTTCATATAAAAGGCTGCTTCAACTTCTGGTGAGTTTTGATGTACTGTACAGTTCTTTTTAGGTGATTTGAACATCTGAACAAACATCTTATCATACTGTGGATGATTTGAATTTATTTTAGGTAGTAAAATTTATTGTTTGTGAACAATAAGTATAAAACTGATTGTTATTGTAATGGGGCCTGTCATTTCTCAGCCTGCTTGATGACTACGCACATGCTGCAGACTAGAGATGGCAGAAGGTACATTGAAGAGCATTATATACCCAATCAAAGAGGTGGCAGACTGAGGAGGAGGACGAGAACTTACACCCTATGCACTGACAAGGAGAAGCGATCTTATCTGAGACAATGTGCAACAAGGTTATGTGAAATAAAAAACATTTAATGAGAACATTTGTATAAAATCATAATTATAATTGCAAAAAACACCCCACTCTCATCCCACCCCGCAACAAATTGATAACATTTATATCATTCATAAAAATTTTCAAATTTTAAACAAAACGTCATAGTCAAAGAACAGAAATGCAAAAAAACAAGGTACCCACCCTCCTCCCTAACCTGCCAACAAAATAGCAACCACAACATAAAAATACTGTGAGCAATACAACACCTGTGGCCATGCACCTCACTTTCCTTCCGCGCCCCCCCCCTGCTTCTCCTCCCCACCTCTACCCCTTCCCCTTCCCCTCCTGACTCCAAGCCGCCTTGCCGAGGAGCTCCTCAGGCTGCTTCATTAGGGGGGATGGTGCACATCCACTGGTTGAACGGATATGGGAGAGGATAATCCCGAGGAGGGAACGGCCTCTGAGCCAGAAGCAAGACCTTCCTCCTGGCTCGCATGTGTCGTTGGCAATGGGGGTGCGGCACCTTGGGGTGCAGTGCCGTGCTCTGGGACCACTGGGAGCCCTCTGCCACCAGTATTCCTGGCTATCACCTCCAGGGTCTCCGCCATCCGCGACACGTACGTGGCGGACATGCTGGCCAGCTGTTGGGATATGCCCCCCATGGTCTGTTGGATCTGCTGACCTATCCCAACCCTCCTCCTGGACAAGTGCACCATGTCCCCGCTCAGATCTGCCGCTTGTGGAGCAGACCTGCTGCGTCGAACCAACCTCCGCGTGGTCGGCGCCGTCATGGAGACACCTCGGGTGCCCTGCGGCAAGGTGTTTGGGCTCGCTACCTCCACGGTGGAGGAAGGCATGGCCGCAGGAAAACTAGATGTAATCGGTGTCGAATGGATTATGGAGCTTGGCAATGCACGCTCCTCGAAGTCGGCACTGTCATCTGTGGAGAAGGCACCCTGCAGCTCCACAGGCGATAATCGGGGCTCCTCAGCATGAGATGGACGATCGTCCGGCGAGTCTGACCCCACGCTCCCACCTTCTGGGCTCGGTGGTGTTGCATGGGGCCACGCTGCTGGCTGAGCTACATAACATAAATGAGGTTATTAGAGGAGAAGGGGGTGATAGAGTCATTAGGTGATTCCAATGCTGCACACAGCATATGCAAGACAAAAACACCACCACTATCAAAATCATCACAGACATCACATTTCATGAGCATGAACAATTCTGCATTGCAATGATTCTCATGAGGCCATCATTATTTAGATAACACTTTTATCAATCATCTATCATATATTATTGTTCGGATATGAGTGGGTGTGGCATCTATTGACGTTGCATCACACAATGGTGTACACTTTACTCACGTGGCATCACATCAGGTTCTGCTGCTGCTTGCGTGGCGGACCGGGGGTGGCTCCCCACGAGTGCCAGCACCCCCTCCTCAATGTCGGTGAGCTCGCTGATAACTGGTGGCCCGTCACCCATTCGCCTCTGTTCGGCCCTATTCTTCTAAAGCTTCTTCTGTAAAAGGTAACACCAGCATGACATGGCATGAGATCATTGCATGAGATCATTGCTAGGTACTGTCACAGAGACTGATACAACACATAACCGACAAATGTAATCATGATTATTATAAAAAACATCATTATTTACCTAAAGACGTACACCGTCAACGCAGGCTTTGAGTAAAACATTCCTGCTATAAATGCAAGACATCACATCTGATTTTAATCACTCATTACACTTACAATTCAAATTATATCAATATATAAGTACATGTAAGTAAATGTAATACTTAATCTGGCGGTTCCGACAAGGTCGTTCCAGCGCTTGTGGCACTGGTTGCCCTCACGCACATCATTTGTCATGGGATTTAATAATGGGATTTAATAATGGGAAATGTGGAAATGGCTGAGACCTTAAACAATTATCTTGCTGCGGTCTTCACAGTGGAAGACACAAAAACCATGCCAAAAATTGCTGGTCACGGGAATGTGGGAAGGGAGGACCTTGAGACAATCATTATCACTAGGGGGGTAGTGCTGGACAGGCTAATGGGACTCAAGGTAGACAAGTCCACTGGTCCTGATGAAATGCATCCCAGGGTATTAAAAGAGATGGCAGAAGTTATAGCAGATGCTTTCGTTATAATCTACCAAAATTCTCTGGACTCTGGGGAGGTACCAGCGGATTGGAAAGCAGCTAATGTAACGCCTCTATTTAAAAAAGGGGGCAGACAAAAGGCAGGTAACTATAGGCCGATTAGTTTAACATCTGTAGTGGGGAAAATGCTTGAAGCTATCATTAAGGAAGAAATAGCGGGACATCTAGATAGGAATAGTGCAAGAGATTGAGATAGGTTAAGCGAATGGGCTAAGGTTTGGCAGATGGAATACGATGTCGGAAAATGTGAGGTCATCCACCTTGGAAAAAAAAACAGTAAAAGGGAATATTATTTGAATGGGGAGAAATTACAACATGCTGCGGTGCAGAGGGACCTGGGGGTCCTTGTGCATGAATCCCAAAAAGTTAGTTAGCAGGTGCAGCAGGGAATCAGGAAGCAGACTAGGCCCAGCGGCAGCGAGAGGCCGCGGCACTCCGAGAAGCAGGAGTGCGTGGCGTTGGTGAGGCCTATAAAGGCCCAGCAGCAGCGAGATGCGTACTTGTGCAGCTGCAGCGGGGAGAGAAGGCAAAAAAGAAGTAGAAAGAAATGAAAAGGTGACGTCACAGCCAAGGGGGTAAGTGATTGGCTGGTGATTGGTGAGTAGCTTTCCTTTTTCTTTTTTATATCAGTAAGTAACCTGTTAACATTGTTGTTGCCAATTCAAGGGTATCTAAGGGTTAAGTCATGGCAGGAGAGCTCGGTCACATGATATGCTCCTCCTGTACCATGTGGGAACTCAGGGACACTTCTGGTGTCCCTGACGACTACATGTGCGGGAAGTGTATCCGCCTCCAGCTCCTGACGGACCACGTTGCGGAATTGGAGCTGAGAGTGGATTCACTCTGGAGCATCCACGATGCTGAGAATGACGTGAATAGCACGTGTAGCGAGTTGGTCTTACCGCAGGTGAAGGGTCCACAGCCAGATAGGGAATGGAAGACCAGCAGGAAGAGCAGTGCAAGGAAGGTAGTGCAGGGGTCCCCTGCGGTCATCCCCCTGCAAAACAGATACACTGCTTTGAGTACAGTTGAGGGGGATGACTCATCAAGTTCATGGCACCGTGGCTGGCTCTGTTGCACAGGATGGCAGGAAAAAGAGTGAGAGAGTGATAGTGATAGGGTATTCAATTGTAAGGGGAATAGAAAGGCGTTTCTGTGGCCGCAACCGAGAATCCAGGATGGTATGTTGCCTCCCTGGTGCAAGGGTCAAGGATGTCTCGAAGCGGGTGCAGGACATTCAAAAAAGGGAGGGTGAACAGCCAGTTGTCGTGGTGTACATTGGTATAAACGACATAGGTAAAAAAAGGGATGAGGTCCTACGAGACGAATTTAAGGAGCTAGGAGCTAAATTAAAAAGTAAGACCTCAAAAGTAATAATCTCGGGATTGCTACCAGTGCCACATGCTCGTCAGAGTAGGAATCGCAGGATAGCTCAGATGAATACATGGCTTGAGCAGTGGTGCAGCAGGGAGGGATTCAAATTCCTGGGGCATTGGAAATGGTTCTGGGGGAGGTGGGACCAGTACAGACCGGACGGTCTGCACCTGGGCAGGACTGGAACCAATGTCCTAGGGGGAGTGTTTGCTAGTGCTGTTGGGGAAGAGATAAACTATTATGGCAGGGGGATGGAACCAATGCAGGGAGACAGAGGGAAACAAAAAGGAGACAAAAGCAAAAGACAGAAAGGAGATGAGTAAAAGTGGAGGGCAGAGAAACCCAAGGCAAAAAACAAAAAGGGCTACTGAATATAAAGGGGCTGCAGGAGGGGTCAAAACTAAAAATCATGGTTTAAAAACTAGGATTAAAACACTCTACCTAAATGCACGCAGCATTTGAAATAAAGTAAATGAGTTGACGGCACAAATCATTTCAAATGGGTATGATTTGGTGGCCATTACAGAAACATGGTTGCAGGGTGGCCAAACTGGGAGTTAAACATACAGAGGTATCTGACGATTCGGAAAGATAGACAAGAAGGGAAAGGAGGTGGGGTAGCTCTGTTAATAAAGGAAGATATCAGGGCAGTTGTGAGAGACGATATTGGCTCTAATGAACAAAATGTTGAATCATTGTGGGGGGAGATAAGAGATAGTAAGGGGAAAAAGTCACTGGTGGGCGTAGCTTATACGCCCCCAAATAATAACTTCACGGTGGGGCAGGCAATAATCAAGGGAATAATGGAGGCATGTGAAAAAGGAACGGCAGTAATCATGGGGGATTTTAACCTACATATCGATTGGTCAACTCAAATCGCATGGGGTAGCCTGGAAGAGGAATTCATAGAATGCATACGGGATTGTTTCTTAGAACAGTATGTAACAGAACCTACAAGGGAGCAAGCTATCTTAGATCTGGTCCTGTGCAATGAGACAGGAAAAATAAACGAACTCCTAGTAAAAGATCCTCTCGGAATGAGTGATCACAGTATGGTTGAATTTGTAATACAGATTGAGGGTGAGGAAGTTGTGCCAGAAATGAGCGTACTATGGTTAAACAAATGGGACTACAGTGGGATGAGGGCAGAGTTGGCTAAAGTAGACTGGAAACACAGACTAAATGGTGGCACAATTGAGGAACAGTGGAGGACTTTTAAGGAGCTCTTTCATAGTGCGCAACAAAAATATATTTCAGTGAAAAAGAAGGGCGGTAAGAGAAGGGATAACCAGCCATGGATAACCAAGGAAATAAAGGAGAGTATCAAATCAAAGACCAATGCGTATAAGGTGGCCAAGGTTAGTGGGAAACTAGAGGATTGGGACAATTTTAAACAACAGGAAAGAATGACTAAAAAAGCAATAAAGAAAGGAAAGATAGATTATGAAGGTAAACTTGCGCAAAACATAAAAACAGATAGTAAAAGCTTTTACAGATATATAAAATGGAAACGAGTGACTAAAGTAAATGTTGGTCTCTTAGAAGATGAGAAGGGGGATTTAATAATGGGAAATGTGGAAATGGCTGAGACCTTAAACAATTATTTTGCTTCGGTCTTCGCAGTGGAAGACACAAAAACCATGCCAAAAATTGCTGGTCACAGGAATGTGGGAAGGGAGGACCTTGAGACAATCACTATCACTAGTGAGGGTAGTGCTGGACAGGCTAATGGGACTCAAGGTAGACAAGTCCCCTGGTCTTGATGAAATGCATCCCAGGGTATTAAAAGAGATGGCGGAAGTTACAGCAGATGCATTCGTTATAATCTACCAAAATTCTCTGGACTCTGGGGAGGTACCAGCGGATTGCAAAGCAGCTAACATAACGCCTCTGTTTAAAAAAGGGGGCAGACAAAAGGCAGGTAACTATAGGCCGGTTAGTTTAACATCTGTAGTGGGGAAAGTGCTTGAAACTCTCATTAAGGAAGAAATAGCGGGACAACTAGATAGGAATAGTGTAATCGAGCAGACGCAGCATGGATTCATGAAGGGGAAATCATGTTTAACTAATTTACTGGAATTCTTTGAGGATATAACGAGCATGGTGGATAGAGGTGTACCAATGAATGTGGTGTATTTCGATTTCCAAAAGGCATTCGATAAGGTGCCACACAAAAGGTTACTGCAGAAGATAGAGGTATGCGGAGTCAGAGGAAATGTATTAGCATGGATAGAGAATTGGCTGGCGAACAGAAAGCAAAGAGTCGGGATAAATGGGTCCTTTTCGGGTTGGAAATCGGTGGTCAGTGGTGTGCCACAGGGATCGGTGCGGGGACCACAACTGTTTACAATATACATAGATGACCTGGAAGAGGGGACAGAGTGTAGTGTAACAAAATTTGCAGATGGCACAAAGATTAGTGGGAAAGCGGGTTGTGTAGAGGACACAGAGAGGCTGCAAAGTGATTTGGATAGGTTAAGCGAATGGGCTAAGGTTTGGCAGATGGAATACAATGTTGGAAAGTGTGAGGTCAACCACCTTGGGAAAAAAAAACAGTAAAAGGGAATATTATTTGAATGGGGAGAAATTACAACATGCTGAGGTGCAGAGGGCCCTGGGGGTCCTTGTGCATGGATCCCAAAAAGTTAGTTTGCATGTGCAGCAGGTAATCAGGAAGGCGAATGGAATGTTGGCCTTCATTGCGAGATGGATGGAGTACAAAAGCAGGGAGGTCCTGTTGCAACTTAGGTTTTTGGTAAGGCCGCACCTGGAGTACTGCGTGCAGTTTTGGTCATCTTACTTAAGGAAGGATATACTGGCTTTGTAGGGGGTACAGAGATGATTCACTAGGCTGATTCCGGAGATGAGGGGGTTACCTTATGATGAGAGATTGAATAGACTGGGTCTTTACTCGTTGGAGTTCAGAAAGATGAGGGGTGATCTTATAGAAACATTTAAAATCATGAAAGGGATAGACAAGATAGAGGCAGAGAGGTTGTGTCCACTGGTAGAGGAGACTAGAACTAGGGGGCACAGCCTCAAAACATGGGGGAGCCAATTTAAAACCGAGTTGAGAAGGAATTTCTTCTCCCAGAGGGTTGTGAATCTGTGGAATTCTGTGACCAAGGAAGCAGTTGAGGCTAGCTCATTGAATGTATTCAAGTCACAGATAGATAGATTTTCAACCAATAAGGGAATTAAGGGTTATGGGGAGAGGACGGGTAAGTGGAGCTGAATCCACGGCCAGAGCAGCCATGATCGTATTGAATGGTGGAGCAGGCTCGAGGGGCTTGATGGCCTACTCCTGTTCCTAATTCTTATGTTGTCATTATGTAGACGCAACATGAAGGGGAAATCATGTTTAACGAATTTACTGGAATTCTTTGAGGATATAACGAGCATGGTGGATAGAGGTGTACCGATGGATGTGATGTATTTAGATTTCCAAAAGGCATTCGATAAGTGCCTCACAAAAGGTTACTGCAGAAGATAAAGGTACGCGGAGTCAGAGGAAATGTATTAGCTTGGATAGAGAAATGGCTGGCTAACAGAAAGCAGAGAGTCGGGATAAATGGGTCCTTTTCAGGTTGGAAATCAATGGTCAGTGGTGTGCCACAGGGATCGGTGCTGGGACCACAACTGTTTACAATATACATAGATGACCTGGAAGAGGGGACAGAGTGTAGTGTAACAAAATTTGCAGATGACACAAAGATTAGTGGGAAAAGGGGTTGTGTAGAGGACACAGAGAGGCTGCAAAGAGATTTAGATAGGTTAAGCGAATGGGCTAAGGTTTGGCAGATGGAATACAATGTCGGAAAATGTGAGGTCATCCACCTTGGAAAAAAAATCATTAAAAGGGAATATTATTTGAATGGGGAGAATTACAACATGCTGCGGTGCAGAGGGACCTGGGGGTCCTTGTGCATGAATCCCAAAAAGTTAGTTTGCAGGTGCAGCAGGTAATCAGGAAGGCGAATGGCATGTTGGCCTTCATTGCGAGAGGGATGGAGTACAAAAGCAGGGAGGTCCTGCTGCAACTATACAGGGTATTGATGAGGCCGCACCTGGAGTACTGCGTGCAGTTTTGGTCACCTTACTTAAGGAAGGATATACTAGCTTTGAAGGGGGTACAGAGTCGATTCACAGAGGCTGATTCCGGAGATGAGGGGGTTACCTTAATGTGATAGATTGAGTAGACTGGGTCTTTACTTGGAGTTCAGAAGGATGAGGGGTGATCTTATAGAAACATTTAAAATAATGAAAGGGATAGACAAGATAGAGGCAGAGAGATTGTTTCCACTGGTCGGGGAGACTAGAACTAGGGGGCACAGCCTCAAAATAAGGGGGAGCCAATTTAAAACCGAGTTGAGAAGGAATTTCTTCTCCCAGAGGGTTGTGAATCTGTGGAATTCTCTGCCCAAGGAAGCAGTTGAGGCTAGCTCATTGAATGTATTCAAGTCACAGATAGATAGATTTTTAACCAATGAGGGAATTAAGGGTCATGGGAAGCGGGTGGGTAAGTGGAACTGAGTCCACGGTCAGATCAGCCATGATCTTGTTGAATGGCGGAGCAGGCTCGAGGGGCTAGATGGCCTACTCCTGTTCCTAATTCTTATGTTCTTATTATGTTCTTACGGCTAAGGGGATCAAGGGCCATGGAGAGAAAGCAGGAAATGGGTGCTGAGAGAATGACCAGCCATGATCTTGTTGAATGGCGGTGCATGCTCGAAGGGCCGAATGGCCTACTCCTGCACCTATTTTCTATGTTTCTATGTTTCTATGTCACCGGCGAGACCACCTCGGCTATGTTGGCCCATATCTTCTGGCAAACCTTTGGGGTGAGCTTCCCACGCCCACCCTGGGTCAATTGACCCCAGCGTGACCCCACCTCCTGCAGGAGGGAGGCATTTGCCTCATCGAAGAATCTCCGAGCTCGGTATCGTCTTCCCAATAGTTCTTCTCCCACCTCACTGCTTTCGCCAGCGCCCTCAGTCTCCACAGCGTGCTGTGTCGCCTCCTCCATCCCTTCCATTGTTACTATATTTTTTTCCCCAAAACTCCGTGGGAACAACATTATTTGTGCTCACAAGTCTTTTTGCTGCTACCTCCCAAAACAGCCAAACAACCACACAACACACCCACACATGCTTTCAGTCCCTCTCTGCTCCCTCTCTCTCTCTCTCCTCTTCTGCACATGTATTGTTAACCCCTGACCTGAAACACGGGAAACATCCATTGCCATGGTATTGTTATAGACGCCGACAGTTTACGGCAGAAGGTCAAAAAAATTAACGCTCACTCCCATTTCACAACGCTCATGATAACTAACGGCCATTTTATAAAATGGAAAGTTGGGGCTTTGAAATTGGGTGATAATCCGCCGATCTCAAAACCCATATTAATTGCCAATGCTGGAAATAATACCCATTTTGGGAGATCTGCATAAAAGTGGAAAGTCTAACCCTCGGACTCTGAAGGCTGACTTCTGCTGAAACAACAAGAAAGCTTCAGTGACCAGTGAGAACAAGCAACCGACTCAGAATGTGTACAATAGCAAATTAATGTAATTAAGGGCTAGCCATCCTAGACTGGGTGTTGTGTAATGAGAAAGGACTAATTAGCAATCTTGTTGTGCGAGGCCCCCTGGGGGGGAGTGACCATAATATGCTAGAATTCTTTATTAAGATGGAGAGTGACGCAGTTAATTCAGAGACTAGGGTCCTGAACTTAAGGAAAGATAACTTCGATGGTATGGCTAGAATAGACTGGCAAATGATACTTAAAGGGTTGATGGTGGGTAGGCAATGGCAAACATTTAAAGATCACATGGATGAACTTCAACAATTGTACATCCCTGTCTGGAGTAAAAATAAACCAGGGAAGATGGCTCAACCGTGGCTAACAAGGGAAATTAAGGATAGTGTTAAATCCAAGGAAGAGGCATATAAATTGGCCAGAAAAAGCAACAAACCTGAGGACTGGAAGAAATTTGTAATACAGCAGAGGAGGACAAAGGATTTAATTAGGAGGGAGAAAATAGAGTATGAGAGGAAGCTTGCAGGGAACATAAAAACTGACTGCAAAAGCTTCTATAGATACATGAAGAGAAAAAGATTAGTGAAGACAAACGTAGGTCCCTTGCAGTCAGATTCAGGTGAATTAATAATGGGAAACAAAGAAATGGCAGACCAGTTGAACAAATACTTTGGTTCTGTCTTCACGAAGGAAGACACAAATAACCTAGGAGACCGAGGGGCTAGTGAGAAGGAGGAACTGAAGGATATCCTTATTAGGCGGGAAATTGCGTCAGGGAAATTGATGGGATTGAAGGCCGATAAATCCCCGGGGCCTGATAGTCTGCATCCCAGAATACTTAAGGAAGTGGCCCTAGAAATAGTGGATATATTGGTGATCATTTTCCAACAGTCTATCAACTCTGGATCAGTTCCTATGGACTGGAGGGTAGCTAATGTAACACTACTTTTTAAAAAAGGAGCGAGAGAGAAAATGGATAATTATAGACTGGTTCGCCTGACATCAGTAGTGGGGAAAATGCTGGAATCAATTATTAAAGATGAATTAACAGCGCATTTGGAAAGCAGTGACAGGATCGGTCCAAGTCAGCATGGATTTATGAAAGGGAAATCATGCTTGACAAATCTTTTAGAATTCTTTGAAGATGTAACTCGTAGAGTGGACAAGGGAGAACCAGTGGATGTGGTGTATTTGGACTTTCAAAATGCTTTTGACAAGGTCCCACACAAGAGATTGGTGTGCAAAATTAAAGTACATGGTACTGGGAGTAATATACTGACGTGGATAGAGAACTGGTTGGCAGACAGGAAGCAGAGAGTCGGGATAAACGGGTCCTTTGTAGAATGGCAGGCAGTGACTAGTGGGGTGCCGCAGGGCTCAGTCCTGGGACCCCAGCTATTTACAATATACATTAATGATTTGGATGAAGGAATTGAGTGCAACATCTCTAAGTTTGCAGATGACATTAAACTGGGTGGCGATGTGAGCTGTGAGAAGGATGCTAAGAGGCTGCAGGGTGACTTGGACAGATTAGGTTAATGGGCAAATGCACGGTAGATGCAGTATAATGTGGATAAATGTGAGGTTATCCACTTTGGGAGCAAAAACACAAAGGCAGAGTATTATCTGAATGGTGGCAGATTAGGAAAAGGGGAGGTGCAAAGAGACCTGGGTGACATGGTACATCAGTCAATGAAAGTTGGCATGCAGGTACAGCAGGCGGTGAAGAAGCCAAACGGTATGTTGGCCTTCATAGCTCGGGGATTTGAGTATAGGAGCAGGGAGGTCTTACTGCAGTTGTACAGGGCCTTGGTGAGGCCTCACCTGGAATATTGTGTTCAGTTTTGGTCTCCTAATCTGAGGAAGGACATTCTTGCTATTGAGGGAGTGCAGCGAAGGTTCACCAGACTGATTCCCGGGATGGCAGGACTGACATATGAGGAGAGACTGGATCGACTGGGCCTTTATTCACTGGAGTTGAGAAAGATGAGAGGGGATCTCATAGTAACATAAGATTCTGACGGGACTGGACAGGTTAGATGCAGGAAGGATGTCCCCGATGTTGGAGAAGTCCAGAACTAGGGGACACAGTCTAAGGATAAGGGGTAGGCCATTTAGTACTGAGATGAGGAGAAACTTCTTCACTCAGAGAGTTGTTAACCTGTGGAATTCCCTACTGCAGAGAGTTGTTGATCCCAGTTCATTGAATATATTCAAGAGGAGTTAGATATGGTCCTTACGGCTAAAGAGATCAAGGGGTATGGAGAGAAAGCAGGAAAGGGATACTGAGGGAATGATCAGCCATGATCTTATTGAATGGTGGTGCAGGCTCGATAGGCCGAATGGCCTACTCCTGCATCTATTTTCTATGTTTCTATGTTTCTATGTATTCATACCCGTCTTTCAGATAAGACATTAAACAGAGGCCTCGTCTGCTTTCTCAGGTGGACATAAAAGATCTCATGGCACGATTTCGAAGAAGAGCAGGGGAGTTATCCACGGTGCCCTGGTCAATATTTATCCCTCAATCACCATAACAAAAATAGATTATCTGGTCACTATCGCACTGCTGTTTGTGGGAGCTTGCTTGTGCTCAAATCGGCTGCCGCATTTCCCACATTACGACAGTGACTGCACTCCAAAAGTACATCATTGGTTGTAAAGCGCTTTGAGACGTCCGATGGTCCTGAAAGGTGCTATATAAATCTAAGTCCTTCCTTTTCTTTTATTCTTAGATAAGCCTTAATCGACAGACCAGGACAATTGATTGGAGACTGTAAAGCCTGTCCATCATTGCTTCATTCGAAACTTGAAAACAAAATAAAAATTGAACAGTCATGGAAACCCCTTGGGATAAGTCAATATCTGGAGCCGCAGGCACTTCAATTGTGATATTCTGCTGAGACAAAGCAGTAGCTCAGTTAATCAGTCAGTCAATCAATCAGTTACTTGGACAGGCAAGTGGTGTAAATTAGTTCTGCAGTATGGACTTTTTCGTCTCTATCACACCAGTACTGAACAACTCAGAACGTTTTTCCACAGAGGTAAGTACTCTACTGTTACTCCTGGGGCAAAGATAGCAATAGCCTCTTTAAGATGGATTCAGAGCTGAGGCATGCTTCATGCAATGGGGGTAATTTTGGTTTTGTGCAGCAATGTAAAACGGGTGATAGCGAATCAGCAGTTCGTTTTACACCTCTCTTGATTTTAATTTTCATCCACTTCAAGTAATAGAAATAAAAATTGGGTGTGATGTAAAATGGACTGCTAATTCACATTCATTTTACACGATTGCACAAAGTCAAAATTACACGAAATATGTTTAACGCAAATTGAAATGATTGACAGTGGGTCGGGACCCCGGTGTCAGGCTGCCTCCACACTAGTCTCCCAGGCGTCGGGTCTGTCAACGCTGAACAGATCTGACACCAAGCGGTGGGGGAAGCAAGTTAGATTATTAAGAGCTTGTTAACAGGCATGTAAAAACTATTTTAAGCTCAACTTTAGATTTTAAGAGTTTGTCAACGGCTTTCCCGCTGCTCGGGGATCACGTCAGGTAAGGAGATCGGTCTTAGAACATACATAAGAAATAGAAGCAGGAGTAGGTCGTTTGGCCCCTTGGGCCTGCTCTGTCATTCAATAAGATCAAGGCTGCTCTGATCTTGGCCTCAACTCCACTTCCCTGCCCGCTCCCCAGAACCCTTGACTCCCTTATCATTCAAAAATCTGTCTATCTCCATCTTAAATATACACAGCCTCCACAGCTCCCTGGGGCAGAGAATTCCACAGATTCATGACTCTCTGAGAGAATAAATACCTCCTCATTTCTGTTTTAAATGGGCAGCGCCTTATTCTGAGACTATGTCCCCTAGTTCTAGATTCCCCCATGAGGGGAAACATCCTCTCTGCATCTAACCTGTCAAACCCCTCATAATCTTATATGTTTCAATAAGATCACCTCTCATTCTTCTAAACACATAATGAGTATAGGTGCAACCTGCTCAACCTTTTTTCATAAGACAACCCTTCATCTCAGGAATCAACCGAGTGAACCTTCTCTGAACTGCCTCCAATGGAAGTATAACCCTCCTTAAATAAGGAGACCAAAACTGTACGCAGTACTCGAGGTGTGGTCTCACCAAAGCCCTATACCGTTGTAGCAAGACATCCCTACTTTTATACTCCATTCCCCTTGCAATAAAGGCCAACATTCCATTTGCCTCAGTGCCTTTGAAAAAATCTCACCTTGGTCCTCAGAATCCTATCACAATCAACCGCAATATCAGCATCACCAGGCACACCAGCAGCACCACCAACAACACTAGCCTTCTCCACAATCAAGGGATGCTGCACAGGACAGAGGGCATCAGCATCCGACCACAGTGTTGCCCGGGACACCAGGGATGGCCGGATATAAAAGGGGTCAGAGGGTCTAGTAAGGAGGGGGAACTGAAGGAAATCTTTATTAGTCGGGAAATTGTGTTGGGGAAATTGATGGGATTGAAGGCCGATAAATCCCCAGGGCCTGATGGACTGCATCCCAGAGTACTTAAGGAGGTGGCCTTGGAAATAGCGGATGCATTGACAGTCATTTTCCAACATTCATTGACTCTGGATCAGTTCCTATGGAGTGGAGGGTAGCCAATGTAACCCCACTTTTTAAAAAAGGAGGGAGAGAGAAAACAGGGAATTATAGACCGGTCAGCCTGACCTCAGTAGTGGGTAAAATGATGGAATCAATTATTAAGGATGTCATAGCAGTGCATCTGGAAAATGGTGACATGATAGGTCCAAGTCAGCATGGATTTGTGAAAGGGAAATCATGCTTGACAAATCTTCTGGAATTTTTTGAGGATGTTTCCAGTAAAGTGGACAAAGGAGAACCAGTTGATGTGGTATATTTGGACTTTCAGAAGGCTTTCGACAAGGTCCCACACAAGAGATTAATGTGCAAAGTTAAAGCACATGGGATTGGGGGTAGTGTGCTGACGTGGATTGAGAACTGGTTGTCAGACAGGAAGCAAAGAGTAGGAGTAAACGGGTACTTTTCAGAATGGCAGGCAGTGACTAGTGGGGTGCCGCAAGGTTCTGTGCTGGGGCCCCAGCTGTTTACATTGTACATTAATGATTTAGACGAGGGGATTAAATGCAGTATCTCCAAATTTGCGGATGACACTAAGTTGGGTGGCAGTGTGAGCTGCAAGGAGGATGCTATTAGGCTGAGAGTGACTTGGATAGGTTAGGTGAGTGGGCAAATGCATGGCAGATGAAGTATAATGTGGATAAATGTGAGGTTATCCACTTTGGTGGTAAAAACAGAGAGACAGACTATTATCTGAATGGTGACAGATTAGGAAAAGGGAAGGTGCAACGAGACTTGGGTGTCATGGTACATCAGTCATTGAAGGTTAGCATGCAGGTACAGCAGGCGGTTAAGAAAGCAAATGGCATGTTGGCCTTCATAGCGAGGGGATTTGAATACAGGGGCAGGGAGGTGTTGCTACAGTTGTACAGGGCCTTGGTGAGGCCACACCTGGAGTATTGTGTACAGTTTTGGTCTCCTAACTTGAGGAAGGACATTCTTGCTATTGAGGGAGTGCAGCGAAGATTCACCAGACTGATTCCCGGGATGGCGGGACTGACCTATCAAGAAAGACTGGATCAACTGGGCTTGTATTCACTGGAGTTCAGAAGAATGAGAGGGGACCTCATAGAAACGTTTAAAATTCTGACGGGTTTAGACAGGTTAGATGCAGGAAGAATGTTCCCAATGTTGGGGAAGTCCAGAACCAGGGGTCACAGTCTGAGGATAAGGGGTAAGCCATTTAGGACCGAGATGAGGAGAAACTTCTTCACCCAGAGAGTGGTGAACCTGTGGAATTCTCTACCACAGAAAGTAGTTGAGGCCAATTCACTAAATATATTCAAAAGGGAGTTAGATGAAGTCCTTACTACTCGGGGGATCAAGGGTTATGGCGAGAAAGCAGGAAGGGGGTACTGAAGTTTCATGTTCAGCCATGAACTCATTGAATGGCGGTGCAGGCTAGAAGGGCTGAATGGCCTGCTCCTGCACCTATTTTCTATGTTTCTATGTTTCTATATTGGTCAGAATTACTTCAATTGTGTGTGACCGTAATCAGCGAATTATGCAGGTCAATGCCTGGTATCCTGGCATCAGTCATGAAGCCTTCATTCTGTGACAGCCCACTGTGCTATCTGCATTTGAGCCACTACAGCAAATAAGGGAATTAAGGGTTACGGGAAGCGGGCGTGTAAGTGGAGCTGAGTCCACGGCCAGATCAGCCATGATCTTGTTGAATGGCGGAGCAGGCTCGAGGGGCTAGATGGCCTACTCCTGTTCCTAATTCTTATGTTCTTATGTAAACCAAAGGGTTGCTACTAGGCAACAAGCATAGCTGACAGCATAGCTCATGACTCTGGAGCGCAGCCCATGCACATGTGGGCAGTATGCATACGATGAAAGCCATGCTGACAGAGGAGATCATTGGCATTCTGAAACAACACTTCCGCTGCCTTGACCACTCTGAAGGAGCCCTGCTGTACTCGGCAGAGTGTGTACCAAGATGTATGGTGGTCTGCCGCATGCTGCAGAACCTCACCATCATAGGGGCACCAGCTGTATGATGAGCAGGAGAAGGAGGTGGAGGAGGAAAGGAGGAGGAAACCTAGACAGCCCCTTTCTGGCTGGGCTGTCCGTAAAGAGCTCATTCGAGTGCGATACGGATAAACGTAACCCCATATCCCCACCCCATACCCTAGCTTCCCCCTATCACTGAACAACGCAGCGACCACTTGGCCACGATGCAAAAATAAAGGACAACACTAAATAAACATTCCAAATGAAATCATGCCATATTGCATACAAACGTAAATTAATCACCCTAGTGCATTCGCTTAGTGCCTGACTTCCGTGTGCTTTTGCCTGTCCGAGTGCTCTTACACAGTGCTCTCCCAGTGGCTGTAGATTGGCTGGTGGAAGGCTGCTGACTTTCAGTGGGAGAGACTGCAGATGGCCTTCGATGTCAACCTCGAGCAGCCTGGGCTGCTCAATCTCGGCATCGGCGGCAGCGGTCCGGGCTAGCTGGCTGACAGGCAAAAGGAAGGACATAAGAACATAAGAATTAGGAACAGGAGTAGGCCATCTAGCCCCTCGAGCCTGCTCCGCCATTCAAAAAGATCATGGCTGATCTGGCCATGGACTCAGCTCCACTTACCCACCCGCTCCCCATAACCCTTAATTCCCTTATTGGTTAAAAATCTATCTATCTGTGATTTGAATACATTCAATGAACTAGCCTCAACTGCTTCCTTGGGCAGAGAATTCCACAGATTCACAACCCTCTGGGAGAAGAAATTGCTTCTCAACTCGGTTTTAAATTGGCTCCCCCGTATTTTGAGGCTGTGCCCCCTAGTTCTAGTCTCCCCGACCAGTGGAAACAACCTCTCTGCCTCTATCTTGTCTATCCTGTTAGATCTCTTAATTTCCAATGAAATACGAACTCCGAATGTAGTTTTAATGTAACTTTATTCTGGCAGCAGCAACAAGCTCTTGGCTTTAAGCCAGGCCTTTGTTCTTCTGAGACCACATGGCCAAAATGGCTGTACTTATACCTGGTTCAATTTACAGAAAAGAATTCGCCTTCTTTGACCTTATTAGCTCAATTAATAGTCTTTTAACCTTTAATTGGCTCGCTACCCAAAGGTCCTAAAATGTCAAGTTGATTGATGACTTAATGCAATGTGGTCTGTGTTTTCTCAAAAACTGCAGAGCTTGAATTCTCTATCAATCCCTTTCATTATTTTAAATGTTTCTATAAGATCACCCATCATCCTTCTGAACTCCAACGAGTAAAGACCCAGTCTACTCAATCTATCATCATAAGGTAACCCCTTCATCTCCGGAATCAACCTCGTGAATCGTCTCTGTATCCCCTCCAAGGCTAGTATATCCTTCCTTAAGTAGGGTGACCAAAATTGCACGCAGTACTCCTGGTGCGGCCTCACCAATACCCTGTACAGTTGCAGCAGGACCTCCCTGCTTTTGTACTCCATCCCTCTCGCAATGAAGGCCAACATTCTATTTGCCTTCCTGATTTCCTGCTGCACCTGCAAACTAACTTTTTGGGATTCATGCACAAGGAGCCCCAGGTCCCTCTGCACCGCAGCATGTTGTAATTTCTCCCTATTCAAATAATATTCCTTTGGACTGTTTTCTTTTCCAAGGTGGATGACCTCACATTTTCCAACATTGTATTCCATCTGCCAAACTTTAGCCCATTTGCTTAACCTATCTAAATCTCTTTGCAGCCTCTCTGTGTCCTCTACACAACCCGCTTTCCCACTAATCTTTGTGTCATCTGCAAATTTTGTTACACTACACTCTGTCCCCTCTTCCAGGTCATCTATGTATATTGTAAACAGTTGTGGTCCCAGCACCGATCCCTGTGGCACACCACTGACCACCGATTTCCAACCCGAAAAGGACCCATTTATCCCGACTCTCTGCTTTCTGTTAGCCAGCCAATTCTCTATCCATGCTGATACATTTCCTCTGACTCCGCGTACCTTTATCTTCTGCAGTAGCCTTTTGTGTGGCACCTTATCGAATGCCTTTTGAAAATCTAAATACACCACATCCATCGGTACACCTCTATCCACCCTGCTCGTTATATCCTCAAAAAATTCCAGTAAATTAGTTAAACATGATTTCCCCTTCATGAATCCATGTTGCGTCTGCTTGATTGCACTATTCCTATCTAGATGTCCCGCTATTTCTTCCTTAATGATAGCTTCAAGAATTTTCCCCACTACAGATGTCAAATTAACCGGCCTATAGTTACCTGCCTTTTGTCTGCCCCCTTTTTTAAACAGAGGCGTTACATTAGCTGCTTTCCAATCTGATGGTACCTCCCCAGAGTCCAGAGAATTTTGGTAGATTATAACGAATGCATCTGCAATAACTTCCGCCATCTCTTTTAATACCCTGGGATGCATTTCATCAGGACCAGGGGACTTGTCTATCTTGAGTCCCATTAGCCTGTCCAGCACTACCTCCCTAGTGATAGTGATTGTCTCAAGGTCCTCCCTTCCCACATTCCCGTGACCAGCAATTTTTGGCATGGTTTTTGTGTCTTTTACTGTGAAGACCGCAGCAAGATAATTGTTTAAGGTCTCAGCCATTTCCACATTTCCCATTATTAAATCCCCCTTCTCATCTTCTAAGGGACCAACATTTACTTTAGTCATTCTCTTCCATTTTATATATCGGTAAAAGCTTTTACTATCTGTTTTTATGTTTTGCACAAGTTTACTTTCGTAATCTATCTTTCCTTTCTTTATTGCTTTCTTAGTCATTCTTTGCTGTTGTTTAAAATTTTCCCAATCTTCTAGTTTCCCACTAACCTTGGCCACCTTATACGCATTGGTTTTTAATTTGATACTCTCCTTTCTTTCCTTGGTTATCCACGGCTGGTTATCCCTTCTCTTACCGCCCTTCTTTTTCACTGGAATATATTTTTGTTGCGCACTATGAAAGAGCTCCTTAAAAGTCCTCCACTGTTCCTCAATTGTGCCACCGTTTAGTCCGTGTTCCCAGTCTACTTTAGCTAACTCTGCCCTCATCCCACTGTAGTCCCCTTTGTTTAAGCATAGTACGCTCGTTTGAGACACTACTTCCTCAGCCTCAATCTGTATTACAAATTCAACCATACTGTGATCACTCATTCCGAGAGGATCTTTTACTCGGAGATCGTTTATTATTCCTGTCTCATTACACAGGACCAGATCTAAGATAGCTTGCTCCCTTGTAGGTTCTGTAACATACTGTTCCAAGAAACTATCCCGTATGCATTCTATGAATTCCTTCTCCAGGCTACCTCGTGCGATTTGATTTGACCAATCGATATGTAGGTTAAAATCCCCCATGATTACTGCCGTTCCTTTTTCACATGCCTCTATTATTCCCTTGATTATTGTCCGCCCCACCGTGAAGTTATTATTTGGGGGCCTATAAACTATGCCCACCAGTGACTTTTTCCCCTTACTATTTCTAATCTCCACCCACAATGATTTAACATTTTGTTCATGAGAGCCAATATCATCTCTCACAACTGCCCTGATATCATCCTTTATTAACAGAGCTACCCCACCTCCTTTCCCTTCTTGTCTATCCTTCCGAATTGTCAGATACCCCTGTATGTTTAATTCCCAGTCTTGGCTACCCTGCAACCATGTTTCTGTAATGGCCACTAAATCATACCCATTTGTAATGATTTGTGCTGTCAATTCATTTACTTTATTTCAAATGCTGCGTGCATTTAGGTAGAGTGTTTTAATACTAGTTTTTAAACCATGATTTTTAGTTTTGACCCCTCCTGCAGCCTCTTTATATTCATACATATTGTCCCTTCCTATCACCTTGTGGTTTACATTTACCCCAGTGCTACTCTGCTCTGTTGCCTCCTGCCTGTTGCATTCCTTCTTGGGGTCCTGTTCATCTGTGCTCTCACCCACTTTAACTAGCTCAGAGCCCTCTCCTGGGTTCCGAATGCTCCTTCCATTGAGGCACCGAGCTTTCAGGCTTGCCTTTTTATTACACTTTGACCCTTTAGAATTTTGCTGTACAGTGGCTCTTTTTGTTTTTTGCCTTGGGTTTCTCTGCCCTCCACATTTACTCATCTCCTTTATGTCTTTTGCTTCTGTCTCCATTTTGTTTCTCTCTGTCTCCCTGCATTGGTTCCCATCCCCCTGCCATATTAGTTTAACTCCTCCCCAACAGCACTAGCAAACACTCCCCCTAGGACATTGGTTCCGGTCCTGCCCAGGTGCAGACCATCCGGTTCGTACTGGTCCCACCTCCCCCAGAACCAGTTCCAATGCCCCAGGAAGTTGAATCCCTCCCTGCTGCACCACTGCTCAAGCCACGTATTCATCTGCGCTATCCTGCGATTCCTACTCTGACTAGCACGTGGCACTTGTAGCAATCCCAAGGTTACTACTTTTGAGGTCCTACTTTTTAATTTAGCTCCTAGCTCCTTAAGGTCTCATAGGACCTCATCCCTTTTTTTTACCTATATCGTTGGTACCAATGTGCACCACGACAACTGGCTGTTCTCCCTCCCTTTTCAGAATGTCCTGCACCTGCTCCGAGACATTCTTGACCCTTGCACCAGGGAGGCAACATACCATCCTGGAGTCTCGGTTGCGGCCGCAGAAATGCCTATTTATTCCCCTTACAATTGAATCCCCTATCACTGTCGCTCTCCCACTCTTTTTCCTGCCCTCCTGTGCAACAGAGCCAGCCACGGTGCCATGAACTTGGCTGCTGCTGCCCTCCCCTGATGAGTCATCCCCCTCAACAGTACTCAAAGTAGTGTATCCGTTTTGCAGGGGGATGGCCGCAGGGGACCCCTGCACTACCTTCCTTGCACTGCTCTTCCTGCTGGTCTTCCATTCCCTAGCTAGCTGTGGACCCTTCACCTGCGGTAAGACCAACTTGCTACATGTGCTACTCACGTCATTCTCAGCATCGTGAATGCTCCAGAGTGAATCCACCTTCAGCTCCAAGTCCGCAACATGGTCCGTCAGGAGCTGGAGGTGGATACACTTCCCGCACACGTAGTCGTCAGGGACACCGGAAGTGTCCCTGAGTTCCCACATGGTACAGGAGGAGTCTATCACGTGACCGAGCTCTCCTGCCATGACTTAACCCTTAGATACACTTAATTTGACGACAACAATGTTAACAGGTTACTTACTGATATAAAAAAGAAAAAGACAACAATGTTAATGGCTTACTTACTGATATAAAAAAGAAAAAGGAAAGCTACTCACCAATCACCAGCCAATCACTTACCCCTTTGGCTGTGACGTCACCTTTTGATTTCTTTCTACTTCTTTTTTGCTTTTTCTCCCGGCTGGAGCTGCACAAGCTGGGCCTTCATAGGCCTCTCCACGCACCCCGGACTCGCACTGCTCGAACTGCCGCTCCTCCTCCAACATTGGGCCTTCATAGGCCTCTCCACGCACCCCGGACTCGCACTGCTCGAACTGCCGCTCCTCCTCCAACATTGGGCCTTCATAGGCCTCTCCACGCACCCCGGACTCGCACTGCTCGAACTGCCGCTCCTCCTCCAACATTGGGCCTTTGTAGGCCTCTCCACGCACCCTGGACTCCCGCTGCTCGAACTGCCGCTCCTCCTCCAACATTGGGCCTTTATAGACCTATCCATGCACCCTGGACTCCCGCTGCTCGAGCTGCCGCTCCTCCTCCAACATTGGGCCTTTATAGGCCTCTCCACGCACCCCAAACTCCCACTGCTCGAACTTCCGCTCCTCCTCCAACATTGGGCCTTTATAGGCCTCTCCACGCACCCTGGACTCCCACTGCTCGAACTGCCGCTCCTCCTCCAACATTGGGCCTTTATAGGCCTCTCCACGCACCCCAAACTCCCGCTGCTCGAACTGCCGCTCCTCCTCCAACATTGGGCCTTTATAGACCTCTCCACGCACCCCGGACTCCCGCTGCTCGAACTGCCGCTCCTCCTCCAACATTGGGCCTTTATAGGCCTCTCCACGCACCCTGGACTCCCACTGCTCGAACTGCCGCTCCTCCTCCAACCTTGGGCCTTTTGTAGGCCTCACCACGCACCCCGGACTCGCGCTGCTCGAACTGCCGCTCCTCCTCAGACGTTGGGCCTTTTGTAGGCCTCACCATGCACCCCGGACTCGCGCTGCTCGAACTGCCACTCCTCCTCCGACGTTGGGCCTTTTGTAGGCCTCACCACGCACCCCAGACTCCCGCTGCTCGAACTGCCACTCCTCCTCCAACATTGGGCCTTTATTAGCCTCTCCACGCACCCCGGACTCCCGCTGCTCGAACTGCCGCTCCTCCTCCGACGTTGGGCCTTTTGTAGGCCTCACCACGTACCTCGGACTCGCGCTGCGCGAACTGCCGCTCCTCCTCCAACATTGGGCCTTTATTAGCCTCTCCACGCACCCCGGACTCGCGCTGCTCGAACTGCCGCTCCTCCTCCGACGTTGGGCCTTTTGTAGGCCTCACCACGTACCCCGGACTCGCGCTGCTCGAACTGCCGCTCCTCCTCCAACGTTGGTGGTCCGGCAGGGGTGGGAGACAAAGGCTGTAATCCTGAAAGAGGACAGCAGGTTCATTTTCCATTGAGCCACTGTCATTTACCCAAGGTTGCGCCTCAGCAATCCGAGTTATCTGTTGGAGGACAGATTGTTGGACTGCTGTGATACCCTGCAAGCCCCTTTGCACACTATAATCCACAGCCAAGATGGCAGCAGTCTGAGCTTGCATAACAGCATTCTGAGCTTTCACTGCAGCACTCAGATATAGGGTGGTTGTTGCTTGTGCTGCAATAGAAGCTGAGACATCGCTCATCAGATGCTGCATTATGGTTGGGTCAACAAATGTACTAATGGAGTTGGCCATCACTTCCAAGCTGGAAAGGATGGCCTCCAAGCTCTGTGCAAGTTGGTGCCGGGCCCTTCCATGCACCTTGACATTGCACTCAGGCTTTCTAGCAGGCCTACCGATGCACCAAGCATTTCATTGTGCTTATCCATCAGTTTTCTTCTGTAGCCTGCCCCATCGAAGTGCTCATTTGAGTCCTCTTCAGCAGAACTCATGTGTGACCTCATTATCCTTGCTCCCTGCCTGGCTGCAGACCAGTCATGCCTGGTGCCTCACCAGGTGCTATAGGGGGTGGTCTCGGGGGTCAGGTTCACATCTGACCTTCTGAGTGGTTCGAATCGCTCCCACTCCCTGGGTTCTAGACTTTGGATTTATTTGGGGATGTGACAAAGTGCAAGAGACAACTGGTTTTGGTGCAAGAAACTTAGATTTTATTAAGGAAGAGAAAGTACACTGTCAAAACATATAATCACTAGAATAAGGAACACTTTATCACACGTTCAAAAGGGGTTCCAGAAAGTAATACACCTCCCACCTCCCAATGTCTAACTCTGACTAGGTTGAACTCTAGGGCAAACAGGGATAATGCTCACCAATCCTTTTATTGTCAGTTAGCAGTTGTTTGCGGTTTCGGGGTTCGCTGGACTCTGTAGGTTCTGTTTGCCGTACCCCGAACGTCATGGAAGGCTTCTTACCGCGTAGTCTTCAGTTGGGTGGTGTCCGTTGACGCAGCTGGGCACACATTGGATTTATGGGATGAGTACCCACTTCCTTCCGTCAGCAGTAGATTTTAAAGTTCTTTTAGGTAATGTTTCATCTGTTGGTAGCTAGGAACAGATTGTAGCATGGAAACTTTCGAATCTTCGGTTTCTTTTTGAGGAATCTTTTACAGAATTTGTCGATCGAGGTGGTTCGATATTACCATGGTGGCTGTAGTCAGTTGTTGCCACGATGATGATGTCCGAAGTTACTGGGAACTGCTTTTCTCTGACGGTTTGATGATGTTCTTCTTCCTTCTTCAGTGGCAGAGCAGTGTAGCCCAGGAGTGTCGTTGAGGCTGAAGATGTTGATCTCTCTGAAAGTTGTTCTCAGAAAGCTGTTTTTTCGATCTGTAAAACAGGGCCCCAATTATACTTTGGGAGCCATTCTAATCTGCGCGCCAAATCAACCCTGATTTTTTGTCTTAATTTTGGCGGGCTTAGTAATTCTTTGTCATATTTTGGCAGGCTCATTAATGATAATTCGTTTCGGATGTGTCAATCTATTTTAATTCATTTTTCGATTGGGAAAATTAGTTTTGGTATTTACATTGTCTGCTTAGGCCTGGATTTTACATGCGGGCTGGATGGGCTATTAACATTATGCAAGCGCTGGATGGGTTTCATTCTTAGAGCTATGGCTGGCTATCTCTGGGTCGATTGTTGCCATGTTAATGGCTCCTGGGGAGAAGGGTTTTTGAGTTTACACAATTCTCCAGACAATTTGTTTTAGCTCGAATATCCCAGACAGCTCCAATACCCAAGAGGTTAATATTCCCCCTGGTTTTTGCAGTCCTTTTCCCTTGCGGACCCATGCATCCTTTAAAATCCTAAACTTGGTTGAAACTCGTAGATTTCTTCCATTGGCATCTTAGGATCCCAAACTTTCTGCTTGATAGTCTCAAATCGATTTTCCTTTTCAATTAGTCCAAACACTGGGGGATTTCCCACGAATTTTGCAACCTTACAGTGCAGATCCCACTTCTATGTTATCCTCTAAATTACACGCAGTGTCAGCATCTGAGCTGGGGTGGTTGGGAGTATAAAATTGAGTGATGGTGTTTCTTCATCATCACTGCCTCGTTCCTTTTCCACTACTGTCTGGCCAGGCTGCAGTTCTTAGAAATCTGAAAGGAGAAAAGCACAAGGTTAAGATTGTGGTGAGGGGTGGGGAGGAAACAAGAGGTGCATGCTTACATCATCTGAAGTAAATCAGAAGAGATTGTGTGCTGAAGGGGATGTGGGATACGAGAAGAAGGTATGAGGAAACCGTCATCTTCGATGGTTTCAGCCCAGCCACTGGCCACGGCTTCAGCAATGGCCATTCCAATGATGACTAGCACTGTCTACTCCATGTATGGACAAGCAAACACATCAGTCCTCCGCCAGGGGTTAGCTCCTGCTGCCTGCGGTTGTGCGCCTTGTCCTGTAAGAGAGAGGGAAGTGCGTCAATGTCATGGGAGGAAAAGCAATGTGTGGGGAGGACACAGAAAATCTGCAAAAGGACATAGACAGGCTAAGTGAGTGGGCAAAAATTTGGCAGATGGAGTATAATGTTGGAAAGTGTGAGGTCATGCACTTTGGCAGAAAAAAATCAAAGAGCAAGTTCTTATTTAAATGGAGAAAGATTGCAAAGTACGGCAGTACAGCGGGACCTGGGGGTACTTGTGCATGAAACACAAAAGATTAATATGCAGGTACAGCAAGTGATCAGGAAGGCCAATAGAATCTTGGCTTTTATTGCAAAGGGGATGGAGTATAAAAGCAGGGAAATCTTGCTACAGTTATTGGTGAGGCCACACCTGGAATACTGTGTGCAGTTTTGGTTTCCATATTTACGAAAGGATATACAAAGGCAGTTCAGAGAAGGTTCACTAGGTTGATTCCGGAGATGAGGGGGTTGACTTATGAGGAAAGGTTGAATAGGTTGGGCCTCTACCCATTGGAATACAGAAGAACGAGAGGTGATTGTATCAAAATGTATAAGATTATGAGGGGGCTTGACAAGGTGGATGCAGAGAGGATGTTTCCACTGATAGGGGAGACTAGAAGTAGAGGGCATGATCTTAGAATAAGGGGCCACCCATTTAAAACTCAGGCGAGGAGAAATTTCTTCTCTCAGAGGGTTGTAAATCTGTGGAATTCGCTGCCTCAGAGAGCTGTGGAAGCTGGGACATTGAATAAATTTAATACAGAAATAGACAGTTTATTAAATGATAAGGGGATAAGGGGTTATGGGGAGTGGGCAGGGAAGTGGACCTGAGTCCATGATCTGATCAGCCATGATCGTATTAAATGGCGGAGCAGGTTCCAGGGGCCATGCGGCCTACTCCTGCTCCTATTTCTTATGTTCTAATGTTCTTATGTAATCTGTTTGGGTAATGTGGCTGTCATGGTTGAATAGCTCACAGTGTGTGCAATCTGTGAGATGTGGGTGTGAGGCTTGCAGCAGTGCTAAGTTTGTGAGGGTGAGGTGAAGCCATGAATATTATGTCGGAGTCCTGATTAATTGAGATAATTGGTAGGTGAGTGATGGGATGTGGTGCATTGAGCAGTTACTGGGACTAGTGGTGCAGTTGGTGAGATATGGCATTTGAGGATGCATTCTCTACCTTGACCACTCGTGTGATGTCATCGAACTCTTTGCGGCACTACACCTAAGTCCTTGGGGCTTGACTCCTGTCATTGACCACCATGGCTATCTGCTTCCTTGCCTCTGAGCATTTGTCTGGAGAGTTCCTGCCTCCTGTGGATACAGCACATTGCTCCTGCTTTCCACCTCCTCTACCAAGGCCTCCAGTGCAGCGTCGGAGAACCTTGGAGCATGCTCTCTCCCACATTGTGCCATTGTTGAGTGTTTCCCATGTCAGAATCAGTTGTAGAATGACTTTCACCACTTGCTCCAGCCACAATGTACCCCTCTTACCCTGCAGGCTCTTTGTGTTTTTATATGTTTTTATATGTCTTAAAAGTGTTACGCTGGTAAAAGTAGACGATATGCCTCCTTTTACCAGGCGTAAAAGTTTGAAGGACATTCGCTGGGCAAGATTTGGGCAAATAGCCCAATCTCTGCCCCGTGGATATCCTTCTCCGGGGGATGTGTAGATTCTGTCAAAAGAAATCTTGACAGATCGGAAAAGCCGGTTCTCTGGGCATGCACATCGTGCCCCGAAAATCGGCCTTTGCGAGGCCTCGGCGGGTGTGCGCACTTCGTACAGACCCGGCGAGGCCACAATTTTCGGCCCATTATGATTTTCTAAGTGCCCTCTTACTTAATGATGGATTTCATCATTTTCCCAACGACTGATGTCAGGCTAACTGGCCTGTAATTCCTGGTTTTCTTTCTTCCTCCTTGAATTCAGGGTTACATTTGCTGCCTTCCAATCCACTGTTACCATTCTAGAATCTAAATAATTTTGGAAGATCACAACCAATTCATCCACTATCTCTGCAGCCATCTCTTTTAGAACCCGAGGATGTAGGCCATCAGGTACAGGAGATTTATTGGGCCCAAACTTGGTGGACTTAACATCCGCTGCCGCACGAGTTTTCTGGGCGGTCTCCCTGGTTTCTGGGCAGTCTCCCCTCCGAGTGAGTTTGGTGGAGGCCTCCTGCCGGCGGGGAGAGAAGACCGCTGGGTAACGTCCGCTGACATAGAAACATAGAAACATAGAAAATAGGTGCCGGAGTAGGCCAGTCGGCCCTTCAAGCCTGCACCATCATTCAATAAGATCATGGCTGATCATTCCCTCAGTACCCCTTTCCCACTTTCTCTCCATACCCCTTGATCCCTTTAGCCGTAAGGGCCATATCTAACTCCTTCTTGAATATATCCAATGAACTGGCATCAACAACTCCCTGGGGTAGGGAATTCCACAGGTTAACAACTCTCTGAGTGAAGAAGTTTCTCCTCATCTCAATCCTAAATGGCTTACTCCTTATCCTAATACTGTGTCCCCTGGTTCTGGACTTCCCCAACATCGGGAACATTCTTCCCACATCTAACCTGTCCAGTCCCGCCAGAATCTTACATGTTTCCATGAGATCCCCCCTCATCCTTCTAAACTCCAGTGTATAATGGCCCAGTTGATCCAGTCTCTCCTCATATGTCAGTCCAGCCATCCCAGGAATAAGTCTGGTAAACCTTCGCTGCACTCCCTCAATAGCAAGAACGTCCTTCCTTAGATTAGGAGACCAAAACTGAACACAATATTCCAGGTGAGGCCTCACCAAGGCTCTGTACAACTGCAGTAAGACCTCCCTGTTCCTATACTCAAATCCTCTAGCTATGAAAGCCAACATACCATTTACCTTCTTCACCGCCTGCTGTACCTGCATGCCCACTTTCAATGACTGATGAACCATGACACCCAGGTCACGTTGCCCCTCCCCTTTTCCTAATCTGCCGCCATTCAGATAATATTCTGCCTTCGTGATTTTGGCCCCAAAGTGGATAATCTCACATTTAAAATAATGAAAGGGATAGACAAGATAGAGGTAGAGAGGTTGTTTCCACTGGTAGGGTAGACTAGAACTAGGGAGGACAGCCTCAAAATACGGGGGAACCAATTTAAAAACGAGTTGAGAAGGAATTTCTTCTCCCAGAGGGTTGTGAATCTGTGGCATTCTCTGCCCAAGGAAGCAGTTGAGGCTAGCTCATTGAATGTATTCAAATCACAGATAGATAGATTTTTAACCAATAAGGGAATTAAGGGTTCTGGGGAGCGGGCGGGTAAGTGGACCTGAGTCCATGGCCAGATCAGCCATGATCTTGTTGAGTGGCGGAGCAGGCTCGAGGGGCTAGATGACCTACTCCTGTACCTAATTCTTATGTTCTTATGTTCTATGTTCTTATCCACATTATACTGCATCTGCCATGCATTTGCCCACTCACCTAACCTGTCCAAGTCACCCTGCAGCCTCCGCTGGTGTGCGCCGTCCAGAATAGTCCTCTCGCTCGCCAAGCTGCCTGTTTGGTCTGGGCAGTTCTCTGCTCCAGCAGGGAAAAAGACCGCTGCATGGAGACAGGGCTAACCTCAACAGTAAGTATGAAGACCTGCAAAAAAAGGTTAGTCCACTTCTTTTCTTTTTTTTTTTGCAAGGAATTTGGTGGATGGGGTCCATTGAAGGATTTCTAGTGGATTTTTAAAAATGTTTTGAAATTGTTTAATTTGATCATTTCCCCTTTACCTGGGCCCGACTCAATCCTCGGTGGTACTTTGCCGAGGATTGCATTTGCCGCCAAGAATGGAAGCTACTGCTCGCTGCCGCCCAGAATCGGCGTGTAAGTCCCATTTTTGCTGCCGGGCAGTCTTTCCCAGATTTTTCCATGAAACTTCCGCCCAAAATACCGTCAAGATCTTAGTGGTCCTTTGGACAGTACTTGAGCGGTACATAGCTTTCACCAATTTCGGGTCAAAATGTCTTTTAGTCCCATTAGTTTCTCAAGGACTTTTTCTCTACTGATCTTAATTACTTTAAATTCCTCTCTCTCATTAGCCCCTTTTTGGTATGCTCTTTGTGCCTTCTACTGAGAAGACAGATACAAAATATTTGTTTAAACTCTCTGGCATTTCCTTTTCCTCATTATTATTTCTCCTGTCTCAGCCTCTAAGGGACCAACACTTATTTTTGCTACTCTCTTCCTTTTTACACACTTGTAGCTCTTAACATCTGCTTTTATATTTCTTGCTAGTTTACTCTCATTCTATTTTTTCCCTTCTTATCAATTTTTTCATTATCCTTTGCTGGTTTCTAAAGATTTCCCAATCAATAAAGCTACTATTCTTTGCAATATTACAAACTTCTTCTTTTAATTTAATACTATCCTTAATTTCTTTAGTTAGTCATGGATGGGTCACTTTTCCCGTGGAATTTTTATTTCATAGAATCATAGAAATTTACGGCACAGAAGAAAGCCATTCGGCCCATTGTGTGTGTGCCGGCCAAAAAAGAGCCAGCTTATTCCCACTTTCCAGTTCTTGGTCCATAGCCTGGTAGGTTATGGCACTTCAAGTGCACAGTTAAGTACTTCTCAATGCCATTTATATTCGTTGAGAATTTTGGAATATTTCTTTCATTGTTTGCCAGGGTTAGTGGTTGAGGCAGAAACTCCACCAACCTGACCCCGCTACACAGCACTGCCCCCCCCCCCAAGCCATCAAGATCCATGGCGCGGGGCCCTGGACAACATGGATCACTTTCCATAACTTGGGAGCCTATTATCAGCAAGGGCAGACATGGACGCCGAGGTTCAACACCGTCTCCAGTGCGTCAGCGCATCCTTCGACCGCCTGAGGAAGAGAGTGTTCGAAGATCAGGCCCTCAAATCTGGCACCAAGCTTATGGTCTACAGGGCTGTAGTGATACCCGCCCTCCTGTATGGCTCAGAGACATGGACCATTCACAGTAGACACCACAAATCGCTGGAGAAATACCACCAACGATGTCTCTGCAAGATCCTGCAAATCCCCTGGCAGGACAGATGCGCCAACATCAGTGTCCTCGATCAGGCCAACATCGCCAGCATCGAAGCACTTACCACACTCAACCAGCTCCGTTGGGTGGGCCACATTGTTCACATGCCTGACACAAGACTCCCAAAGCAAGTGCTCTACTCGGAACTCCTATATGGCAAGCGAGCCCAGGTGGGCAGAGGAAACATTTCAAGGACACCCTCAAAGCCTCCTTGATAAAATGCAACATCCCCATCGACACCTGAGAGTCCCTGGCCAAAGACTGCCCTAAGTGGAGGAAGAGCACCTGGGAGGGCGCTGACCTCGAGTCTCATCTCCGAGCGCATGCAGAAAGCAAGCGCAGGCAGCGGAAGGAGTGTGCGGCAAACCAGACTCCCCACCCACCCTTTCCTTCAATGACTTTCTGTCCCAACTGTGACAGAGGCTGTAATTTCCATATTGGACTGTTCAGTCATCTAAGAACTCACTTTTAGAATGGAAGCAAGTCTTCTTCGATTTCGAGGGACTGTCTATGATGATGATGTCAACATTCAAGATTAGATTGAAGTGAAGAAAGTTTTACAGGAATCCTTTGGAAACTTGAAGTGGTACATTTAATAATAGCAATGTAACAAGTGGAGTGCATTACATGGTGAGAAAATGCTGAAATGTGTACAATAGTTATGTTCACTATTGTGAAATGCTGTTGCTAGCTACTGTGGCAGTAATCAATGCTTAAAGAGTCAGTATTGATGTGCATTTAACTCATTATTGGTAAGGTTTGCCTATTCATTTTAGTGATCAGTAGCATTTTAACAACATTCTATCTTCCTGCAGTCTAACTTAATTGTTTCCTAATCATTATTAACATTAACCAGATTTATTCTAGTTCACATTCCCATATAATTTGGTTCATAAACTTATAATTAGTTTCTAATTATAATGCTGTCCTGTCAGTTTGACCTTCAATTGATTTTAATTCAATTATTTTAATTTCTCTCACCACGGAACCCTTGTAAATATAAAGTGTTGGCTCATTCTGTCTATGTTGTGTCATGTACATTTTATAAGATGATATTAATGTGCTTAAATACATTTGAAAGGGAAACAAAAACAATTAACTTGAACAGATTTTGGCTTTATTTATTAATGTCGTGAAACAAGTTGCTCTGAATCTTCAGGGTGACAAGGCTGCATTTCTTTTTAAGCAGCAAAGGACACCTCATAAAGGACATTCAGTGCTCAGAGGGCTCATCATTGATATTATGAATCAGCATAATTTGCACATTACAGACTGTAACCTAGATGTCCCTCTCTTTACTGCTCAATTTTCAGGTGGCATTGCAGGAATTAAAAGCCTGCAGCAGCCTAAAGGAGCAATAGCAGCAAATATTGGTAAGAAATTTGGTCTCCTTGGTGAGTTGTGGGGACCACTTTCCTGTGCCGATCCTTCCTGGAAGTGTTGTCGCTGCCAAGTTGACAGCTGCTATCTTCTGAATGCCTAGGGCGGCAGCATAGAACAGGCATTTGGCCCTGTCACTATGGTAATCTGAGCCTAACACCTGTTTTAGGACTCCATTGGCAAATTTGGCGAAAACTGGGCATAGCATATACCGTGCATGTTCCTCTCAGTTTTCCAGGTCGATAGCAGGCCGCTCAAGGGCACAGTAGAACAGGTAAGTTCCTGTTTTTTTATTACCATTATTCTGGTGACAGGAGAAGCAAGAGCGCCATTTTCCAGCTCCACAGAAATACTGCTGTCAGCCCGCAACCCACAGCCCGTAGCCTTCCCACCCCAGGACATATCTGCAATGTCCCAATGGGCGACCTACATCAGGATGCCTGATTTGCGACCGCAGCTCACCAGTATTATGTAGATGAGATTTGAGGCCCAATTTGTCGCGAACCTCAGGCCTTCATCTTTGGGCACGTGTTCCACACCCATTTCACACCCATTTCTGGGATGAGACCAATTTCCAGGTCATTGTTGTGGGTTTGGAGATTCAGAAACTATGCACTTGGAAATGTTGAGTTAATCTTTGATAAACAAAAGGAGTACTTGGAGGTATTTTGGAGATTGGTATTTTGTCTGTGAATAAGAGAAGTACATAAGAACATAAGAAATAGGAGCAGGCCATTTGGCCCCTCGAGCCTGCTCTGCCATTCAATAAGATCATGGTTGATCTGGTCTTGGCCTCAACTCCACTTTCCTGCCCGCTCCCCATAACCCTTGACACCCATGACGTTCAAAAATCTGTCAAGAATAGGTAAGTATTTTTCTAGATAAATTTCTTCCTGTTATCTGTCTTTCAAACTTACATTTACTGACCTCAGGAAAAGGCTGTCTCTTTCAGCCTTAAAGTGATTAGACAGGGATAAAGACAAGTCTCTCTCATGGTTCATTCGTACCATTTGGTTTGCTTTGTCCCAGA
The DNA here is from genome assembly GCF_044704955.1 of Pristiophorus japonicus. NCBI lineage: Eukaryota > Metazoa > Chordata > Chondrichthyes > Pristiophoridae > Pristiophorus > Pristiophorus japonicus. The sequence goes on along the minus strand of NC_091977.1, from coordinate 126,113,048 downwards.
TCAATGGCTATGCAGAACAAGTGCCCTGTACTAGTGGTATGGTAGGAATGTGCTCACATAATGGTGCTTCCTTTTCCTTTCAATGTTGCATCCTCTTTTGGCTTCTGCTGCTTTTCTGGTTGATCCCTCACTACCCTTGGACACCTTCCTCCTCCAGGCCCACCTTGACGAAATCTCTTTGAAGGTGACATTAATACCCTAGCCAGAAGATACTGCAGAGCACCCAGACTGATCCACGCACCTGAAGCATAGCTTCATAGTTTCAGAAGTGTACTCTATGATAATCTTGGTGGCAGGATGGTCTTTGACATACTGGTGCTGAGTTGATGATCTGGGAAAGTGCACTGGTGCCATCTGCTTTGAGATTCTAGGAACCCCCCCAGAGACTTGTTTTTCGAGGTGAAAATATGCTGGCACAATGAACTGCCTCATGGCACATGCCAGAAACACAAGCATTCACATGCATTATGCAGTACAAATGAGTAGCCATAGGAAGAATGGTATCCTTTGCATTTGATGAAGAGAACTCATATAGCCATGTGAGTGCTATCTATGGACCTTGGACCATGGAGAATCTTCTCACTCTGTGAAACACCAGCGCCCTATTTTATTGTTGCTGGTGCCCATGGGGCGGATAATGATCTGGCTTGCTCTCGTAAATAGTGCAACTGTGACTTGCTTTATGCAACACAGGTAATTGGATAATATTACTGACGTTCTCAGTGGCAGCCTGGAATGTCCCCACTGCATAAAAGTTCAGGTTGGTCATAGGCAGCACTGTGCCTATCCTGAATGTGGGTTGAAGGTCAGATTGAAACTTGTGACATAACTTATCGATAATTACTTTCATGAAGTGCAGCCTTTGCAGCACTGCTCCTGTGTTGAGTGGAGATAGGAGCACCTCAGTCTGTATATTCTGGTATTGGGGTACACAAGTAGATACTTTGCACCATTGGTACTGGTTCTCCAAAAAAAGCAGAATGCAGGAATATTCACAATGGGGCTTTCCTTGCGGCCTCGAGAATGGGGGAAATGGGAGCCCCACAGCGAAGGCACAAAGATGAAGCAGTAACCATGAGCGAAAAGGTGAAGCAGTAACCATGAGTGAAAAGGGTCAATAACAATGAAATTGACCGTGAACATTTTTTTATAAGTAGTTTAAAAGTTGGGCATTTTTATCTTTTTGTCACTGCTTAGCAAAACAGAACACCTTTTTTGAATGGGAGCACTTTATGTTGGGTGTCCTGTACTCCAGAACTGTGGGAAATGACATGCAAGATCGAAATGCCTCCAAATGCATATTTAAAATGAAGGACGCACCTATTTTAGGAGGGCACTACTACCACTGCTGATCTTGCCCATTGGAAAATGGATCAAGATGCAAGTCTATTACATTGTCTGTATCCACTTACCATTTACTGTGCCAAAAATCAGTCACAAACAGATGGAAATCTATCCCAGTGCCTATTATAAAACACAATAGCTGCAAAATCCACAGGTTGTGATTCTCAGAGATCTGATGGTGTTTCCCCTTGAACTCAAACTTTGAAAGGACCCTTAATCTTCAAGGGTAGAGGGCACTTCCCTGGCCAGGACCACCCATGCTGGGTCCCACTTGTGCATTTCTGGAAGTCAGTACTTGGTGTAAGAACATAAGAAATAGGAGCAGGAGTAGGCCATTTGGCCCCTCGAAACTGCTCCGCCATTCAATGAGATCATGGCTGATCTTCTACCTCAATTCCACTTGCTTGCACTTTCCCCATATCCCCTAATTTCCTTAATATCCAAAAATGTATCGATCTCTGTCTTGGATATACTCAACGACTAAGCTTCCACACCCCTCTGGGGTAGAGAATTCTAAACATTCACCACCCTCTGAATGAAGATGTTTCTCCTCATCTTAGTTCTAAATAACCGATTCCTTATTCTGAGACTGTGACCCATGGTTTTAGATTCCCCAGCCAGGGGAAACATCCTCCCTGCATCTACCTTGTCAAGCCCTGTAAGAATTTTGTATGTTTCAATGAGATCACCTCTCATTCTTCTAACCACTAGAGAATATAGGCCTAGTCTACTCAATCTCTCCTCATAGGACAATCCCCCTATCTCAGGAATCAGTCTAGTGAACCTTTGTTGCACTCCCTCTATGGCAAGTATATCCTTCCTTAGGTAAGGAGACCAAAACTATACACAATACTCCAGATGTGGTCTCATCAGGGCTCTACTTAATTGCAGTAAGACATCTTTACTCTTATACTCAAATCCTCTTGTAATAAAGGCCAACATACTATTTGATGTCTTCATTGCTTGCTGTACCTGCATGTTAACTTTCAGTGATTCGTGTACAAGGACATCCAGGTCCCTCTGATACCAGCATTTCCCAATCTCCCACCATTTATAAAATACTCTGCTTTTTAATTTTTCCTACCAAAGTGGATAACTTCACATTTCTCCACATTATATTCCATTTGCCATGTTCTTACCCACTCACTTAGCCTGTCTATATACCCTTGAAGCCTCGTTGTATCCTCCTCACAAATTACAGTCCCACCTAGCTTTGTATCATCAGCAAACTTGGATATATTACATTTGGTCCCCTCATCCAAATCATTGATCTAGATTGTGAATAGCTGGGGCTCAAGCACCGATCCTTGCGGCACCCCACTAGCCTGCCAACCTGAAAATGACCCGTTTATTTCTACTCTCTGTTATCTGTCCGTTAACCAATTCTCAATCCATGCTAGTTTATTACCCCCCAATCCCATGAGCCCTAATTTTGTTTAATAACCTCTTGAGTGGCACTTTATCTAATTCCTTCTGAAAATCCAAATACACAACATCCACTGGTTTCCCCTTATCAATTCTGTTAGCTACAACCTCGTAAAACTCTAACAGATTTGTCCAACATGATTTCCCTTTCATAAATCCTTGTTGACTCTGCCCAATCTTATTATTATTTTCTAAGTGCCCTGTTACCACATCCTTAATAATAGATTCTAGCATTTTCCCTACTACTGATATCAGGCTAACTAATTTGTAGTTTCCCATTTTCTCTCTCCCTCCTTTCTTAAATAGTGGGATTACATTTTCTACCGTTCCAGAATCTATGGAATTTTCAGAAGATGTTAACCAATGCATCCACTATTTCTATAGCCACGTCTTTCAAAACCCTAGGATGTAGGCCATCAGGTCCAGGGGATTATTGGCTTTCAGTCCCATTAATTTCTCCAGTACCGTTTTCTTACTAATATTAATTTCTTTCAGTTCCTCATTCTCCAATCCCCTTTGGTCTCCATTACTTTTTGCGTCTTCTTCCGTGAAGACAGACACATAGTATTTGTTTAATTTCTCTTCATTTCCTTATTCTCCATTACAATTTATCCTGTCTCAGCCTGTAAGGGACCCGCATTTACTTTTGCTAATGTTTTCCGTTTTACATACCTATAGAAGCTTTTACAGTCTGTTTGTCTGTCTCTCACTGATTTGCTCATATTCTATTTTCCCTTTCTTTATCAATTTCTTGGTCCTATTTTACTGAATTCTAAAATCCTCCCAATTCTCAGACTTACTACTCTTTTTGGCAACATTAGAAGCCTCTTCCTTTGATCTTATACTATTTTTAACTTTTCTTGTTAGCCACGGTTGGACCACTTTTCCTGTCGGGTTTTTGTACCTTAAAATAATGTATATTTGTTGTAAATTATGTATTAATTCTTTAAACACTATCCATTGCTTGTCTACCATCATACCTTTTAATGTAGTTTCCCAATCTACCTTGGTCAACTCATCCCTCATATTTCCATAGTTTCCTTTGTTTAGATTTAAGACCCTAGTTTCGGATTTAACTAAATCACTTTCGAACTCAATATAAAATTCCATCATATTATGGTCACTCTTCCCTAAAGTGCCCTTTACTACAAGCTTATTAATTAACCTTTTCTCATTGCACAGTACTAGATCTAAAATAGCCTGTTCCCTAGTTGGTTCCTCAACATACTGATCTAGGAAACTATCTTGTATACATTCCATGAATTTGTCCTCTACACTATTACTGCAAATTTGGTTTGCCCAGTCTATAATGTAGATTAAAGTCCCCCATGATTATTGTACAAGTATTACCCATATTACATGTGTTTCTAATTTCCTGATTTGTACTCTGCCCTACATTACAACTATTGTTTGGGAGCCTATAAACAACATTCTGGGGGTGAAATTGATTAACTTATGGCCCACTGCTGCTGACTGCCACCCACTGCTGCCGACATTCCTCTGCAAAATCCGTCCAGTGCCACTTTCGATGTGGCCTGGAGCTGACGGGAGGAGAGATTTGGCGGGAACCGCCCACTGACGTCAGCGGACAGCCGAGTGGTGCAACTGACCTCCCATCCGCCAAGCTCCCATATTTATGTGGGCGGGAGTTGGCAGGAGTCGTCGCCAGAACAGGGGTGGACCACTGGCTGGAGGCTGGTCTGTCCCCGATGGTAAGTCTGAAGATCCTGAAAAGAAGGATAGTGAACATTTTTTTTCCCACAGCAACTTACCTAGTTGGGGTCCCCTGAAGATCTTCCATAGTTTTTAAAACATTTTCTGATGATTTTTATTTTCAACTTTCCCTGGGCCCAACTCCATCCTCAGCGGCACTTGGGCGGCATGTGCCTCTGCTGCCGAGAATGAGATCTCCTGCCCGCTGTCGCCCAGATTGGTGGCGTACATTGTTCATTTGCCGCCCACCGACCTTTGAGGGACCGCGACGATGAAAACTCCGCCGAAAGTACCGTCCGGTACCTTAGCGGCCATCGGCGACACTTTGGGCGGCACTTGGGCGGGCGGAGGCCTTGACCAAATTCGGCCCCTTTGATTCTACTTCTTGATTTTCAGAGCTAAGATCCTTTCTCTCTGCTGTCCTTTATTATCAGGGCTACCCCTCCTCCTCCTGCATTTTGCCTATCACTTCTGAATGTTAAGTATCCTGGAATATTTAGTTCCCAACCTTAGTCACTTTGCAACCACGTCTCTGTAATGGCTATCAGATCAAACCTATTAATTATTGCTTGTGCTATTAATTCATCTATTTTGTTGTGAATGCTTCACGCATTCAGATATAGTGCCTTTAGCTTTGACATTTCTATTCTTCCCTGATGTCACATTAGTCACTGATGCCTTATGACCTTTGTTACTCTCTCTGTCCCTTCATGACCCACTCTGCTCATTTTTACCCAAACCTCTACTCTGCTCTAGAGCCTTGACATTTCTCTTCCTGCTTTTAAATTTACTCTTTCCTGAAACCTCGCATCCGCCCCCGCCACCTCCCCCCCCACCCCCGCCCCCCCCACCCCCGCATTAGTTTAAAGCCCTGTCTACTGCCCTAGTTATTCGGTTTGCCAAGACACTTGTCCCAGCCCAGTTTAAGTGGAGCCTGTCCCAACGGAACAGCTCCCTCTTTTCCCAGTACTGATGCCAGTGCTCCATGAACTGAAACTCTTTCCTCCACCACCACTCTTTGAGCCATGCATTTAAACCTCTCATCTGTTTGTCCCTATGCCAATTTGCACATGGCTCAGGTAACAATCCAGCGATTATTACCTTTCAGGTTCTGCTTTTTAATTTGGATCCTAGCTCCTCAAACTCCCTTCGCAGAACCTTATTCCTGGTTCTACCTATGTCATTGGTTCCTGCGTGGACCATGACAACTGGATCCTTCCCCTCCCACTCCAAGTTCTTCTCCAGCCGCGAGGAGATATCCTTAACCCTGGCACCGGGTAGGCAACACAACCTCCGAAACTCCCTGTCATGGCTGCAGAGAACAGAATCTCTGACTATACTGTCGCCTACCACTACCACATTCATCTTTACTCCCTCCATTTAAATGGCTTCCTGTACCATGGTGCCGTGGTCATAAGAACATAAAAACATAAGAAATAGGAACAGGAGTAGGCCATACGGCCCCTTGAGCCTGCTCCGCCATTCAATAAGATCATGGCTGATCTGATCATGGACTCAGCTCCACTTCCCTGCCTGCTCCCCATAACCTCTTATCCCCTTATCGTTTAAGAAATTGTCTATTTCTGGCTTATATTTATTCAATGTCTCAACTTCCACAGCTCTCTGAGGCAGCGAATTCCACAGATTTACAACCCTCTGAGAGAAGAAATTTCTCCTCATCTCAGTTTTAAATGGGTGGCCCTTTATTCTAAGATCATGCCCCCTAGTTCTAGTCTCCCCCGTCAGTGGAAATAACCTCTCTGCATCCACCTTGTCAAGCTCCCTCATAATCTTATACATTTCGATAAGATCACCACTCATTCTTCTGGATTCCAATGAGTAAAGGCCCAACCAACTTAACCTTTCTTCATAAGTCAACCCCTCATCTCTGGAATCCTTTTCCTCATCCACACAGGCAGCAAGTACTTCATGCCTGTTGGACAAGGTCAAGGACTGAGGCACCTCCATCACTACATCCTGGGTGCCCATACCTGCCTCACTCACAGTCACACCCTCTTGTCCCTGACCACCGATGAACTCTAAAGTACTACTTAACCTAAGGTGTGTGACTGCCTCCTGGAACGAAGTATCTAGGTAACTCTCCCCCTCCCTGATGCCCCACAATGCCTGCAACTTGTACTCCAGCTCAACAACTCTGAACCGAAGTTCCTTGAGCTGCAGACACATTGCAGATGTGGTTGCTCAGGATCGCGATGCTCTTCACAAACCCCCACATGCTGCAGTTACGGCCCACCACCTTCCTTGCCATGCCTATCTAACCTTCTTTATTTATTTGATTTTGTCGTTAATTATTTTTTTATAAATTATTTTAGTTTTATTACTTAATTGGTTTATTTAGTTTAGTTACTAATTTAATAAAGTAAAGTTATAGCAATTTAAAATTATAGCAATTTACAGTTTCTTGGCAGGCATAGAGATTTTAAAAAACTGTAGTACTCACCAACCAATCACCTACCTGCAGTCCTGTGACTCCTTGTTTTTGCTGTTCTTTTGGAATATCTGCTCCTCTCAGCCAATTTTCCTGCTCGTTATATATGTACTGGCCTTCTGGGCTAGGGAAGAAGGGACTTCCAATGTCTGCCCCTTGGTATCATTTGCCCAGTCTTTTACAAAGCCAACCAAGAACTCCCAGAGATGACAACAGGGAGCCAATTTATTCAAGTCCCTTCCTGCCTCAGGAAAATTTTGGCAGATTCCCACTGGGATTATGGTGGGAGCCCAGTGGAACTCATGTCGATATTCAGGGCCAATACGATTTGTTAAATTAAGGCAGAAAAGAATGTAGATGTTTATTGTAAATTCTGCAATGGATTAGAGATAGCCAGATAAATTATTCAGATGGCACTTTCATTTTCAAGTGACATAAAATCCAACAGTTGTTTGTCATCTCACTCAACTCATTAAAACTAAATCAGGGTGGTGAGATTGGAATTATATTACACCCAATTGAAAATAAATCTGAATACTATGGTTTACTCTGTAGCTACAGTACTGTCAGTGAGCCTTTACACGACCAGAGAATCAAACTCGTAGGCAACGGGAAAAATTGAAACATTGGTACAAATGTTTGCATGGAATGTTCAAATTCTAAGGTAAGATGGAATGTTTTGGCTTTCACTAACATGAATACAATACTTAATTAATGACCACCTCTTGCAGCTTTTAGTGGTTACTTTAGCTCTTAAATTGCTCTGAATGTTTACTATTTGTTTATTTAATGGTCTGAATTCACAGTGAGTTTAGGGAGCTTGTACAATTTAAAGAAATTAGCAATGAGCAATAAATCCATTCTGGTTAAGAAGGCATACGGAAAACTTGCCTTAATTAGCCGAGGCATAGAATATAAGAGCAGGGAGGTTATGCTTGAACTATATAAAACACTAGGCCGCAGCTAGAGTACTGCATGCAGTTCTGGTCACCACATTACAGGAAAGATGTGTTTGCACTAGAGAGAGTACAGGGGAGATTTATGAGGATGTTGCCTGGACTGGAGAATTTTAGCTATGAGCAAAGATTGGATAGGCTGGGGTTGTTTTCTTTGGAACAGAAGAGGCTGAGAGGAGACCTAATTGAGGTGTTCAAAATTATGAGGGGCCGAGATAGGAACAACCTATTTCTCTTAGCAGAGGGGTCAATAATCAGGGGGCATAGATTTAAAGTAATTAGTAGAAGGATTAGAGGGGATTTGAGGGGACATTTCTTCATCCAGAGGGTGGTGGGAGTCCAGAACTCACTGCCTGAAAGGGTGGTAGAGGCAGAAACCTTCATAGCATTTAAAAAGTACTTGATATGCATCTGAAGTGTTGTAACCTACAAAGCTACGGACCAAGACCTAGAAAGTGGGATTAGGCTGGATAGCTCTTTGTTAGCCGACATGGACACAGTGGGCTGAATGACCCCCTTCTGTACTCTAAATTTCTATGATTCTATGTGAATAAATATAATCTCTTTCTCACATGTATGTGCTCATCGATCACCTTAAACAAGTTTTGAAAATAATAGAATTATATTATTTCCCTTTTGTGTGTTAGAAATTATATTTTAGGGCATCTAGTTACACTATGCTGTGATGTTTTGTTAAGTGAAAGCCCTATATAAATGCAAATTGTTATCTTACAAAAGAGGAGTGTAATGTATGGTTTGTATGAAGGAATTGAGTGTAATATCTCCAAATTTACAGATGACACTAAACTGGGTGGCGGTGTGAGCTGTGAGAAGGATGCTAAGAGGCTGCAGGCTCGACTTGGACAGGTTAGGTGAGTGGGCAAATGCATGGCAGATGTAGTATAATGTGGATAAATGTGAGGTTATCCACTTTGTGGGCAAAAACACGAAGGCAGAATATTATCTGAATGGCGGCAGATTAGGAAAAGGGGAGGTGCAACGAGACCTGGGTGTCATGATACATCAGTCATTGAAAGTTGGCATGCAGGTACAGCAGGCAGTGAAGAAGGCAAATGGCATGTTGGCCTTCATAGCTAGGGGATTTGAGTATAGGTGCAGGGAGGTCTTACTGCAGGTGTACAGGGCCTTAGTGAGACCACACCTGGAATATTGTGTTCAGTTTTGGTCTCCTAATCTGAGGAAGGACATTCTTGCTATTGAGGGAGTGCAGCGAAGGTTCACCAGACTGATTCCCGGGATGGCTGGACTGACATACGAGGAGAGACTGGATCGACTGGGCCTTTATACACTGGAGTTTAGAAGGATGAGAGGGGATCTCATAGAAACATATAAGATTCTGACGGGACTGGACAGGTTAGATGTGGGAAGAATGTTCCCAATGTTGGGGAAGTCCAGAACCGGGGACACAGTCTAAGGATAAGGGGTAAGCCATTTAGGACTGAGATGAGGAGAAACTTCTTCATTCAGAGAGTTGTTAACCTGTGGAATTCCCTACTGCAGAGAGTTGTTGATGCCAGTTCATTGGATATATTCAAGAGGGAGTTAGATATGGCCCTTACGGCTAAAGGGATCAAGGGGTATGGAGAGAAAGCAGGAAAGGGATACTGAGGTGAATAATCAGCCATGACCTTATTGAATGGTGGGGCAGGCACGAAGGGCCGAATGGCCTACTCCTGCACCTTTTTTCTACATTTCTATGTTTCTATGTACCTAAGGTCTGCCCATCAGCAGAGGGCACTACCGTTGGAGGTCCTAGGGTCATAGGTACACTCGTGCTGGCCCGGTATTTAACCTGAACTTCACCTTTGTATTTTCACTTCTGGAAGCCATTAAAGGTTACACCTGGTCACTGGCTGACATTTCAGAGTTCATTGTAACATTTCATACAACATAACTGGCGATGAGGCAAATACGAACCCATGCAAAAGTATGGCGAGCACAGCACAATCGAGTACTGTTGGAATTCTCAAGAGATTCAATGAGGGAGAGGAGTGGGGAGATTTCACAGATCGTCTTTGTTATGTATTGAACCCTTTGTAACTTGCATTACACCTGACCACCAGATGGCCTATCTGTTGGAGTCCCAAGGGATCCCAGCATCCCTTGGGAGCACAGTATATAAGCAGGCCACCCACGAGGTACCTGCACTCTGGAACCTTAATAAAGGAGCTAAGGTCACACTTGCTCATTACACACAGCACTCAGTCTCACCGTTTATTATAAGTGTAACAATTGGCGACGAGGTAATGAACAACCGCGCGAAAATGCAAAGAACAGTCGGCATCCTGGAGAAATTCTCAGAAGGGGACAATTGGGAGGCCTTCATGGAGAGACTCGACCAATACTTTGTGACCAACGAGCTGGAAGGTGACGAGAACGCCACCAAAACAAAGGACGATCCTCCTAACTGTCTGTGGGGCAGCAACCTATGGCCTCATGCAGAATCTCCTGGCCCTGGCAAAACCAGCAGAGAAATCCTACGAAGAATTGTGTACGCTGGTCCGGGAGCACCTAAATCCTAAGGAAAGCATTTTGATGGCGAGATATCGGTTCTACACGTGTCAATGATCAGAGGGCCAGGAAGTGGCGAGCTTCACCGCTGAACTAAGGACATTGTGAGTTTGAGAGATTCCGAGAACAAATGTTCTGAGACTTTTTTGTACTGGGCATCAGACATGAGACAATCCTTCGCAAACTGTTGACTGTAGAAACTCCGAATCCGAGTAAAGCCATAACGATAGCCCAGGCATTTATGTTCACCAGCGACAACACCAAGCAGGTTTCGCAGAACAAAGAAGTTGCGGCCAGTACTGTGCATAAAGTAACGCGGTTTTGAACAGAAATGTACATGGCAGAACATACACGCTGGCTGCTGTGGCCCGACCTCAATTGACCCAGAGTCCGCCATCATCTGTTAATGCGAGGCAGTTAACACCCTGTTGGTGCTGTGGAGGTGATCATTGGCCCCATCAATGCCGCTTTAAGCACTATGCGTGCAATGGTTGCAGAACAATGGGACACCTCCAACGAATGTGCAGGCGAGCTGCAAACCCTGCAAACCCTGCAAACCACCGCGTTGCAGAGAAATATTGATCCACTGTGGATCAGACTGAGTTTGAATCTCGTACGGAGGAGGCAGAAGTGTATGGGGTACACACGTTCACGACGAAATACCGACCAATAATGTTGAAAATTGAACTGAACGGCATTCCAGTATTTATGGAGCTGGACATGGGGGCAAGTCAGTCCATAATGAGTAAAAAGGCCTTCGACAGACTGTGGGGAAAGAAGGCACACAGACCCAAGCTCAGCCCCATTCACACTAAACAAAGAACTTACACCAAGAAACAAATCCCTGTGATTGGCAGTGCAGAAGTCAAAGTCTCCTATGATGGAGCAGTACGTGAACTCCCGCTGTGGATTGTGCCAGGGGATGGCTCCACGTCGTTCGGCAGAAGCTGGCTGGGGAAAATCCGCTGGAACTGGGACGACATCCGAGCCCTTTTGTCCGTCGACGATGCCTCATCTACCCAGGTTCTAAGTAAGTTCCCATCGCCATTCGAGCCAGGCATTGGAAGCTTCCCGGGGGCGAAAGTACAGATCCATTTGATTCCTGGGACGCGACCCATCCACCACAAGGCTCGGGCGATACCGTACATGATGCATGAAAAAGTGAGCTGGACAGGCTGCAACATGAAGGCTGGTGGAATTAAACGACTGGGCCAGTCCGATTGTCCCAGTACTCAAGGAGGACAGTATGGTTAGAATTTGCGGGGACTATAAAGTAATGATTAACCGTTTTTTGCTGCAGGACCAGTACCCGCTACCTAAGGCAGACGACTTATTTGCGACCCTGGCCGGAGGGAAGACGTTCACTCAGCTGGACCTGACCTCGGCCCACATGACGCAGGAGCTGGACGAGTCTTCGAAAGATCTCGCCTGCATCAACATGCACAAAGGTCTGTTTATCTACAACCGGTTCCCGTTTGGGATTCGATCGGCCGCGGCAGTCTTCCAGCGGAACATGGAGAGCCTGCTAAAGTCAGTTCCCTGCACAGTAGTCTTCCAGGACGATATATTGGTTACAGGTCGGGAGATCAAGGAGCATCTGAAGAATCTGGAGGAGGTTCTTAGTTGGTTGGATCGCATGGGGCTCAGGTTGAAACGCTCGAAGTGTGTTTTCCTGGCACAGGACCTCGAGTTCATAGGAAGGAGAATCGCAGCAGACCGCATCAGACCCACCAACGCCAAGAGAGTCGGGATAAATGGGTCCTTTTCAGAATGGCAGGCAGTAACTAATGGGGTGCCACAAGGCTCAGTGCTGGGACCCCAGCTTTTTACAATATACATTAATGATTTAGATGAAGGAATTGATTGTAATATCTCCAAGTTTGCAGATGACACTAAACAGGATGGTGGTGTGAGCTGTGAAGAGGATGCTAAGAGGCTGCAAGGTGACTTGGACAGGTTAGGTGAGTGGGCAAATGCATAGCAGATGCAATATAATGTGGATAAATGTGAGGTTATCCACTTTGGGGGCAAAAACACGAAGGCAGAATGTTATCTGCATGGCGGCAGATTAGGAAAAGGGGAGGTGCAACGAGACCTGGGTGTCATGGTTCATCAGTCATTGAAAGTTGGCATGCAGAGACAGCAGGCGGTGAAGAAGGCAAATGGTATGTTGGCCTTCATAGCTAGGGGTTTTTAGTATAGGAGCAGGGAGGTTTTACTGCAGTTGTCCAGGTCTCACCTGGAATATTGTGTTCAGTTTTGGTCTCCTAATCTGAGGAAGGATGTTCTTGCTATTGAGGGAGTGCAGCGAAGGTTCACCAGACTGATTCCCGGGATGGCAGGACTGACATATGAGGAGAGACTGGATCGACTGGGCCTGTATTCACTCGAGTTTAGAAGGATGAGAGGGGATCTCATAGAAACATATAAAATTCTGACGGGACTAGACAGGTTAGATGCAGGAATAATGTTCCCGATGTTGGGGAAGTCCAGAACTAGGGGACATAGTCTAAGGATAAGGAGTAAGCCATTTAGGACTGAGATGAGGAGAAACTTCTTCACTCAGAGAGGTGTTAACCTGTGGAATTCTCTACCGCAGACAGTTGTTGATGCCAGTTCATTGGATATATTCAAGAGGGAGTTAGATATGGCCCTTATGGCTAAAGGGATCAAGGGGTATGGAGTGAAAGCAGGAAAGGGGTACTGAACAGCCATGATCTTATTGAATGGTGGTGCAGGCTCGAAAGGCCAAATGGCCTACTCCTGCACTCATTTTCTATGTTTCAATGTTTCTATGTAAGACAGAGGCCATCAAGAACGCGCCGCGACCACAGAATGTGACGGAGCTGCGGTCGTTCCTGGGACTCATTAACTATTTTGGTAATTTCCTACCTGGGTTCAGCACCCTGCTAGAACACCTACATGTGCTACTGCGCAAGGGAGACGACTGGGAATGGGGGAATTCACAAGAGGCTGCCTTTAAGAAAGCCAGAAATTTATTGTGTCCTAACAAACTGTTTGTCTTGTATAATCCACTTAAACAATTAGTGTTATCTTGCGATGTGTCGCCAATCGGGGTCGGGTGTGTGTTACAACAGGCTAATGATTTGGGGATTTTGCAACCGGTTGCATATGCATCCTGGAGTTTTCCAAGGCCGAAAGGCCTGCAGCATGGTGGAAAAAGAGGCTCTGGCGTGCGTTTACGGAGTAAAAAAAATGCACCAGTACTTATTTGGCCTCAAGTTCGAGCTTGAAACTGACCACAAGCTACTCATATTGCTGTTCTCTGAGAGCAAAGGGATTAATTCCAATGCCTTTGCCCGCATCCAAAGAAGGGCGCTCACACTGTCGGCATACAACTATTTAATCTGCCACAGACCGGGCACAGAGAACTGCGCAGATGCTCTCAGTCAGCTACCATTGCCCACCACCGGGGTGGAAAAGGCACAGCCAGCGGACATGCTCATGGTCTTGGAGGCATTTGAGAATGAGAAATCCCCCGTTATGGCCCGCCAGATCAGGACCTGGACCAGCCAGGATCCTTTACTGTCCTTGGTAAAAAAAACTGTGTCCTCCATGGGAGCTGGTCCAGTGTCTCAGTGGAGATGCAGGAAGCGATTAAACCGCTCCACCGATGCAAAGACAAGTTGTCCCTGCAGGCAGACTGTCTTTTGTGGGGCAATCAATTCCTAGGAAAAATGTTTTTGGTTGTCGTAGACGCTTACTCAAAATGGATTGAATGTACAATAATGTCTGTAAGCACATCCACGGCCTACGAGCCATGTTTGCCACGAATGTCTTGCCTGATGTCCTAGTCAGTGACAATGGGCCGTGCTTTACCAGTGCTGAATTCAAGAAATTCATAACCCACAACGGGATCAAACATGTCATATCTGCCCCGTTCAAGCCTGCATCCAACGGCCAGGCAGAACGGGCAGTTCAGATTATTGTATTCCTAACACAGATGAGACTGCACACAGGGAGGTTAAAGTAACAGTGATGCTGGGATGCCTTCGGACTTCAGGGGATGCACTCCCTGGTGGCGGAACATGGGAGAGCATGCTTTACAGATACACAACATCACTCCCCACCAAAGTCAAAGTGAAAACTATTTACAAGGTGAAGCGATCGGGAGTCTTTCTTTCCCTGGTGGACCGCCTCGGTACAAATGTCTGTTCTGGTGTGTTGGCTGTGCCCTCGCTGGGCTGGCGTGTTGTTGGCCCTGCAGGGCTGTTGGGTGAGCCTGGCCTTGCTGGGCTGTTGGGTGTGATGGGTTTGATTTCCTGGTCCGGGGTGGTGCCGTTGATCCTTTGGCTGTGTGTTGTGGGCTCGAAAAAGGTGGTGTCTGCTGTGCGTTGTTCAGGGCAGTCTGTGAACCGCAGCCTCGTTTGGTCCAGGTGCTTTCTGCAAAATTGTCCATTGTCAAGTTTGACTACAAACATCCTACTCCCTTCTTTAGCTATCACCGTGCCCGCGATCCACTTGGGACCATGTCCATAGTTTAGCACATACACAGGGTCATTCAGATCAATTTCCCGTGACACAGTGGCGCGACCATCGTTTACATTTTGTTGCTGCCGCCTGCTCTCTACCTGATTATGCAGGTTGGGGTGAACCAGCGAGAGTCTAGTTTTAAGTGTCCTTTTCATGAGTAGTTCAGCCGGGGGCACCCCTGTGAGTGAATGGGGTCTCGTGTGGTAGCTGAGCAGTACTCGGGACAGGCGGGTTTGGAGTGAGCCTTCTGTGACTCATTTAAGGCTCTGTTTGATTGTTTGTACTGAAAACTCTGCCTGCCCATTGGAGGCTGGTTTAGACGGGGCCGAGGTGACATGTTTGATCCCATTGCGGGTAATGAATTCTTTAAATTCGGCACTGGTGAAACATGGCCCGTTGTCACTGACCAGTATGTCAGGCAGGCCGTGGGTGGCAAACATGGCCCTCAGGCTTTCAATGGTGGTGGTGGCTGTGCTTCCCGACATTATTTTACATTCAATCCATTTTGAAAAAGCATCCATCACCACCAGGAACATTTTACCGAGAAACGGGCCCGTATAGTCGACATGGATCCTTGACCATGGTCTGGAGGGCCAGGACCATGAACTTAGTGGTGCCTCTCTGGGCGCGTTGCTCAACTGAGCACACATACTGCATTGCCGTACACAGGACTCTAAGTCAGAGTCGATACTGGGCCACAACACGTGGGATCTGGCTATCGCTTTCATCATTACTATACCCGGGTGTGTGCTGTGGAGATCCGAGATGAACGTCTCCCTGCCCTTTTTGGGTAGTACTACGCGGTTACCCCACAACAGGCAGTCTGCCTGAATGGACAGCTCGTCCTTTCGCTGTTGGAACGGCTTGATTAGCTCTTACCTTTCAACGGGGATGCTGGCCCAGCTCCCATGCAGTACACAGTTTTTTTACTAGGGACAGCAGAGGATCTTGGCTGGTCCAAGTCCTAATTTGGCGGGCTGTGACAGATGATTTATCATTTTCAAATGCTTCCATGACCATCAACAAGTCTGCGGGCTGCGCCACCATCAACAAGTTTGCAGGCTTCGCCATTTCCACCCACGTGGTGGGCAATGGTAGCCGACTGAGAGCATTCGCACAGTTCTCGGTGCCTGGCCTGTGGCGGATGGTATAGTTATATGCTGATAGCGCGAGTGCCCACCTTTGTATGTGAGCTGAGGCATTAGTATTTATCCCCTTGTTTTCAGCCAACAGGGATATGAGGGGCTTGTGATCGGTTTCCAGCTTAAATTTGAGGCCAAACAGGTACTGATGCATTTTCTTTACCCCGAACACACACGCTAATGCCTCTTTCTCAATCATGCTGTAGGCCCTCTCGGCCTTGGACAAGCTCCTGGAGACATTGGCGACAGGTTGCAACTTCCCCGCAACGTTAGCTTGTTGTAACACACACCCGACTCCGTACAACGACGCATCACATGCGAGCACAAGTCTTTTACACGGGCTATACAATACAAGCAGCTTGTTGGAGCATAAAATGTTTCTGGCTTTCTCAAAAGCAATTACTTGTTTTTTTTTTCCCCATACCCAGTTCTCACCTTTGCGCAATAACACATGTAGGGGCTCTAAGAGGGCGCTTAACCCCGGTAGGAAGTTACCAAAATAGTTGAGGAGTCCCAGGAACGACTGCCGCTCCGTGACGTTCTGTGGCCTGGGCACGTTCCTGATAGCCTCTGTCTTGGCGTCTGTGGGCCGAATGCCGTCCGCCATGATCTTTCTCCCCAAAAACTCCACTTTCGGTTGCCATGAAGACGCATTTCAACCTCTTCAGCCGCAGCCCTATGCGATCCAGTCGCTGTCGGACTTCCTCCAGGTTTTGTAGGTGCTCGACGGTATCCCGACCCGTGACCAATATTTCGTCCTGAAAAACCACCGTGCGTGGTACTGACTTGAGTAGGCTCTCCATGTTTCTCTGGAAGATCGCTGCAGCCGACTGAATTCCAAACGGGCATCTGTTGTAGATGAACAGTCCCTTGTGTGGGTTGATGCAGGTGAGGCACTTCGAAGACTCCTCCAGCTCCTGCGTCATGTAGGCTGAAGTCAGGTCGAGCTTGGTGAACGTCTTGCCTCCTGCTAGAGTTGCAAATAGGTCGTCTGCCTTAGGTAGTGGGTATTGGGTCCTGTGGTGAGAAACGATTAATAGTTACTTTATAATCGCTGCAAATCCTGACCGTGCCATCAATTTTGAGTACTGGAACAATCGGGCTGGCCCACTCGCTGAATTTCACTGGGGAGATGATGACCTCGCGTTGCAGCCTGTCCAGCTCGATTTCCACTCTCCCCATCATCATGTGAGGTACTACTGGTGCCTTGTGGTGAATGGGTCGTGCCTCTGGGACCAAGTGGATCCGCACCTTCACCCCGGAAAAGTTTCCAATGCCTGGCTCAAAAATGGAAGGAAATTTGTTAAGAACCTGGGTACATGAGGCCTCATCGACATGTGATAGCGCTCGGATGTCATCCCAGTTCCAGTGGATTTTGCCCAGTCAGCTCCTTCCAAGCAGTGTGGGGCCATCGCCCGGGACAATCCAGAGTGGCAGTTCGTGCATTGTACCCTCGTAGGTGATCTTGACGATGGTGCTGCCTAGGACAGTGATAAGCTCTTTGGTGTACATTCTCGGTTTTGGGTAACTGGCGACGAATATATGAATCCAACGCAAAGATGTAGCAAACTGTGGGCATCCTGGAGAAGTTCTTGGAGGGTGAGGACTGGGAAGCCTATGTCGAATGGCTAGACCAGTACTTTGTAGCCAATGAGCTGGACAGAGAAGGAAGCGCTGCAAAAAAGAGAGCGGTCTTCCTCATGGTCTGCGGGGCACCGACCTACAGCCTCATGAAGAATCTTCTGGCTCTGGTGAAACCCACAGATAAGTCATGTGAGGAGCTGTGTACAGTGGTTCGGGAGCTTCTTAACCCGAGGGAGAACACGCTGATGGCGAGGTATCGGTTCTACATGTGCCACCGATCTGATGGTCAGGAAGTGGTGAGCTATGTTGATGAGCTAAGGCGACTTGCAGGACAATGTGAGTTTGATGGCTACCTGGAGCAAATGCTCAGAGACTTTTTTGTACTGGGCATTGGCCACAAGACCATCCGACAAAAACTTTTGACTGCAGAGAATAGTAAATGTGGAGGGAAACCCAAGACAAAAAACAAAAAAGGTCACTTTACAGCAGAATTCTAAAGGGTCAAAGTGTGTTAAAAAGACAAGCCTGAAGGCTCTGTGCCTCAATGCGAGGAGTATTCGGAATAAGGTGGACGAATTAACCGCGCAGATAGCAGTTAACGGGTATGATGTGATTGACATCATGGAGACATGGTTCCAGGGTGACCAAGGGTGACCAAGGCTGGGAACTCAACATCCAGGGGTATTCAGCATTCAGGAAGGATAGACAACAAGGAAAAGGAGGCGGGCTGGCATTGCTGGTTAAAGAGGAAATTAATGCAATTGTAAGAAAGGAAATGAGCTTGGATGATGTGGAATCAGTATGGGTGGAGCTACGGAATACCAAAGGGCAGAAAATGCTAGTGGGAGTTGTGTACAGACCACCAAATAGTAGTAGTGAGGTTGGGGACAGCATCAAACAAGAAATAAGGGATGTGTGCAATAAAGGTACAGCAGTAATCATGGGCGACTTTGATCTACATATTGATTGGGCTAACCTAACTGGTAGCAATGCGGTGGAGGAGGATTTCCTAGAGTGTATCAGGGATGGTTTTCTAGACCAATATGTCGAGAGCTGGCCATCCTAGACTGGGTGATGTGCAATGAGAAGGGACTAATTAGCAATCTTGTTGTGCAAGGCCCCTTGGGGAAGAGTGGCCATAATATGGTAGAATTCTTTATTACGATGGAGAGTGACAAAGTTAATTCAGAAACTAGGGTCCTGAGCATAAGGAAAGGTAACTTTGATGGTATGAGGCGCGAATTGGCTAGATTAGACTGGCAAAAGATACTTAAAGGGTTGACAGTAGATAGGCAATGGCAAACCTTTAAAGATCATATGGACGAACTTCAACAATTGTACATCCCTGTCTGGAGTAAAAAATAAAACGGGGATGGTGGCTCAACCGTGGCTAACAAGGAAAATTAAGGATAGTGTTAAGTCCAAGGAAGAGACATACAAATTAGCCAGAAAAAGTAGCAAGCCGGTGGACTGGGAGAAATTTAGAATACAGCAGAGGAGGACAAAGGGTTTAATTAAGAGGGGGAAAATAGAATACGAGAGGAAGCTTGCTGGAAACATAAAAAATGACTGCAAAAGCTTCTATAGATATGTGAAGAGAAAAAGATTAATGAAGACAAACGTAGGTCCCTTGCAGTCAGCTTCAGGTGAATTCATAATGGGGAACAAAGAAATGGCAGACCAATTGAACAAGTACTTTGGTTCTGTCTTCACGAAGGAAGACACAAATGAACTTCTGGAAATACTAGGGAACCGAGGGTCTAGTGAGAAGGAGGAACTGAAGGATATCCTTATTAGGCGGGAAATTGTGTTCGGGAAATTGATGGGATTGAAAGCCGATAAATCCCCAGGGCCTGATAGTCTGCATCCCAGAGTACTTAAGAAGTGGCCATAGAAATAGTGGATGCATTGGTGATCATTTCCCAACAGTCTATTGACTCTGGATCAGTTCCTATAGACTTGAGGGTTGCTAATGTAACACCACTTTTTAAAAAAGGATGGAGAGAGAAAATGGGTAATTATAGACCAGTTAGCCTGACATCAGTAGTGGGGAAAATGTTGGAATCAATCATTAAGGATGAAATAGCAGCATATTTGGAAAGCAGTGATAGGATTGGTCCAAGTCAGCATGGATTTATGAAGAGGAAATCATGCTTGACAAATCTTCTGGAATTTTTTGAGGATGTTACTAGTAGAGTGGACAGGGGAGAACCAGTGGATGTGGTGTATTTGGACTTTCAAAAGGCTTTTGACAAGGTCCCACACAATAGATTAGTGTGCAAAATTAAAGCACATGATACTGACGTGGATAGAGAACTGGTTGGCAGACAGGAAGCAGAGAGTCGGGATTAACAGGTCCTTTTCAGAATGGCAGGCAGTGACTAGTGGAGTGCCGCAGGGCTCGGTGCTGGGATGCCAGCTCTTTACAATATACATTAATGATTTGGATGAGGGAATTGAGTGTAATATCTCCAAGTTTGCAGATGGCACTAAACTGGGTGGCGGTGTGAGCTGTGAGGAGGATGCTAAGAGGCTGCAGGATGATTTGGACAGGTTAGGCGAGTGGGCAAATACATGGCAGATGCAGTATAATGTGGATAAATGTGAGGTTATCCACTTTGGAGGCAAAAAGACAAAGGCAGAATATTATCTGAATGGCGGCAGATTAAGAAAAGGGGAGGTGCAGCGAGACCTGGCTGTCATGATTCATCAGTCATTGAAGGTTGGCATGCAGGTACAGCAGGCGGTGAAGAAGGCAGTTGGTATGTTGGCCTTCATAGCAAGGGGATTTGAGTATAGGAGCAGGGAAGTCCTACTGCAGTTGTACATGGCCTTGGTGAGGCCCCACCTGGAATATTGTGTTCAGTTTTGGTCTCCTAATCTGAGGAAGGACATTCTTGCTATTGAGGGAGTGCAGCGAAGGTTCACCAGACTGATTCATGGGATGGCAGGACTGACATATGAGGAGAGACTGGATCGACTGGGTCTGTATTCACTGGAGTTTAGAAGTATGAGAGGGAATCTCATGGAAACATATAAAATTCTGACGGGACTGGACAGGTTAGATGCAGGAAGAATGTTCCCGATGTTAGGGAAGTCCAGAACCAGGGGACATAGTCTTAGGATAATGTGTAAGCCATTTAGGACTGAGATGAGGGGGAACTTCTTCACTCAGAGAGTTGTTGATGCCAGTTCATTGAATATATTCAAGAGGGAGTTAGATATGGACTTGCGGCTAAAGGGATCAAGGGGTATGGAGAGAAAGCAGGAACGGGGGTACTGAAGGAATGATCAGCCATGATCTTATTGAATAGTGGTGCAGGCTCGAAGGGTCGGATAGCCTACTCCTGCACTTATTTTCTATGTTGCTATATTTCTATGACCCTCAGTAAGACCATTGCGATAGCACAGGATTTTATGTCCACCAGTGATAACACCAAACAAATCTCTCAGCACACAAGTGCTAGCAAAGTTCATAAATTAACTGGAACTGTGTTTGCGAGCAGAAATGTACAGGGCAGAAACCGCGAGCCTGCAGCTGCCAGCAGGCCTCAGGTGACCCAGATGACTCAGAGTCCCCAACAAAGGATGAATGCAAGGCAATTCACACCTTGTTGGCATTGTGGAGGCTTCCATTCAGCCTATTCATGCCGCTTCAAAGGGTATGTTTGCAAGAGCTGTGGAACAATGGGCACCTCCAATGAGCTTGCAGACAAGCTGCAAGCTCTGCAAAACCTGCTAACTACCACGTGGCAGAGGAAGATCGGTCCATGGTGGATCAAAGCAATTTCGAGCCTCATAGAGAGGAGGCAGATGCTGAAGTACATGGGGTGCACACATTTTCGATGAAATGTCCACCTATAATGCTAAATGTAAAATTGAATGGCTTACCCGTAGCCATGGAACTGGACACTGGCGCTAGCCAATCCATCATGAGTAAAAAGATGTTTGAGAGACTGTGGTATAACAAGGCACTCAGACCAGCCCTGAATCCCATCCTCATCGCCAGTTATTGTGTTCCTAACACAGATGAGACTGCACACAGGGAGGTTAAAGTAACAGTGACCTCAGTCATTATTAAGACACTCCAGAGTGAGGAACAGGCCTTAGGGGCCGGCTTATATACAGTGCTTCCAAGGGATGCTGGGATCCCCTGGGACTTCAGGGGATGCACTCCCTGGTGGCGGAACATGGGAGTGCATGCTTTACAGATACACAACACAGACCATCAAGCAAAGCTTGAAACGTGTGTCGGAAGGCTCCCTGCAGACTCGGTTGTCCCAAGTGCTGCTCAGCTACCACATCAGCTCCACTCACTCACTGGGATTCCCCCAGCTGAGCTGTTCATGAAAAGGGCACTTAAAACAAGGCTCTCTCTTGTCCACC
This sequence comes from Pristiophorus japonicus, assembly GCF_044704955.1. Lineage (NCBI taxonomy): Eukaryota > Metazoa > Chordata > Chondrichthyes > Pristiophoridae > Pristiophorus > Pristiophorus japonicus. The sequence goes on along the minus strand of NC_091977.1, from coordinate 126,091,023 downwards.
CTGATCTCCATGATCATGTGGAGGGCAAGCAGCATCAACAAAGTATATACCATGACCGCGCAAATTTGTCACGCAATATTGAGATTAATGATCCTGTGTTTGTGCTCAATTATGGGAGTGCATGCTTTACAGATACACAACACAGACCATCAAGCAAATGGCTCGCTGGCACGGTCACAGCCAAAGAGGGGAGTAGGGTGTTTCAGATCAAACTGACCATGTTCAAATGCACAGAAAACATTTGGATCAAATCAAATTGCGGTTCACCAACAGTTACAAACAACCCGAAGAGGACACCACCAACTTTGACCTTCCAACACACACACAAGTGGCAACTGACATCATAGTTGACCACGAAACCAAACTCAACTTCTGCAGCAGCCTGGCAAGGCCGGCTGCCCAACAGTCCAGTGAAGAACTGACCAACCCACGCACACCAGCATTTATACTGAAACAATTGATAAGGGAGCGCAAAGCCCCAGATCGTCTCACCTTGTGTATAAGTGTATTGTTGACTTCACGGGGGAGTGATGTTATGTATTTAACCCTTTGTAACTTGTATTACACCTGACCACCAGAGGGCCTATCTGTTGGAGTCCCAAGGGATTCCTGCATCCCTTGGGAGCACAGTATATAAGCAGGCCACCCATGAGGTACCTGAACTCTGGAACTTTAATAAAGGATCTAAGGTCACACTTGCTCATTACACACAGCATTCAGTCTCACCGTTTATTATGAGTGCAACGGTGTTGACCAGTATTTCGGGGCAAACGACCTAAACAAAGACAAGGATGCAGAGAAGTGCAGGGCAGTTCTTCTCACCGCCTATAGGCCCCACGACCTATGCACTCATCAAGAATCTGCTCTCATCTACTCTTCTTACAGAAAAGGATTACAAAGAACTGTGTGCTCTAGTTCGGGAACATCTTAAACCCACAGAAAGAATTCCCATATCCAGATATTGCTTCTATATGCACGTTTGCCCAGAATGCTAGGACGTAGCGGCATTTGTTGCTGACCTGAGACATCTTGTAGGACCCTGCAAATTTGGGCCTGCGTTGGAAGACACGCTGTGTTACTTTTTCATGATCGGGGTTAACCACGAGGCGATCTTCAGTAAACTGCTGGCTGCGGAGGCGCCGGACCTCAGCAAGGTCATCACCATCGCCCAGGCTTGCATATCCACGCGGAAAAGCACAAAACAGATATCGCGACAAAACAGAAACTCCACGGCAAGTACTGTGTACAAAATTCTATAGCCGGCCGGCATAGCTGCACATGGCAGAGCATACTCGACTGTGTCTGCACAGCCAGGAGCCGCTCAAAGTTCACCATCGAGGGCCTACTCGACTGCATATGCGAGAACGGGAGCCGCTCAAAGCCCACCATCGGGCGCAAATCCGAGTTCATTGTGTTGGCGTTGTGGGGGCAATCACCGGCCCCATCAGTGCCACTTCAGGCAGTATGTATGCAGAGGGTGTGCGAAGACGGGGCATCTTCAGCGGACGTGTCCACAGTGGAGCAAGGGAGCTGCGACACACCACGTGGATGATGATCAATCCAGAGTGGATCTGGCTATGCAGCCCGAGGCGTTTGAGAGTTCCGAGGAAGAAGTGTATAGTGTATGTGCGTTCCTAATAAAGAGCCAACCGATAATGATGGAGGTAAAATTATTAACAAAGAGCCAACTGATAATGATGGAGGTAAAATTAAATGGCATGCCGGTATCCATGGAATTAGACACGGGTGCGAGTCAATCAATAATGAGCCAGAGGACTTTCGAAAAGCTGTGGGAGACCAAGGCAGAGAGACCCAAGCTGAGTCCAATAAATGTGAAGTTGCATACCTACACCAAAAAGCTCATACCAGTGATCGGTAGTGCAGCAGTAAGAGTGTCGTACGAGGGAACGGTTCATGATCTACCGTTATGGATTATCCCGGGCAACGGCCCATCGTTATTCGGCAGGAGTTGGCTCGAGAAAATAAAATGGAAATGGTACGATATCAAAGCTTTGTCATCAGTGGATGATGATTTGTGTGCTCAAGTGCTGAGCAAATTTCCCTCACTGTTTGAATCGGGAATTGGCAGCTTCAAGGGAGCCAAGGTGCAGATTCATCTAGGCCCAGAGACAAGGCCCATCCATCACAAAGCCAGGGCAGTCTCGCACATGAGAAGAGAAAAGGTCGAGCTCGAATTGGACAGGCTACAACGCAAGAGGGGTCATCTCACCGGTCGAATTTAATGAATGGGCCAGTCCCTTTGTTCCGGTGTTACAGAGCGAAAGCACAGTCAGGATTTGTGGAGACTATCAGGTCAGGATTTGTGGAGAATACAAGGTCACGATCAACCAAGTTTCATAACAAGATCAGTACCTGCTACCGAAAGCTGATGACCTGTTCACAACACTAGCCGGGGGAAAATCGTTCACCAAATTGGATCTAACATCAGCCTACATGACACAGGAACTGGTTGAATCATCAAAGAAACTTGCATGCATCAACACGCACAAAGGACTGTTTATTTACAACAGGTGCCCTTTTGGCATTCGTTCAGCGGCAGCCATATTTCAGAGGAACATGGAGAGCCTATTGAAATCCTATCCCCAGGACCGTGGTATTCCAAGACGACATCCTAGTCACAGGTCGTGACACCGCCGAGCACCTGCACAATCTGGAAGAGGTTCTGCGTCGTCTGGACAAAGTGGGACTCAGGCTGAAACATTCGAAGTGCGTTTTCATGGCACCAGAGGTTGAATGCCTTGGACGAAAGATTGCTGCAGATGGAATCAGGCCTACAGACGCGAAAACAGAGGCCATCAAAAATGCGCCCAGGCCCCAGAATGTGACGGAGCTGCGTTCGTTCCTGGGTCTTCTCAACTACTTCGGTAACTTCTTTCCTAAATTGAGCACAGTATTCGAGCCTTTGCACAAGCTGCTCAGGAAATGAGATGACTGGATGTGGGGTGAACTTCAAGACAGAACCTTTGAGAAGACTAGAAATCTGTTGTGTTCCCACCAGCTACTAATACTGTATGACCCATGCAAGCGTTTAGTTTTGACCTGTGATGCGTCATCCTATGGGGTCGGCTGCGTACTCCAGCAAGTCAATGAGTTAGGCAAACTACAACCAGTTGCATTCGCGTCTCGAAACCTGTCCAAGGCGGAAAGAGCCTACGACATGGTAGAGAAAGAGGCTTTAACATGTGTTTATGGGGTAAAAAAAATGCACCAGTACCTGTTTGGGCTTCGCTTCGAGCTGGAAACTGATCACAAGCCACTTATATCGTTGTTCTCGGAACACAAAGGTATCCATACCAACGCGTTGTCCCGCATTCAGAGGTGGGCGCTGATATTATCTGCCTATGATTATATAAATCGCCATAGACCAGGCACTGACAACTGCGCTGATGCATTGAGCCGCTAACCGTTACCCACACCGGAGGTGGAAATGCCAATGCCTGCAGAGCTACTCATGGTCATGGGTGCCTTTGAGAGTGAAGGGTCGCCTGTCACTGCTCAACAAGTTAAGATCTGGACCAATCAGGATCTGACCCTAAAAACGTTGTGTTTTTAACGGGGACTGGTCGACGATCCCCAAGGAAATGGGTGATGAAACCAAAGCGTACAGCTGTCGCAAAGATGAGCTTTCTATCCAGTCCGACTGTTTACTGTGGGGTAATCGTGTTGTAATGACCAAGAAAGGCAGGGCGAGATTTGTAAGGGAGTTACATAGTACGGTATTGATATGATGAAGGCCATCGCCAGGTCCCATGTTTGGTGGCCTGGCATTGACTCAGATTTAGAGTCATGCATGCATCAGTGCAGCACTTGCATGCAGTTAAGCAATGCCCCAAAGGAAGCCCCGCCCAGTCTGTGGTCATTATTATGCTCATAATAAAGGATGAAACTGAGTACTGTATACAATGAGTAAGTGTGACAGCTCCTTTAATTAGACTCCAGAGTGCAGATACCGTGTGGGAGGCCTGCTTATATACAGTGCTCCCAAGGGATGCTGGGATCCCTTGGGATTCCAACAGGTGGGCCATCTGGTGGTGCTTTAAAACAGGTTGCTAAGGGTTACATACATAACATCACTCCCTCGTAAAATCAATAGTACACTTATTTACAGGGTGAGACGATCTGGGGCTTTTCGCTCCCTTGTCAATTGTGTCGGTACAAATGCATGTTGGTTGGTTCTTCACTGGGCTGCTGGGCAGCCGACCTTGCTGGGCTGCTGGGGATGGTGAGTTCGGCTTCATGGTCAACCATGATGTCAGTTGCCAGTTGTGTGTGTGTGTGTTGGAGGGTCGAAGTTGATGGTGTCCTCTTCGGGTTGCTCATAGCTGTTAGTGAACCCCAATTTGGTTTGGTCCAAATGCTTTCTGCACATTAGTCCATTGGCCAATTTGACCTGAACCACCCTACTCCCTTCTTTGGCTATGACCGTGCCAGCAAACCATTTGGGACCATGTCCATAATTGAGCGCAAACACAGGGTTATTGACCTCAATATCGCGTGACAAGTTTGCGCGATCATGGTACATGCTTTGTTGATGCCGCCTGCCCTCGATCACGGAGGTCAGGGTGGACAAGAGAGAGCCTTGTTTTGAGCGCCCTTTTCATGAGCAACTCAGCTGGGGGAACCCCAGTGAGTGAGTGGGGTCTGGTGCGGTAGCTGAGCAGGACTCGGGACAGTCGGGTCTGCAAGGAGCCTCTGACATGCATTTCAAGTTTTGCTTGATGGTTTGAACTACCCATTCTGCCTGGCCGTTGGATGAGGGTTTGAATGGAGCAGATGTGACATGCTTGATCCCATTGCGGGTCATGAATTTCTTGAATTCAGCATTGGTGAGGCACGGCCCATTGTCGCTGACTAGGACATCAGGCAGGCCGTGTGTGGCAAACATGGCTCGTAGGCTTTCGATGGTGGCGGTGGACATGCTTACAGACATTATTACACATTCAATCCATTTTGAATAAGCATCCACAACAACCAGGAACATTTTGTCTAGAAATGGGCCTGCATAGTCAACGTGGATCCTAGACCACGGTTTGGAGGACCACGACCACAAACTTAGCGCTGTCTCTCTGAATGCATTGCTCAGTTGAGAGCAAGTGTTGCACTGGTGCATGCATGACTCTAAATCTGAGTCAATGCCGGGCCACCACACATGGGATCTGGCTATGGCTTTCATCATTACAATGCCTGGGTGGGTGCTGTGTCGGTCACGTATGAGCGTTTCTCTGCATTTCTTGGGCAAGACCACACGATTACCCTACAAAAGACAGTCCGCCTGTCAGGACATTTCATCTTTGCACCTGTGGAACGGCTTAATCTCTTCCTGCATCTCCGCTGGGACACTGGACCAGCTCCCATGGAGGACACAGTTTTTTTTACCAGGGACAGTAAAGGATCCTGGCTGGTTCAGGTCCTGATCTAGCAGGCTGTAACGGGGGATTTCTCGTTCTCAAATGCCTCCATGACCATGAGCAAGTCCGCTGGCTGTGCCATTTCCACCCCGGTGGTGGGCAATGGTAGCCGACTGAGAGCATCTGCGCAGTTCTCTGTGCCCAGTCTGTGGCGGATTACATAGTTGTATGCCGACAGCGTGAGCGCCCATCTTTGGATGCGAGCAGAGGCATTGGTGTTAATCGCTTTGCTCTCTGAGAATAGCGATATGAGCGGCTTATGGTCAGTTTCAAGCGCAAACTTGAGACCAAACAAATACTGGTGCATTTTTTTCACCCCGTAAACGCACGCCAGAGCTTCTTTTTCAATCATGCTGTAGGCCCTTTCGGCCTTGGACAGACTCCTGGATGCACAGGCGAGCGGTTGCAAAATCCCTGATTCATTAGCCTGTTGTAACACACACCCGACTCCGTATGACAACGCATCACAAGCTAGCATTAATCGTTTACATGGGTTACACAGAACAAGCATAAGTTTGAACATAACAGATCTCTGGCTTTCTCAAAGGCAGCCTCTTGTGATTTCCCCCATACCCAGTCGTTTCCCTGCGCAATAGCACATGTAGGGGTTCTAGCAAGGTGCTTAACTCGAGCAAGGTCCCAGGAACGACCACAGCTCCGTCATGTTCTGTGGTCTCAGCGTGTTCTTGATGGCCTCCGTCTTGGCGTCGGTGGGTCTGATGCCATCTGCTGCGATTCTTCTTCCCAAGAACTTGACCTCTGGTGCCAGGAAAACACACTTCGAGCGTTTCAACCTGAGTCCCACACGATCTATATGACTAAAAACCTTCCAGGTTCTTCAAGTGTTCAATGGTGTCCTGACCTATGGCTAATATGTCGTCCTGGAAAACTACGGTGCATGGAACCGACTTTAGCAGGCTCTCCATGTTCCATTGGAAAATTGCCAAGGCCGAACGAATCCCGAATGGGCATCTGTTGTAGATGAAAAGACCTTTGTGCGTGTTGATGCAGGTGAGGCCTTTCGAAGATTCTTCCAGCTCCTGCATCATGTAGGCCGAGGTCAGGTCCAACGTGGTGAATGTCTTTCCTCCAGCCAGGGTCGCAAATAGGTCGTCTGCCTTGGGTAGCGGGTACTGGTCCTGTAGCGAAAAATGGTTAATGGTTACTTTATAGTCCCCGCAAATTCTGACCGTGAGGTCACCTTTGAGTAGCGTGACAATCGGACTGGCCCACTCGTTGAATTCCACCGGCGCGATGATGCCTTCTCTCTGCAGCCTATCCAGCTCAATTTCCACTTTCTCTCGCATCATATACGGTACTGCTGTGCCTTGTGGTGGATGGGTCATGTACCACGAACCAAGTGGATCTGCACTTTCGCCCCCGAGAAACATCCAATCCCTGGCTCGAACAATGATGGGAATCTACTCAGAACATGGGCACATGAGACGTCGCCGACAGACGAAAACGCTCGAATGTCGTCCCAATTCCAGCGGATTTTTCCCAGCCAGCTTCTGCCAAACAGTGTGGGGCCATCCCCTGGCATGATCCATAGTGGGAGTTCATGCACTGCTCCATCATAGGAGACTTTGACTTCTGCGCTGCCAATTACAGGGATCAGCTCTTTGGTGTAAGTTCTTAGCTTGGTGTGAATGGGGCAGAGCTTGGGCCTGTGTTCCTTGTTGCACCACAGCCTGTCGAAGGCCTTTTTGCTCATTATGGACTGACTTGCACCTGTGTCCAGTTCCATGGATACTGGAATTCCGTTCAGTTCAACTTTTAACATAATCGGTGGACATTTCGTGGTGAAGGTGTGTACCCTGTATACTTCTGCCTCCTCGGTTCGAGTCTCTAGTTCAGCCTGATCCACCATGGATCGATCTTCCTCTGTAACGTGGTGGTTTGCAGGCTTTGCAGCTCGCCTGCACATTCGCTGGAGGTGTCCCATTGTTCTGCAGCCGTTGCACGCATAGTGCTTGAAGCGGCATTGATGGACCCGATGATCACCTCCACAACGCCAACAAGGTGTTAACTGCCTCGCATTAACGATTGATGGTGGACTCTGGGTCATCTGAGGTCATGCAGCAGCCAGCGTGTACATTCTGCCATGTATATTCCTGCTCGAAAACGACGTTACTTTGTGCATAGTACTAGCCGAAACCTCTTTATGCTGCACAATTTGTTTGGTGTTATCGCTGGTGGACATAAATACCTGTGCTATCGTTGTGGCTTTGCTCAGAGTCAGTGTTTCAACAGTCAATAGTTCGCGAAGAATTACCTCATGGCCAATGCCAAGCACAAAAAAGTCTCTTAGCATTTGTTCAAGGAATCCATCAAATTCACAATGTCCTGCAAGGCGCCTTAGTTCGGCGACGTAGCTCGCCACTTCCTCATCCTCCGACCGTTGACACGTGTAGAACCGATACCTCGCCATCAAAATGCTTTCCTTCGGATTTAGGTTTTCCCGGACCAGCGTACACAATTCTTCATTAGATTTGGTTGTTGGTTTTACAGGAGCTAGAAAATTCTTCATGAGGACATAGGTTGTTTCCCCACAAATGGTTAGGAGGATCGCTCTTCGTTTGGCAGTGTTCTCGTCTCCTTCCAGCTCCTTGGTCATGGAGTATTGGTCGAGCCTCTTCACGAAAGCCTCCAAATTGTCCCCTTCTGAGAACTTCTCCAGGATACCAACAGTTCTTTGCATTTTCGCGCAGTTGTTCGTTACTTCGTCGCCAAATATTATGCTCATAATAAAGGATGAAACTGAGTACTGTATGCAATGAGTAAGTGTGACCTTAGCTCCTTTAATTAGACTCCAGAGTGCAGGTACCACGTGGGGGGCCTACTTATAGCTTATATACAATGCTCCCAAGGGATGCGGTGAACTCTTGGGGCTCCAACAGGTGGGCACTCTGGTGGTGGTGTGATACAGGTTGCCAAGGGTTATATACATAACAGTCGTGGCCATCCAAACCATGGTCTAGAATCCACATCGACTTTGCGGGCCCCTTCCTCGGTAAAATGTTTTTTGCGGTGGTGGATGCATACTCCAAATGGGTAGAATGTGTGATCATGTCATCCAGCGCTTCCACTGCCACCATTGAGAACCTGAGAGCCGTGTTTGCCACGCATGGTCTGCCAGACTTCGTTGTCAGTGACAACGGACCATGTTTCACGAGCCTGGAGTTTCAAGAGTTCATGAAATGCAACGGCATAAAACACGTGAGGTCAGCCCCGTTCAAACCCGCGTCCAATGGTCAAGTGGAGGGGGCAGTTCAAACCATCAAGCAGAGCCTGAAATGCGAAACGCACGATTCCTTGCAGACATGCTTGTCACGCATACTGCTCAGTTACAGGACAAGGGCACACACGCTCACCGGGGTCCCGCTGTGGAACTATTGATGAAGAGAGGCCTCAAAACCAGGCTCTCTCTAGTCCATCCTGACCTTAACGATCATGTCGAAACCCAACGTCAATGCCAGCAGTGGTATCACGACCGCACCGCTGTGTCACGCGATATATCTGTAAATGACCCAGTGTATGTACTTAACCATGGTCAAGGGCCCAAGTGGCTCCCGGGCAATGTTACGGATAAGGAGGGTAACCGGGTGTATATGGTCAAGCTCAGGAATGGACAGATATGCAGGAAACACGTTGATCAAATCAAGCTAAGACACACTGACGAACCGGAACAGTTGGAAGAAGACACTGCGAGCTTAGACGACCAACCAACTCACGTCCAGCCATCAGAAGAACCCACTGTGGTCAACGCCCAGCCCCAAGTTGTGAGAGACTCGGAAATCACTGAGACGTTCAAACAGGGAGCGAAGGGCTCTGGACCATCTGAACTTGTAATATGGACTTGTGCCAAGAACTGGGGGGGGCTGGGGGTGGGAAATGATGTAATGTATGTACATAAGGTCTGCCCACCACCAGAGGGCACTACCGTCAGAGGTCCTAGGGTCATAGATACACTCATGCTGGGCCCGATATATAATCTGAACTTCACCTTTGTATTTTCACTTCTAGAAGCCATTAAAAACTGACCAGGTTATACCTGGTCACTGGCTCACAGTACGGAGTTCATTGTATCATTTCATACACCATAAGGAGGATATTGGAAAGGAAGTAATTCCTGAATTGATTAAAAGCAATATGAGAGATATTCAAATAAATAAAAGGAAAGTATTAAAGAAATTAAGTTAAGATAAAAGGTTAAGCTGAAGAAGAAAGTGTCGGGAACTGATGGGATATATTCAATGAACCTGAGGGGTACAGTAGCAAAGTGGTTATGTTACTGGACTATTAATCCAGAGGCCTGGACTAACGATGCAGAGACAAATCCCACCACAGCAGCTGTGGAATTTAAATTCAGTTAATTGAATAAATCTGGACCATGAAAATGTCAGATTGTCGTAAAAACCCATATGGTTCACGAATGTTCTCTAGGGAAGGAATTCGGCCATCCTTACCTGGTCTGGCTCCAGACCCACAGCAATGTAGTTGACCCTTAACAGCCCTCTGACTGGCCTACCAGGCCACTCAGTTGTTCCAACCACCACAAAGTAGTATACTAAAAATACAAGGACTGCAGCAGTTCAAGAAGGCAGCTCATCACTACATTCTCAGGGGCAGTTAGAAACGGGAAATAAATGCCCACATCCCATGAATGAATAAAAAAAGAGAAACAGCGGAGGCCTGGAAATTATATTTCAGGGTTCTATTGAGAGTGGATGTGTGCCAGGGAATGGTCAATGTAATATCCATTTTTAAAAAGAGAGACAGAACTAACCAGGGAAATTACAGGTAATTTAAGTTTAAGATCGATAAGGTTCGATGAAGAGAGTGCACAGATTTAGGATGATGGTCAAAAGAACCAGAGGCACATGAGGAAACACTTTTTTATGCAAAGTGTGGTTAGGATTTGGAATGCACTGCCTGATAGGGTGGTGGATACAGATTCAATTGTAGCCTTAAAACGGAATTGGATAAATACTTGAAGGAAAAAAAATTGTCGGGATATGGGGAACGAGTGGAGAATGGAACTAATTAGATTGCTCTTCGAAAAAGCCAGCATAGACTGGATAGGCCGAATGTCCTCCTGCTGTGCTGTACTGTTCTGTGATTCGGTAGAGAATATTTTGGAATTTTGGCAGATGGAATTCAATGTCAGTAAGTTTATGGTGATATATTTAGCTAATAAAATAGAAGTAATAATTAGACTTTGAATAGGGGAAGTCTGGGTGATGTGGAAGTGTAGAGAGATTTTGAGATTCAGGAACATAAGACTTTAAAAGCAGCACCTCATGAAGAAAAGGCCAGAAAGAAAGCTATAGGAATATTGGGTTTAATGGCAAAAGGAATAGAATATAAAAACCAAGATATAATGGTGAATCTATATAAAATCATAGTAAGATCAAAATTGGAGTACTGTGTGCAGTTTTGGGCTCCACACTATGGGAAAGGTATTGAGGTAACAGAGAGGATACAATGCAGATTCACAATTTTCCATTCTGCTGAAGTCAATGGAAAAGTAAATCGGGTGGGTCATATAATGACAACGACTTGTATTTATATAGCATCTTTAACAGAGTGAAATGTCCCAAGGTGCTTCACAGGACTATTAATCTTGGAGTATTGATCCACTACCTGCCGTTTTCTGCTACTGCCAAAAGTTAAAATGAGTTTCGTGGATCTACAATGTCTTTGAGCTAAACAAACTATGATTGTCTAAATACTGGAGTGAAACTGGTGAAAAAAGATCAGGGGCTAGAACCTCCACCTTTTTTGTATGCTTAACGCCCATTTTATCACTGAAATGACGTATAACGCCCATATATCGCCCAGTTTGGCACAAAATGGAAACTGGCGGGCATTTTTCAGAAACTTATTGCTGAGCGTTACTTTCCCCATGTGCTTAACGGCGAGAAAAAATATTACTGCCCGTCCACTTTTTTTGGGCGGAATCAGCAGAATGGGCGAATTCAACGGCCATAATATTACTTTCTGCACGGAATTAACGCCGAGATTCAATATTAACGCCCGCTCACTGTTTTTTGTCATAAAGAGCATATTTACCCAAACCAGCGGCCATGGAGATTGCCCATTGTCAATTTCACCACCTCTCACACATATCGCCCACAATATCGCTCGCTCAAAAAACCACCCACAAAAAGTGGAACTAACCGGAACTAATCACAGCGTTATGGACGCCATGTTCTTCATCACATGTCGCATCCTTTAAAAGGCTGCTGTGCTTCAACTTCGGCGGAGTTCGGATGTACTCTGCAGGTCGTTGGAGTTGGTGTGAACATCTTTAAAAACATCTTGACCACACTGCGACCGATTGGAATTGAAGAGGTGTGTTCGTCGGGATATTCCTTGTTTGTGAGCAATCAGTGGAAAACAGAGAGCTATGGGGCCTGTGCTTTCTCACCCTCTCTTGGTGACCAAATACATGCAGCAGACTCGACATCGCTGAAGGAATGCTCCGCTGCATTATGTGCCCAACGTAAGAAGTGACAGACAGATGAGGAGGACCAAACGTTACACACCCCACAAGTACAAGGAGAAGCATTCTTACCTCGACTTGCCTGATACCACCTTCCTTTGGAGACTGCGCTTCCACAAAGAGGTTATCACTGAGGTATGTCAGCTGATAAGGGCAGGTCTGCAGCCTGCCAACACCATCAGAACTGCACTGTCCGTCGAGGTCAAAGTCACCGCGGCACTGTCGTTCTACGCCTCGGGTTCTTTTCAGGCCACAGCTGCCGACATTTGCGGACTTTCTCAGCATGCCATACATTGCTGCATTAGACCCGTCACTGAAACCCTGTACGCACACAGGAGGGACTTGATCAGCTTCCCTATGACCAGGGAAGCACAAAGTGAGAGGGCTCTAGGATTCTCCAGAATTGAAAACTTCCCCTTGGTGTAGGGAGCAATAGACTGTACGCACATCGCGATGCGGGCACCTTTTCAGGATGCAGAGGTTTTCAAGGACCATAAGGGATTCCACTCCCTGAATGTCCAACTCATTGTCGACCACCAGCAAATTATACTGGCAGTGTATGCTCAATTTCCTGGCAGCATCCATGATGCTCACATCCTGCGTGAGAGCACTGTATCTGGCTTGTTTAACAATGAGCCACAAGGTCAATGCTGGATGCTTGGGGACAAAGGATATGGCCTCGCCACCTGGCTGATGACCCCGCTGCGTGACACCCACACCGAGGCCGAGAGGTGATACAACGATAGCCACAGAGCAACTCGCAATATCGTGGAGAAAACCATTGGAGTGCTGAATAGGCGCTTTAGATGCCTGGACTACTCAGGAGGCGAGCTCCAATACCACTCTGAGCAGATAGTTCAATTCGTGGTGGTGTGCTCCATGCTGCACAACTTAGCTATCAGGAGGGGACAAGAATTGCCTGATGAGTCTGACAGTCCACCTCAGCAGAGAGAGGAAGAGGAGGACGAGGAGGCGGACGCTGACATCGGCCCAGACAATCAGGCTGATGCTGAACCCATGTTCCCGCCCCCCTGTAGACCGCATAAAAGGGCCCAGGGTGGCATGATAGTTGCAAGAGCCTTCTGTCAGGAGCTCATCAATGAGTGCTTTGCCTGAAAGTACGTTGGTGTTATTTACAAGGCTGACACACTGCTGGGTGTGCAGGTCATACATCAATGGTGGGCATCACCTTGGTGACAGTTAAAGTTTAAGCTGATTGAAGTTAATTGTGATTATACCCTTTGATGTTAAGGAATCACCAGCATGTAATGGTGCAGCTATCTGAGCCAATGTGCTACAAGGTTTTGTTAAATAAAAAACATTTAAACCGAACATTAGTCTGAAATCATCAGTATTTCTTTACAAACCAACCCTTCCCCCCCCCGCCCCCCCACCCCGCTTCTCTTCCCCATCTCTATCCCTTCCCTTTCCTCTCATGACTCCAAGCTGCCTGGCCGAGGAGGTCCTCAGGAGATGCTTCACTGGCGGGTGGGGCGGGGGAGGGGGGGGGGTGACGGCTGAAGCGCTGCTTGGACGGATACGGGAGAGGACAGTCCCGAAGTGGGAACATGCTCCGAGCTGCTGGCTCTCATGTGTGGTTGGCAATGGGGGTGCGTCACCTTGGGGTGTAGTGCGGCACTCTGGGACCACTGGGAGCCCTCTGCCACCAGTGTTCCTGGCTACCAGCTCCAGGGCCTCCTCCATCCCTTCCATGTTATTTCTTATTTGTTGGACAAAAACTCGGTGCCAACTATGTTCTTGGTGCTTAGTAGGCTTTTTGCTGCTGGTGAATCTCCCTCGTGTATCCCACAACAGCCAAACAAGCACACACCACAGCCACACATGCTTTCAGTGCCTCTGAGCTCCCTCTCTCGCTGTCTCCTCTTCTGCACATGTCATGATGACCCTTGACCTCCTGAATCGCAGGAATCGGGCATTGCCATGCCATTGCTAAGGACGGTCACACTTTACGGCAGAAGGTCAAAATTACTTATCGCTACCGCCCATTTGATATCGCTCGCGGTAACGCCCATTTTCAAAAATGTAAACTAGGTGAGAATGGGCGAGAAGCCGGCGATCTGAAAACACTTTTTTAATGTCCACGCTAGAAATAATGCCCATTTTTGGGCGATAAGCCCAAAAGTGGAAGTTCTAGCCCCAGGCCTTTGAGATCCTGGCAAAAATGTGGTTGTCCTGGCCCAAAACATGGGCAGATTAAAGCCTATAGTTCGTGGGGCGGGCTGTGCCTAAGTTTATAATATAAGTTCTACTCTCTCTGGGCTACAGGCAAAGCAAACATTTGCCCAGAGAGCTTAACCTGCAGCACACTTGACTGAGGATTGCAAAATCTGCTGAGGAGGAAGCTCGTCAAGTAGGGGAAGTTGTTGTGGTGACACAGGCCACCTTCCAGTAAAAGCATCTCCGTGGAGGGAGGTTACTGCCCAAGAAATTAGTCACTCAGGATGGCCCAAAGCACTTCACAGCCAAGAGATAAATAAGCCAGAGATTCTGCTTCATTAATGATTTTGATTGAGGGATAAATGCTGGCCAGGCCATCTCTCTTATTTTTATTCAAACAGGGCCATGAATCTTTTAAATATACAGGGTTTCAGTTTAACATCTCATCTGAAAGAAAGCACCTCCAATAGTACAGCACTCCCTCAGTATTGCACTGAAGTACTATTTGATCTTGGTCCCGATATTTACTGGGACAAGATTTCCAAGCTGGGTGGAGGGAGTGGGGGGGAGTTCTGGTTGGGAAACCCAGAAGTCCAGTTTTTTAATCCACAGCGCACATTTTTTTTTAACAGGTTCCATGCCCGGAGGCCTGCCTAATTGATGGGCTTGGCTCCCTAGCGGGCGGGGAACGGGCGGGCGCCAGAATAGGGCACAGCCCAGGGCCAGGTAGATTTACTGCTGCATGGGGCAGATTGTGGGTGGCGGGGAGGGGAGACGAGGAGGTTTTGTTGGGCACAGTATGTTTTGAAGGGTCTGGGCATGATCACGGGGAACTGGATAGAGATTGAGGGCAGAAAGGGTGTTTGGGGCACGGTGATTGCTGAGGGTGGGGGTCAGTGATTGCAGAAAGATCCGCTCGCAGGGACGTGTTCCGATCGTGGGGAGGGTCCAATTGTGGGGCGGGTTCGATTGTGAGGAGGGAAACAGGTTAGCTCGGGGTTCGGGGGCAAGCACTCCTTCTGGCCCATAAACAGTGCTGGAAAAGCAATTAACTGTTCTATGCAGCAGTCCTTGTCTCCCTTAAGCCCGGGAAACCTGGCCATCCAGCATTAAAGCTAGAAGGGAGATAAATTTTGAGGCATGCAGTCTCATTAAAATCTTTAAATGAGCGAACTGCCCCCTGTCTCGCTGCCGTTGAAATCAGACATCGGGTCGGCGGTGGCGGGGGTGGGGGGGGGGAGGGGAGGGGTAGTCGAGGCGGGTTGGGCTTGGGATTGAGATTTTTAAAATGCTAACTTCCCACCTGACCCAAACCGACCCGTTTTTGGGGGTTAAAGTTACTCTCCCATGTTTCTGGAATGGTGCTTGCACCTACATTATTAAGACTCAGAGCCAAGAGTGCTACCGCTGAGATGAGGGCTACGCCTATAGCTTTAGATTTTTGATTGTATTTATGCAATGTGGTTGGTCACTTACATTTTTTAACTGCAACAGACAGTTGAGCTAAATAGAATTGTAATTATCAGACAACATCCATTGCATTTCATGCTCCCATACTATCTGTGGGTCTATTGGGACACCCGCTCGGCAAAGGTACCAGAATTCCAGAGCTGGGTGGGTGCAGCAGGAAGTGGTCTAACCTAAGTGTCGAAAATTAAAAATGTTAACTATTGGTTGCTCCCTGGTTCACGCGCTGTACTTCTATGGCAATCAGTCTCTGAGATCTTTGGCCTTTTTGGATGTGGCGTTATGGAGTTGGATGACTGTATATGGAATCACTGGGAGCATAATGGGCATACTAAGCGTCAGGTCTCTGTGCCCAATGATACTGACCTCCCACACCCAAATCGTTGTGGTGCTTTGGGTGATTCAACTCACGTTATTTCCGCCCGCCACCATCGTAATTATAGCTTACTTTTAAGATGCTTGAGTTGAGTTAATGTCAGGATAATTTAAATGTCTCTTTGATAAATGGAAAGATATAATTCTCAAAAATGAGCTTTGCTTCTAATGTTTTAATTTATAGATGTGAATGTGAATGTTTGAAAACTGTTTCAAAGAGCATGAAATATAAAATGTTGTCACTGGAGGGCACTATTGTTGTCCTACACGGTTTTAGGCAACAATGAGCAGAAATGAGTGTGGGCCCCTTTCCAGCCCCAGACTCGGCGCTGCACACGCCGGCCTCATGATATCTGTGAGGTGAGCTGCTGGCGCTTGTTGCGTCTCCACAGGCTACGTTATTTTTCTCATTGAACAATGGTAAAACATTGGGGTAGAAATTCGTATGTGTTATGCCCATTTTACACCTGAGAAACTGGGACAAGGCGTACCAATTTAGCAGTGGTTCAGCTAAATTGGTTGTCTGCCTTGGGTAGCAGGTACTGGTCATGCAGTGAAAAATGGTTAATCGTTACTTTATAGTCCCCGCAAATTCTAACCGTACCGTCCTCCTTGAGTACCAGAACAATCGGACTGGCCCAGTTGTTGAATTCCACCGGCGCAATGATGCCTTCACGTTGCAGCCTGTCCAGATTGATTTCCACTTTTTCACGCATCAAGTACAGTACCGCCCGAGCCTTGTGGTGGATGGGTCGCGTACCAGGAATGCATCTGCACTTTCGCCCCCGAAAAGCTTCCAATGCCTGGCTTGAATAACGAAGGAAACTTGCTTAGAACCTGGGTACATGCAATGTCTTTGACGGACGAAAGTGTTCGGATGTCATTCCAGTTCCAACGGATTTTCCCCAGCCAGCTTCTGCCAAACAACGTGGGGCCATCTTCTGGCACAATCCACAGCGGGAGTTCATGTACTGCTCCATCAAGGAGACTTGGACTTCAGCACTGCCAATTACAGGGATTAGTTCCTTGGTGTAAGTCCTTAATTTGGTGTGAATGCGACTGAACTTGGGCCTGTGTGTCTTCTTCCCCCACAGCCTGTCGAAGGCTGTTTTACTCATTATGGACTGATTTGCCCCCATGTCCAGCTCCATAGACACTGGAATATCGTTCAGTTCAACTTTCAACTTTATTGCTGGGCATTTCATTGTGGACGTGTGTACCCGTACACCTCTGCCTCCTCAGTACCAGTTTCCAATTCCTTCTGATCCACTGTGGATCGATCTTCCTCTGCAATGCGGTGGTTTGCAGGGTTTACAGGGTTTGCAGCTCGCCTGCACATTTGTTGGAGGTGTCCCATTTTCTGCAGCCATTGCAAGCTTAGTGCTTAAAGCAGCATTAATGGGGCCGATGATCACCCCTGCAGCGCCAACAGGGTGTTAACTGCCTCGCATTAACAGATGATGGCGGACTCTGGGTCAATTGAGGTCGGACCACAGCAGCCGGTGTGTACGTTCTGCCATGTACATTTCTGCTCAAAACCGACATTACTTAATGCACAGTACTGGCCAAATGTTCTGCGAAATCTGTTTGGTGTTGTCGCTGGTGGAAAATAAATGCCTGGGCTATCGTTATGGCTTTACTCAGATTCGGAGTTTCTTCAGTCAACAGTTTGCGAAGGATTGTCTCATGTCCGATGCCCAGTACAAAAAAGTCTCTGAGCATTTGTTCTAAGAATCTCTCAAACTCACAATTTCCTGCAAGGCGCCTTAGTTCGGCGATATAGCTCGCCACTTCCTGGCCCTCCGATTATTGACATGTGTAGAACCGATATCTCACCATCAAAACTCTTTCTTTAGGATTTAGGTGCTCCCAGACCAGCGTACACAGCTCTTCGTAGGATTTCTCTGTTGGTTTAGCCAGGGCCAAGAGATTCTTCATGAGGCCATAGGTTGTTGCCACACAGACAGTTAGGAGAATCACCCTTCGCTTGGTCGCGTTCTCGTCCCCTTCCAGCTCGTTGGCCACAAAGTATTGGTCGAGTCTCTCCACGAAGGCCTCCCAATCGTCCCCCTCTGAGAACTTCTCCAGGATGCCGACAGTTCTTTGGATTTTCACGCCGTTGTTCGTTACCTTGTCGCCAATTGTTATACTCATAATAAATGGTCAGACTGACACTGTGTAATGAGCAAGTGTGACCTTAGCTCCATTATTAAGGTTCCAGAGTGCAGGTACCTCGTGGGTGGGCCAGTTTATACACTGTGCTCCCAAGGGATGCTGGGATCCCTTGGGACTCAAACAGTTAGGCCCTCTGGTGGACAGGTGTGATGCAGGTTACAAGGGGTTAAATACATAACAGGTACAGCAAGTAATCAGGAAGGCAAATGGAATGTTGGCCTTTATTGCAAGGGGGATAGAGTATAAAAGCAGCAAAGTCCTGCTACAACTGTACAGGGTATTGGTGAGGCCACACCTGGAGTACTGCGTACAGTTTTGGTCTCTGTATTTAAGGAAGGACACACTTGCATTGGAGGCTGTTCAGAGAAGGTTCACTAGGTTGATTCCGGAGATGAGGGGGTTGACTTATGAAGATAGGTTGAGTAAGTTGGGCCCATACACATTGGAGTTCAGAAGAATGAGAGGTGATCTTATCGAAACATATAAGATAATGAGGGGGCTCGACAAGGTGGATGCAGAGAGGATATTTCTACTCATAGGGACTTAGGGGTCGAACTTGGTGCACTCACCACCCGCTGTCTCCGAGTTTTCTGGGCGGTCTCTCCTCCGAGCGAGTTTGGTGGAGGCCTCCCACGGGGAGGGAAGTGTGCTGGCGACCGCCCGCTGATGTCCGCTGGCGTTCAACGGGCGTAAGTGTCCTCCTGCCCGCCAAGATGTCAGTTTGGTCTGGGCGGGAGTCCGCTGCAGCAGGGGGAAGGGCCGCCGCGTGGAGGCAGGTCTAACCTCAACGGTAAGTATGAAGTCCTGCAAAGAAAGTTAGTAAACTTCTCTTTATTTTTTTTCCAGCAATTCAGGTAGATGAGGTCCCCTGAAGGTTTTCCAGTGTTTTTTTGTATTTTTTGAAAATGTTTATTTTATCTGTTCCCCCCTCCCTGGGCCCGACTCAATCCTCGGCGATATTTTGCCGAGGATTGCATTTGCTGCTGAGATTGGGATCTCGCACCCGCTGCCGCCCAGATTCATGGCGTAAGTCCTTTTTTTGCCACCGGCCGGTCTTTCCAGGACTTTTTTGTTGAAAATTCTGCCCAAAGTACCATCAGGATCTCAGCGGTCCTTTGGGCGACACTTGGGTGGAACTTAGCTTCAACCAAGTTCGGGGCCATAGTCTCAGAATAAGGGGCCGCCCATTTAAAACTGAGGCGAGGAGAAATTTCTTCTCTCAGAGGGTTGTAAATCTATGGAATGCTCTGCCCCAAAGAGCTGTGGAGGCCAGGACATTGAATATATTTAAGGCGGAGATAGACAGATTTTTGAGCAATAAGGGAATAAAGGGTTATGGGGAGTGGGCAGGGAAGTGGAACTGAGTCCATGATCAGATCAGCCATGATCTTATTAAATGGCGGAGCAGACTCGAGGGGCCAGGTGGCCTACTCCTGCTCCTATTTCTTATGTTCTTATGTTCTTATTCACAGAGCACCAATGAGCAGGAGCAGGAGCAGTTTCAGGTGGAAAGGACTGCTCAGGAAATAGCTCACCGGAGGGACAGCTCATGTCCTACCTTTACTAAAGAGGACAGAGATGCAGACGTCATGGGTCCAGCCTTTAAAAGAAAGATACTCTGCGCATTGTTCAATGCATTGGACTGCCTGCCAAGGAACATCCAGAACATATCAGAGACTGTGGAGGAGTCAACTTGGCTGGGGTTCCGGCACATGACATCAACAGTCTGCAAGGAGACCATAGGTTAATGAGAAGAATCTTGAACCATGTGTGCAGGGGATTGCCATTGTCCACAAGCAGCAAATCTCTCACTTGTTATGCAAGGGCAAAAAGTGGTGGTTGGAGAACTGGCACAAAATAAGAGTGTCATGGCAGCTGCCAGGGTAGCGGGCACAGACCTACATCATGCGTTGATTCTGATCACACAATGGTTGTCCATTAATGGAGCGGAAAAATCATAACGTAATGCAAGCAGAGGGCCTGAGATTTACAGGGAGGGTGTGGGGAGGCTGAAAACAGCCTGAGAACCCAGCAAGGTCGGGGACACGGAGGTCCTACTGAACTTAATGGCAGGATATCAATAACATTTTTTCGCTCTGTTTCCTACCCGGCAGGTGGAAGATAAAACCAATGGCTAGAGGCCACAGCCAGGGGGTGGTACTTTGGGAGAAGATTTAAATATGTTATTTAAGTGATCCGCCTCTCCTTGGGGGGGGTCTCTCGGCCTCCTGGATATCTGCCGATGCAAAAAAGGTGGAGGGCGTGTGCACAGCGTATTGGGGTCGCGTTTCCTGTATTTAGCTCCTTAACCTCCAACGACCCTTTTCTGTCTGTCATGGGGGATTAATATCGTGGCAAAAATGTCTGCCAAAACTTTCCAATATTTCAACTGTGAGCTGGAAATGGCTGCCTGCCACCCATGTAAGCGGGATGCAGAACTGGCGATACCACATGGGTTAAGACAGGAATCATGTTGACGGTCATTTCATTTAAATTTGTATATATTCATTCGGGACATGCCTATTTCCAATGGCCGCTGCGGCTGCCTAAATTGAGGTACACTCGAAAATCAGAGTGAGTGGACAACAACTTGGTGGTTTTGTTATCCATGTGATTTTCGTCTTGCTGCTCCCCATTTTTAAATGTAAACGGGGCTTTTGCAAGACCAAATCACCCCTATTCTATTTTTCCTATCACTGAAATCAGCCATCTCCAAACAGAACAGAGGTCACACCTTGGATTTGCACTGCTCTGCCATTAACCTCCGCCAGCCTCCTGGTTGATTTCAAGAAATTGCTGCATTTGCACATTAATTATGGATTAAACTCGCTGCAGAAAGTTTGGGCTGGCACTTAACAGTGAGGAAAAAAGTTGAACTAACGAGGCACGAAGTGGGAAGCTCCATTCCAGCAAAGTTGAGACCATTTTATTTGCATAACTCCGATCCTTCCTGTCCCTCCCGAACTTGGTCACCTGCCTGTAACAAATAATCCCCACAGCAACAACTTATATAAATACAATGGGCTAGAAATTCGGCTCCGTAGCGCCCAATTTTTCAGTGCTATGGGTGCCATTTAGTGTCAAAAATGGCATTCGTGCCATGTGCACGCACTGCTGGTGCTTACTGCCACCGGACGGCATCTTGGTGAGGTAAGTAGATCAGGCGTTAGAAGCATGCGTCGAAGGTATGTTGAGTAGGCAGATCATGACACCAATCAGCGTGCAATGCAGATTTGATGTCAACGCTGCTATTTTCATCATCAACGCTGGAGATAATGCCCTTTCTCAATCTTGCACTGCTAAACGTGCATTCAGCAGCGGCAAGTATGTCCCACTAGCGAAATTCAAAGGGATCATCAACCACTCTCAGGTTAGCTGCTGATTAGGTTCTACTGGCTTTGTGTAAATGTGGTTGGTGATTTCCAGAGTTGTTAAAGTTGGTGAGGTGATTGGGAGTGGTGCTGTGAGTGGAGAAGGCCTTGGTTCTGACTTTAAGGGTTCTGGTCAGACCACTTGCTCCCAGTGATGGGTACTCCAGTTGCCTACCCCCTTGGCCTGCCGCATGAAAGGTAGATGCAGGAAGACATCAATGAACTGGTCAGATGGGCAGAACCGTAGCAATTGGAATTCAACCCGGAGAAGTGTGAGGTAATGCATTTGGGGAGGGTTAACAAGCCAAGGGAATACACAAGTGTAGAGGAACAAAGGGACCTTGGAGTGCATGTCCACAGATCCCTGAAGGTAGCAGGTCAGGTAGGTAAGGTGGTTAAGAAGGCATTAGGAATACTTGCCTTTATTATCTGAGGCATAGAATACGAGAGCAGGGAGATTATGCTTGAACTGTATAAAACACTAGTTAGGCCACAGCTAGAGTACTACATGCAGTTCTTGTAAAGTCCTGTTCCCTCAGCACAGATTCACATGAGGCATGTAGTGAAGTCAAGGTCACTCTGGACCTGCACCTTTATTTCACAGCTCTGGAATGCTGCACTTGCCTGAGACCTGTCCTTATATACCTGTCACTTGCAAGTGCACCCCTGGTGGTAAGGTATGCTGGTGGTTACAGGTCATATCTTATTACAGTTATGTATAGCATGTTAGGATACAGTTATATATAATAATGTAAGATACATGACATCACCCTCCCCCAAGGTCTTATTGGCTTTATAGGTTCAGTCTCTCAGGTGGTCTATGCTCTCGCATGGAGCGTCTGAGTTGTGGTTTAGTTGTTTGCCTTGGTGTCTATATTTCTTTGGGTGTGGTTGCTGGTATCTCGCCTGGGCTGTCTGTTTCGATTAGTGTGATTGTTATTGACTCGCCTGTGCTGTCTGTTGGGATTGCCCTTTACTCAGGTTGTTCCCTTTGTCTGTCCACCAGGTGTGGTGCGAGTTCCACATTGTAGTCTGCCTCTGGTTCCGCAGTGTTGTTGATAAATCTGCTTTTGACTTGGTCTACATGCCTCCGGCAGGTTTTGCCATTGTCCATTTATACTACCAGTAGCCTGTTTCCTTCCTTGCCCGTTACTTTCCCTGCAAGCCATTTGGGACCCCTGTCATAGTTTAGTACAAACACTTTGTCCCCTATCTCATTCCATCTCCCCCTTGAATTTCTGTCATGGTACTCAGTCAGCTTACGGCGTTTGCCTCAACGATTTTGTGCATGTCTGGGAGGATTAATGAGCGCCTTGTTTTTAAAGTCCTTTTCATCAACAGTTGCGCGGGGGGGATCCCAGTCAATGAGTGCGGACGAGATCTGTATGCCAGCAGCAGTCGCAACAGGCGACCCTGCAGCGTGGGACCTTGGATTTTAAGCATGCCTTGTTTAATGATTTGCACTACTCTCTCCGCCTGGCCGTTGGAGGCCGGCTTGAATGGTGCCTTCTTGACGTGATTTATGCTGTGGTCAATTATAAAATCTTGGAATTCTGCGCTGGTGAAGCACGGACCATTGTCACTGACCAATATGTCAGGGATTCTGTGCGTTGCAAACATGGTTGCGAGGCTCTCCACAGTGGTGGAGGTTGTGCTCGACTTAAAAATGGTGCATTCGATCCACTTTGAAAATGTATCTACAACTACGAGGAACATTTTGCCCATGAATGGGCCCAAATAGTCTACGTGCACCCACGACCACGGTTTGGTAGGCCAGGGCCAGGGGCTCAGGGGAGCCTCCCTGGGGGCATTGCTGAGTTGGGCACAAATGGTTCACCTTCGGACGCAGAGCTCCAAGTCCGCATCAATACCAGGCCACCAGACATGGGATCTGGCTATGGCCTTCATGAGAACAATCCCCGGGTGCTCGCGATGGAACTCCCGGACAAATGCCTCTCTGCCTCGCAGAGGCATGACTACTCGGCTGTCTTACATCAGGCAGTCTACTTGTAGTGATAGCTCATGCATGCGCCTGTGAAAGGGTTTTAATTCCTCGGGGCAGGCATCACGAGCCTCTGCCCAGTCACCGGTTCGGACACATCTTTTTACGAAGGATAACGTGGGGTCGCTGGCCGTCCAGGCTCTGATTTGGCGAGCCGTCATGGGCGAACCTATGGGCTCAAAAGGCATTGATTGCGATGACTATCTCACAGTCCTGTTCGTCAGACCCTTCCGTGGTCGCCAGGGGTAGCTTGCTGAGCGCGTCAGCACAGTTGTCTGTGCCTGGTCTGTGCCTTATGGTATAGTCGTAGGACGCCAGCATGAGTGCCCACCGTTGAATTCGCGCTGAGGTGTTGCCATTTATTGCCTTGCTCTCGGATAGGAGGGATGTGAGGGGCTTGTGGTCGGTTTCTAATGCGAACTTGGCCCCGAAAAGGTATTGGTGCATCTTTTTGACACCGTACAGGCACGCGAATGTCTCCTTCTTTACCATTCCGTACCTGCGCTCCGCCCGCGAAAGTGACCTGGAGACATAAGCCATGGGTTGTAATTTGCCTGCACTATTGACACGTTGTAAGATGCACCCGACCCCATACGCTGACGCATCGCATGTGAGAACTAGCTTTTTACCTGGGTCAAAAAAAGTCAAAACACTGTTGGAACATCAAAGGTTGTGTGCCTTATTGAAGGCGCGTTCTTGGGCGTCCCCCCAAAACCAATCGCACCCCTTCCTGAGTAGCACGTGGAGAGGCTCCAGCAGCGTGCTCAAGTTCTGCATAAAGTTCCCAAAGTAATTGAGTAGCCCGAGAAAGGCGCGCAGTTCTGAGACATTCCGGGGCCTGGGTGCCAGGCGAATTGCTTCTGTTTTGGACTCTGTTGGGTGGATTCCATCAGCGGCAATCCTTCTGCCCAAAAATTCAACCTCGAGAAACAGGCACTTGGATTTCTTGACTCATAGGCCTACCCGATCCAACCGCTTTCGTACTTCCTCCAAATTACGGAGATGGGAGTCGGTGTCCCTGCCCGTGATAAGTATGTCGTCTTGAAATACAACCGTCCCCGGAATGGACTTGAGCAGACTCTCCATGTTGCGCTGGAATATGGCAGCTGCTGACCTGATGCCGAATGGGCATCGATTGTACATGAAAAGGCCTCGATGTGTGTTGATGGTGGTGAGTAGCTTGGATTCCTCGGTCAATTCCTGCGTCATATATGCAGATGTGAGGTCTAGTTTTGAGAAAAGTTTACCTCCAGCCAATGTGGCAAATAAGTCCTCCGCTCTGGGCAGCGGATACTGGTCCTGTAGGGAGACTCTGTTTATGGTAGATTTGTAATCCCCACAGATTCGTACGGATCCATCAGGCTTCATAACTGGGACGATGGGATTTGCCCAGTCGCTAAATTCCACAGGTGATATAATGCCTTCCCGCAGAAGCCTGTCTAGTTCGTGTTCAATCTTTTCCCTCATCACATAGGGTACAGCTCTGGCCTTGTGATGGACTGGTCTAGCATCCTGTGTGATGTAGATTTTGACTTTGGCCCCTTTGAAAGTGCCCACACCTGGCTGAAAGAGATGTTCAAATCGCTTTATAACTGTTGAGCAGGAGGTCCGTTCCTCTAATGACATGGCATGTACATCATCCCATTTCCAGCCAGCTTTGCCAGCCAGCTTCTCCCCAGCAATGCTGGGGGGTCTCCGGGGACAATATACAGGGGAAGTTGGTTCACTGTCCCTTTGTGTGTGACAGAGAGCATGGCGCTGCTGAGGACTGGTATGATTTCTTTGGTATAGGTCCTTAGTTTGGTGTCGACCCTTGAGAGTTTTGGTCTGTCTCTTTTATGCGGCCACAGTTGTTCAAATTGTTGAGCGCCCATGAGAGATTGACTCGCTCCTGTATCCAGCTCCATGTTGACAGGTATCCCGTTGAGTAGGACCCTCATCATTATAGGAGGCGTCCTGTTGTAGGAGCAGCGGCCATTGATCATGTTGACCCGCTGTACATCGGTGTCCCGGTTACTGTCCCCACCGTCTTCTGGTCCGCTTTCTGACCCATCCGATTCGTATACCAGCCGGACTGCCATTTTTTTGCACATGCGGGCCAAATGCCCTGTATATTCACAGTTTCTGCAAACAGCCTGCTGAAATTGACGAGTGCCCACCCTCACACCTCCAGCACAGACTGCTTCCATTGTTCCCAAAGAATGAGCTGCGTCTGGCTGATCTCTCTTGAGCTTCTCTCAGTTTGTAGTTGATTGTTCGCATTGTGTGTTGATGAGGTGTGAACGGCCGTTCCTGTGGCCCTTGATGGCTTCTGGCGCCACTGCCTGCTGTCGAGAGCCTGTTCTCCCAGTTTTGTCTGTGTGTGGGGGTAGCAGCAGCTGTGAACTCCTTGTTCCGATATTTCGTTAGTTGTCGTACCTGCATTGTAAATCAACCTCGTTTCTTCTTCTCCTATCAAGAATATCTGTGCAACCAGTGCTGCTGCCTTTAAGGTCAGGTTCTTGGTCTCTATGAGCTTTCGGAATAGGCCACGCAGGCATATTTCTTCAATGAAAAAGTCTCTCAGCATTTCTCTCCTCAGTTCATCGGAGAACTCACATAAACTAGCCAACCTCCGAAGTTCCGCCACAAAGTCGGGTATGCTCTGGCCCACACAGCGTCTGTAGTTGTAGAACCTGTGTCTGGCCATGTGTAGGCTACTCACTGGCTTCAGGTGGTCTCTTACCAGTGTGCTCAATTCTTCAAACGACTTGCTTGCTGGTTTCTCGGGTGCCAGCAGATCCTTCATTAAAGCATATGTTTTCGAGCCACAGCTGGTCAAGAGATGGGCTCTTCTCTTGTCTGCTTTGTCGTCTCCTAACCAGTCTTTGGTTACAAAGCTTTGCTGGAGCCTTTCTACAAAGTCCTCCCAATCATCTGATCCGTTGTTCGCCATTCTGTGGTTTCTCTAATCCCGTAACTCGTCGCCACTGTAAAGTCCTATCCCCTTAGTACAGATTCACACGAGGCATATAGTGAAGTCAAGGTCACTCTGGACCTGCACTTTTATTTCACAGCTCTGGAATGCTGCAATTGCCTGAGATCTGTCCTTATATACCTGTCTCTTGCAAGTGCACCCCTAGTGGTAAGGTATGCTGGTGGTTACAGGTCATCTCTTATTACAGTCATGTATAGCATGTTAGGATACAGTTATATATAATAATATAAGATACATGACAGTTCTGGTCACCACATTATAGGAAAGATGCCATTACATGAGAGAAGGTACAGAGGAAATGTACGAGGTTGTTGCCTGGAGTGGAGAATTTTAGCTATGCGCAAAGATTGGATAGGCTGGGGTTGTTTTCTTTGGAACAGAGGAGGCTGAGGGGAGACCTTATTGAGGTGTACAAAATTATGTGTGGCCTAGATAGAATGGATAGGAAGGACCTATTTCCCTTCGCAGAGGGTTCAATAATCAGATTTAAAGTAACCGGTAGGAGGTTTAGAAGGGATTTGCGAGGAAATGTTTTCACCCAGAGAGTGGTGGGGGTCTGGAACTTACTGCCTGAAAGGGTGGTCGAGGCAGAAACCCTCATCACATTTAAAAAGTACTTGGAGTTGCACTTGAAGTGCCATAACCTACAGGGCTACAGACCAAGAGCTGGAAAGTGGGATTAGGCTGGATAGCTCTTTGACAGCCGGCACGGAAGGATGGGTCGAAATGGCCTTCTTCTGTGCTGTAAATTTCTATGATTCTATGCAGCAGAAGCAATGAAGAAGAGGACAAGCTGCTCACAAAAGAAGGAGGAGGAGGGGAGGAAGAGGAGGAGGAAGAGGAGAACAGAAGAAAGAGGAAAAGCAGGGGGAAGGGAGGAGGCAACACGTACATCTTGTCTCCGGCCAGGGTGTCCGTAACTGCCTCATTTGACCAGTATTCCACTGAATGCAATCCCAAATCCCCATCTTTCAACAGTCACACACCTTACCATCCCTCTGTTCCGGACTGTCACAGCATCCTTTTGGTCACAATGCTGAAATAAAAGCCACCACAAAAGAAACACTCCAAACCAACTTTATACATCAATCCATCTAATAACAAAGTCAGCTAATCACCTTGTGCATTCCCTTAGTGTCTGACTTCAGTGTAACTTTGCCTGTCCGAGTGCTCATACGCAGTGCTATCCCAGAGGCTTCAGCATGGCTGGTGGAAGGCTGCTGACTTTCAGTGGGGGAGACTGCAGATGGCCTTGCAAGACGACCTCGAGCAGCTCTGGACCTAGAAGGCCATCTGTCGCATGTGCGGCAGGCAACAGCAGGGGCACTGGCAGAGTGGCAGTGGTGGGATGACAAATGCTATCCTCCTGAGAAAGGACAGGTGGTTCTTGCTCCACGGAGCCTGCATGAGAGCAGTCTGAGCTTACCTGACCGAAGTCTGAGCTTCCACAGCAGCACTCAGATATTGGGTAGCTTCTACTTGTGCTGCAATGGAAGCTGAGACATCAGCCATCAGATGCTGCATAATGGTTGGGTCCACAAGTGCGCTAATGGAGTTGCCCATCACTTCCATGTTGGAAATCATGGGCTCCAAGTTCTGCGCAATGGCCTGTGCAAGGTTGGTGCCAGACTCCATGCTCCTTGACATTGCACTCAGGCTTTCTGGCAGGCCTGCCAAGGCACCAAGCATTTCTTTGTGCATACCCATCAGCCACCTTCTGTAGGCCACTCCATCAAAGTGCTCATCTGAGTCTTCTACAGCAGAACGTGTGTGCAACCTTGCCCTCTGGGGGCTGCCACCTGTGCTACCCTTTCTTTTGTCCTGTCTGCAGGTCACTTGTGTCTCACCACGTGCAGATCCTGTTTATAATCTATCCTCTAAAGTATGCAGAGTGTCAATATCTGAGCTAGTGGCTGTGAGTGTGAAATCAATGATGGTGCTGTGTCTTCATCATCAGTGCCTTGTTGCTCTTCAATCTGCTGCTCCTCCACCACTGCCTGTTGAGGGTATCTGAAAGGAGAAAGGCGCAAGGGTAGGGTTGTGGCGAGGGGAGTGGAGGAAAGCAAAAGGTGCATGCTTACACCATGTGCAGCTTATAAAGCAGAAGAGATTGTGGGATGATGGGCAAGTGAGATGTGTGAAGGAGCATTATGTATGATAATACCATCAGCCCTCCCAATAATGGCCAGCACCATCTCCTCCATTGGGTTAAGGTTATGCAAGCACACCTGTCCCCTGCCAATGAGGTTCTGCTGCCTCCTGTTGTGAGCCATTTTATTTTGCAAGAGAAAGGGAAGTGTGTCAGTGAGTGTGGTGCAATGCGTTTGTGCAATGTGCCTGTCATGGTTGAATAGCTGTGTGTGCAAGCTGTGAGACTTGGGTGTGAGATTTGCAACAATGATAAATGTGTGAGGATGAAGTGAAGCTATGATTGTGAGGCATGAGTCATTTTTGGTAGAGATTGTTGGTAGGTGAGCGATGGGGATGTGGTGCATTGAGCACTCTAAGGATAGTTGTGCAGATAGCGGGATATGGCATTTGAAGATGAATTCACTGACCGTGATCACTCTCATGAGGTCATTAAACTTCTTTCTGCATTGCATCCAGGTGCTCTGGGCAGCTCTGCTGGCATTGACCACGATGGCTATCTGCTCCGATTGTCTTTCCTGAATTTGCCTGGAGGACCTCCAGGCCTCCTGTACAAACAGGACCTAGCTCCTCCTTTCCACCTCTTGCACCGAGGCCTCCAATGCTGCATCTAAGAACCTTGGACATCAGCTCTTCTGCCATCAGTAGTACTCTGTCCTGCTCAGATTCTGTTCACCAATCAGTTGAACTTCAATTCTCATTGGAAAAATCAGAGCTGCAATACAAGATGCAACGCGGCTCAAGGACCAAGAATTCCTACAGGATGAAGTGGAGGCACTAGTTACTGTAACTGAGGCCAAATGGCATGAGCTGGACACCAGCAGAGATCACATAAAAGTTTCACCAAAAGAAATGAATAAATACTGGAACCAACTTGCAGAAGATTACTGTGCAATGATGAACATCCGGAGGTCTGGAGGCCAGTGCAAAAAGAAGTGGCAGGACCTTGGTCAAGTAGATGGTGTAAGTAATATTTTCATTTATTCACTGGAATTGAAATTGTAAATGTAACCATCTGTATATGTCCCACCCAGCAGAAAGACACCGTCTCTAAAAAGTTATGTTTTCATCTTTGCAGAGGAAGGTGGCACACAACAAAAGGGAAAGAACTTGAACAGGAGGAGGCCTGGCAAATCTGCACCCACTGACACACTTGGAAGAGTGGGTCGCTACTTTGATGGGTCCTGCCTGGAGAAAAGCAACCACCACTGCACAAGCTGGGCCCACACTGGAGGGAGAGGGTAAGTCCTGCAAATTCCAGTCTGGTGATGTTAAGTACTGCACGGGCTAGCCATGCTTCGGTTCATGGGGTGTCTCCGTCAGCTATGCTTCGGTTGATGCAATGTGCTATCGTTCATCGTGGTCCTTCAAATGAGCCTGCTGCCTGCGCTGTGTGAGCCTACTCATGCCACCCTGCCCCCTCCTCTGCTGCTAACCATTTGTCTGTTCTGTTATATTTTGCAGAACTTGTGGCCAACCCTGACGAGGCTGAAGCCGATGCAGAAGAAGATTCAGACGCGGATGAGCCTGAAGAGGAGAACATCTTCCAATTCCACCTTCTAGACCAAGAGCATGGGAGTGAGGGGATGGGGTAGAGGGAGGTGATGGATGAAGCCCACACTGTTGTATTCACTCTGGAGGAGGTGCAGCTGCCGCCCATTGAGGTGCCAGGCACTTTCCTGAGTGGTACGAGTGTTAGTGGGACATTCCATGGTTTCTCTCAGTCCGAGGCTGGGGATTCCAGTGGGATGCAGCGAGGCACACCCAGGGCCCCACTGTCCGAGGCTGCGGGTCCCAGTGGGATGTAGCGAGCCCCTCCCAGGGTGAGGAGGGGAAGGAGAGTTCGCCAGTGCTCTCCTGAGGTGCAGGATGTAACAGATGTGGTTCTGATGATGGCAATGAGCGTGGAGAACATTGACCTTACACGAGCACTCCTAGACATCATCAGTAGGGTGGGTGATGAGGGATCGGGACTGTCAGGAGAACTAACAACACTCTCGCGAGAAATGGGAACATTGTCTGGGCACATTCGGGATGGAATGTCGCAGATAGCTGACAGGGAAGTGGAGCTAAGTCCATGATCAGATCAGCCATGATATTAAATGGCAGAGCAGGCTCGAGGGGCTAGTTGGCCTGCTCCTGCTCCTATTTCTTATGTTCTTATGTTCTTATACACTGCCAATGAACATGAGAGAGGGAATGTCGCAGATAGCTGTTACACTGTTGGTGAACATTAGGGATGGAATTTCACAGGTAGCTGATACACTGTTGGTGCACATGAGGGAGGGAATGTCGGAGGTAGTTGAGACGTTGTCGGGGCACATGAGGGAGGGAATGTCGGAGGTAGCTGCTGCAATAAGGGAACACGCCCAGACACCGCGGCCATTGATGGAATCAACTGCCACTCCCACGCCAATCCCCAGATCAACCTCTGAAGAGGCCCAAGCCGGGACCTCTACATTACAGGCTGCCGATGCGCTCCAACAAGAAGTGTGCATTACCCGAGATGCTCGATAGAATAAGCTTGGTACCAACCCGAGAAACACTGCGCCACCGCCTGTGGGCAAGGGTGGAGTCAACAAGACCAAGCGCAGCAGGCGGTCTTAGAATAAGGTGGAGGAGAGATGGGTGCAGCCATTGTTTGCTGCTGCTGTTGTTGTTGTTGTTGTTGTTGTTGTTGTCGTTGTTACTGTTGTTCTTATCTTATTGTTATTTAACTGTTCTCAAATTAAAAGTTTTTTGTAAATGATGTAAATTTACAAATTTAAAAGTTTGTAAGTGATCTTAACTGAATAGTTTAAAGTTTGGTGCAAGAATACTTTTATTAAAGTTAAGTTAAGTACAAACAAGTGTTAACATTTTGAATAAAGTATATATTTTAAATTATAACTGAATCATTTACATTATTTGTTCCATTATTAACACAACTTTTTGAATTAAAGAAGAATCATTTACGTTATTTGTTCCATTATTAACACAACACAACTTTATGGAACAGATCCAAACAGTAAACATGGTCCATTTTGAATAGTTGCCGCTGAGCCTTCAGGCAGCAAAGCGTTCACGGATGAGCTGCTGGCGCAAGGATCGAGCAATCGTTAAAGGGGCAAGATGGTCCGTCCTCTCCCGCCGTCGTGCTCCGGGTTCTGGTAGTTGCATGGCTTCCTCGTCCTCTTCCTCCTCCTCCTCCTTGTCATCTGCATCTTCCTCCTCATCATCAGCCACTCTCATTGCAGGTGGGTCTTCTACTACCAGCTACTGCTACCTCATGATGGCTAAGTTATGCAGCATGCAGCACACAACAGTGAACTGACCGACAATCTGAGGGGAGTATTGCAAGTAGCCAGAATGGTCCAAGCTTCAGAAACGCTGCTTCAGGATGCCAATGGTCCTCTCTGTGATGCTGCATGTCGTCGCAATTTGCGACATGATGTATCCCCGCTCAGCTTCCGTCCAGGTTATGTATGGGGGTGTCATGAGCCAGGTGGTGAAGTTGCACCCTTTGTCCCCCAGCAACCAGCTCTGTCCTTCTGGCTGCTGCTGAAACATGGCAGATATAATGCTCTCGCATAGGATGAAAGCATCATGAGTGCTCCCAGGGTAACTCTCATCAACTGCCATGATGTGATGCATATCGTCACAAACGAGCTGCACGTTCATCGAGTAGAAGCCTTTTCTGTTCCTCTACATCTTGGAATCGTCCAAAGGTGCTCGCAAGGCGATGTGGGTACAATCAATGCAGCCCTGTACCTTTGGGAAGCCAGCAATCCTAGAGAAGCCCACAGCTCTTTCATGCATTGCCTGAGCGGTCATGGGAAAATTTATGTAATCATTCCTCCGGGCATATAGTGCAGCAGTCACTTGCCAAATGCAGATATGTGTTGCATGTTGAGACAGTTGTGGCCTGGAATGATCCAGATGCATAAAATAAAAGTGCAGCGTAACCTTTACTTCAACTGACAAAACAGTCCTCCTGACACTTCGAGGGTCCAGGTCTGCTTTTATTCACTCACAGATCTCGGTTACAACTTCTTTGCGGAAACGCAGCCATCTCACACAGACTGCATCACTCAGGTGCAGGTATGAATGCCTGTCTCGATATACCTGATGTGGGTAAAGCCTCCTGCCCATCATCCTATGTGCTCTGAGGTTCCTCAGGTGATGCTGTCTAATCAATCTTCTCCTCCACAGCACCAACATGCAGAAGGTTTGTACGAGGTATGGCATTGTCAATATTGCCCCCATAATTAAATTGTAGCTTTGCAACAACCTCAAAACACTAAGACAAAGCACTCACACCTCTTCTTCCCTTTCTCTCTCTCCAGGTTGGTGCCCTAGTATGGACCACATCCTAGTCTGCACATGCACAATAGGCTTGCTTACAATGGGAAGCTAGGCATTCAATGAAGACACTTGGGGCAACAAAGTATAATGCAATTCTTGAATTTTAGAATTTTTTCAAAGTACCGCCCCACGACTGAATCTCTCCTCACAGGGCTCGAGGGTCGGAACGTCGTCCGGCAGAATCGTTCCCTCGCCCGGACACAGGGGCTCAGCTTCAAAAGAAGCTCGGGGGGTGGGGGGGAAGGGGGAGGTTTGGTACTTTGAAAAAAATCAAAAATTTATGAATTGCATTACACTTCCGATTTCTCCCTCTTGAATTTCAAAAAATGAAGATTTATGATGCATATTCTCTGCCTTCTTCGCTCCCTCCAAAACTTTGGCTAAAAACAATGGCATTTTTCTGCACCGAATTTGTAATGTGTGCTGATTTTTGTTTAGTGCCAGAGGGTTTTGTGGGAGAGGTCACATACACCGTGGTAGAAAAAATGTAATTTGGCCAAACTTGCTTAAATGTTGAAAACTGACGCAAACATCAGGTTACGATCCCTATGACTCAAAAAAATCATACCTCAGTGAATTATGCTGGTGCAGAATCTTTGGGGAAACTTGGAGATTTTTATTTACTCCAAAAAAAACGGGGCACGCCAAAAAAACGTCGCAGATAATTGGGGAAAATTGAGCCCTATATTTCTTTGTCAAGGTGATGCATTTTGAACTGTACTGTTTATTGAACAGGGAAAAGGTTTTCCAAATACTTTTTAACAAATAAAATAACCCTGTGAAATGTTCATAAATAAGTGTAACAAAAGAAACTCTGGGACATGATTAATTCTGATTGCTTCTATCTACACATCTTGGTAACCTTAATCCAATTTTCTTAATACATTTCTGTGCCAATAGGTTGTTCATTTAGTAAGTTTTGATTTTGAAAAAAGAAGTTTATCAATGTAAATTTTGTTTTTGAATCTAGTGTAATTCTATTATTTTGCAAAACGTATTGGTTTAACATCAAATTTGTGTCTCAATGTAAAATTACCAACAGCAAACAATGTTGTAAACTGAAACAAAAGAGCCATAATGCAGAAATATATGTCAGTTGTAAAACACATTGCAAAATGTTGATTAAGGCAAATGTAACCCTGAGCATTCTGTAAAAGGTAGGGTTGTTTAAGAATGAATATATAGTGCTTTATGGAATATTTTGAACATCTGCAAATCTGAAGTGAATTTTCTCGAATAATATTGTAAAGGATTAATGAACAGTATGTTTTAATGGCAGAAAATAACCTGACATAGAGAAAGAATAGGATATGTTTCACTGAGTTCTTTATGTAAATGTTTCATGAGTGCTGTAAAATTGATAGCTGCTTTTCATGCAATATTTATTGCACTGTTACTGGAATACGCACATTAATAAATTAGTACTTGGGTGTCAATGCAACACAGTGGCTGCTAAAATTAAATAACTAATGTTTCATATCACTTTACACTATTGTAAATGAACCTAATACAATAGCATAATTATGCATTATTATTTTATGGCCACATATTTGGGACCTTTAGCGTGGACGTTAAGGCTGGTTTGACAGAAAAATGGCAGTCGTATCGCTTCTGGCCGCTTCCTGCGCGAAACACAGCAGCTGCCATTTTGGGCATGTCGACGCAAATATTTAAATGATCCAGATCGTGACGCCAATCGGCATGCATCACCTGAATTGACGCACGATCTGTGATTTTCAACATCACCACTCTTAATACCACCCCAAACCATGTATGGAAGAACATGCATGCAGTAGTACAACAGAGACATTTAAAGTGACACACACAACTTTCAGGTAAGTTTAGCTTTTTGCTTTCGGACTTGCTTCTTTATATTTTATTGAAGGAGTGGCTTGGTGCAATACATTTAAAAAGTTGTTAAAGTGTGCAGGGAGTGCTGCTGGACATTTGCAAGGTTTTGGCTCTTAAAGGAAGGCCTCTGAGAATACCACTTACTTCCAGTCCTTGGGCCTCTAGTTGCAGTCCCCCTTGGGCTACAGCATGACATGGAGATGGAGCAGAGGCAGCAAATGGGACACGCTGCTCATAGTGGGAGGAGGAAGCAAAAGAGGAAAAATCAGAAGAGGAGAAAGCAAAAGGAGGGAGGTAACCCAGACAGCCCCTTTCTGGCTGGGATATGCGGGATTGAATCATCCACCTGGGGTACCAGTGAACACCACCCTTTCAACATTTGTTCCACACTTTAACTACCATCTGTTACTGACCATTACAGTGTCCTCTTGGCCACAATGCTGATATAAAAGCCACCACAAAGCAAACTTTCCAAGCCAACTTTACCATATATGCATCCACTACGACATTAAAAAATCAACTAATTACCCTTGTGCATTCTCTTAGTCAGTGTTTTGCGTGTGGCTTTGCTTATCCTAGTGATATTATGCAGTGCTACCCCAGTGACTGTTGCATGGCTGGTGGAAGGCTGCTGAGTTTCAGTGGGGAACACTGCAGATGGCCTTGCAGGATGACCTCGAAGAGTTGGTAGTTGGGAGTGTGAAATCGAGTGACTGTGTTTCCTCTTCGTCTTCACTCTCCTTTCCTTTTTCTTGATCAGACGCTGGCTGGGCTGGCTGGATTTCATAGATGCCTAGGAAACAGGTTAAAGCAAGGAATGTGAGGTGTGCCTTGTGTTTGGTAGAGATTGTTGCTAGGTGAGGGATGGGGGTGGAGGGGCCGTGCATTGAGCAGTGTGAGGCTAGTGGTACAGTTGGTAGGAGATGACTTTTGAAGATATTTTCACTGACCTTGACCATTTGTCTGAGGTCATGAAACTTCTTTGGACACTGAACACTAGAGACAGGTCCTGTAGGCGACACTGCTGGCAGTGATGGCCTCGGCGATCTGGTCCCACATGCTTCTTTCTGGAGGGCCTCCTGCCCCGCTGTGGGTAGAGGACCTCTCTTCCAGTGTTGACTCCCTGCACAAAACTGGAGTGTTGTGTGTGAGACCCTGGATGCCCTTTCCATGGCCAGTTGAGCCCTTAGTATTAGTGCTGAAGCACTTTTAGCATTTCCTATGTGCAGAAGGCAGCTCAGCTTTAAGAGCTGCAGGCAGCCGAGTGCTGAGCGAATTTTAATTTTTTTATGTGCAAAAGGCAGTTCAGATTTAAGAGCTGCAGACTGCCTTGAAGAGGAGCAGGCTGGCTTTATATAAAGCCAGCCTCACTTCAGCGACGCAAACTTTGCCCCCCTGCTGAGCCCACAGCTTGTCAGCAGCATGTTTTGTGCTAGGCTGTGCGCTCCTATCATGGTAATTAGTTAGCAGCACCAAATTGATGTGCTGCCTGCACTTTTTGGATGGACACAGGTATATTTGGCATTGCGATGCCCGCACCCATTTTTTTAGCACTATCATATTTCACCTCCTATGAGTTTAAAAGAGTACAGGAAAGAAAATGCATTAGTGGTGTTTGTATATGTGATATCATGTAATGTCGGGCATGGGTTTACAATTGTGATCTTCCACTTTTTGATGTTCCTAATGTTAGTAACGCTACTCTGGGAAGTATTGAGCTTCTTTATGGCTGGGAGTGAAAAATTAGAGACAGATTCATCATCAGACTGCTTTGTGCACCTTCTTGCTGCAGACTCAGAGTGATGCTGGCAGAGGTCTGGGAGCACATTATCCACCTACCTTCTTGGGCAACTCTATAGAACATGCTGCAGTGAATAATGAGACCTGCTGTTATATCAAACATGGATCTGGTTTGGGAGTAGATGGAATTTCTTTTTTAAGTTATGCTCCCCGTGTTAAAGATTGTTAACCTGTTAACGCAGCATAGCCAGATACAGAGCACAGCACTTTCTACTCTGAACAATTTGACTTAAACCCAGTCTTGGGTAAGCACTCCCTACTGTTTTAGGAAATTTTTCATTTCCAGGACCAGCTCAGTCAGTTTACTGGTTTAATGCTTTCTTTTCTGAGTGATTAGGATGTTTTGTGATGTGAATCAATGTCCATTAGAAAATGGTATAAAACTACCCAAAGCCTGTCATGTATCTCACACCACTGTATATAACTGTATCTTACCATGCTATATATGACCTGTAACCACAAGCATACCTTACCACCAGGGGTGCACTTGCAGGAGACATTGCACACCTGTCCCACACAGGTATATAAGGGCAGGTCTCAGGCAAGGGAGGCACTCCAGAGCTGTGAAATAAAGGTGCAGGTCCTGAGTGACCTTGACTTCAGCATGTGCCTCGTGTAAGTCTGTACTGCAGGGTCAGGACTTTACAGTGGCGACGAGTTACGGGATTACAGAATCCACAGAATGGCTACCAACGGCTCAGCTGAGAAATACAATGCCGCTGATAATTGGGAGGACTTTATAGAAAGGCTCCAGCAAAGCTTTGTAACCAAAGACTGGTTGGGCAATGATAAGGCAGACAAGAGAAGAGCCCATCTCTTGACCAGCTGTGGCTCGAAAACATACGCCTTAATGAAGGACCTGCTGGCACCCGAGAAACCAGCAAGCAAGTCGTTTGAAGAGTTGAGCACACTGGTGAGAAACCACCTGAAGCCAGCGAGCAGCCTACACATGGCCAGACACAGGTTCTACAATTACAGATGCTGTGTGGGCCAGAGCATACCCGACTTTGTGGCGGAACTTCGGAGGCTGGCTAGTTTATGTGAGTTCTCCGATGAACTAAGGAGAGAAGTACTGAGAGACTTTTTTATTGAAGGAATAGGCCACGCAGGCATATTCCGAAAGCTCATAGAGACCAAGAACTTGACACTAGAGGCAACAGCACTGGTCGCACAGACATTCTTGGCAGGAGAAGAAGAAACGAGGTTGATCTATACTGCGGGTACGACAACTAATGAAACATCGGAACAAGGGGTTCACAGTGTGAAACAATCCGCCACCCCCACACACAGAAAAAGGCAGGAGAGCAGGCCTTCAACAGCAGGCAGTGGTGCCAGAAGCCATCAAGGGCCACATGAACGGCCGTTCACACCTCATCAACCCACAATGCGAGCAATCAACTACAAACTGAGAGAAGCTCAAGAGAGATCAGCCAGACGCAGCTCATCCTTCGGAAACAATAAAAGCAGTCTGTGCTGGAGATGTGGGGGAAGGCACTCATCAAGGGGGTGTCGATTTCAGCATGCCGTTTGCAAAAACTGCAACTATACAGGGCATCTGGCCCGCAAGTGCAGAAAAACAGCAGCTCAGCTGGTATACAAATCGGAAGGGTTGGAAAGCCGACCAGAAGACGGTGGGGACAGTGCCCTGGACAACGAGGTACAGCGGGTCAACATGATCAATGTCCACTGTTTTTACAACAAGATGCCTCCACGTCAGCGGCAGTCGGGAGCAGCGTCGAGGAGGTGCGTGGAGAGGCCTATAAAAGGCACAGCAGGGAGTCCGGGGCCCAGCGTCGGCGGCAGTCGGGAGCAGCGTCGAGGAGGTGCGTGGAGAGGCCTATAAAAGGCACAGCAGGGAGTCCGGGGCCCAGCGTCGGCGGCAGTTGGGAGCAGCGTCGAGGAGGTGCGTGGAGAGGCCTATAAAAGGCGGGACTTGTGCAGCTACAGGGAGAAGGCAAAAAAGAAGTAGAAAGAAATCAAAAGGTGACGTCACAGCCAAGAGGGTAAGTGATTGGCTGGTGATTGGTGAGTAGTTTTTCTTTTTTCTCTTCTATATCAGTGAGTAACTTTTAACATTGTTGTTGCCAATTTAAGTGTAAGGGTTAAGTCATGGCAGGAGAGCTCGGTCGGGTGTTATGCTCCTCCTGTACCATGTGGGAACTCGGGGACGACACCAGTGTCCCTGACGACTACATCTGCGGGAAGTGTATCCACCTCAAGCTCCTGACGGTCCGCGTTGCGGAGTTGGAGCTGAGGGTGGATTCACTCTGGAGCATCCACGATGCTGAGAATGACGT
The DNA here is from genome assembly GCF_044704955.1 of Pristiophorus japonicus. Taxonomy (NCBI): domain Eukaryota; kingdom Metazoa; phylum Chordata; class Chondrichthyes; family Pristiophoridae; genus Pristiophorus; species Pristiophorus japonicus. The sequence goes on along the minus strand of NC_091977.1, from coordinate 126,052,101 downwards.
GAGTATCACGAGTAGCGAGTTGGTCGTACCACAGGGAAAGGGTCCACAGCCAGATAGGGAATGGAAGACCAACAGGAAGAGCAGTGCAAGGAAGGTAGTGCAGGAGTCCCCTGTGGTCATCCCCCTGCAAAACAGATACACTGCTTTGGGTACTGTTGAGGGGGATGACTCATCAGGGGAGGGCAGCAGCAGCCAAGTTCATGGCACCATGGCTGGCTCTGCTGCACTGGAGGGCAGGAAAAAGAGTGGGAGAGCAATAGTGATTGGGGATTCAATGGTGAGGGGAATAGATAGGCGTTTCTGCGGCCACAACCGAGACTCCAGGATGGTATGTTGCCTCCCTGGTGCAAGGGTCAAGGATGTCTCGGAGCGGGTGCAGGACATTCTAAAAAGGGAGGGAGAACAGCCAGTTGTCGTGGTGCACATTGGTACCAACGACATAGGTAAAAAAAGGGATGAGGTCCTACGAAACGAATTTAAGGAGCTAGGAGCTAAATTAAAAAGTAGGACCTCAAAAGTAGTAATCTCGGGATTGCTACCAGTGCCACGTGATAGTCAGAGTAGGAATCGCAGGATAGCGCAGATGAATACGTGGCTTGAGCAGTGGTGCAACAGGGAGGGATTCAAATTCCTGGGGCATTGGAACCGGTTCTGGTGGAGGTGGGACCAGTACAAACCGGACGGTCTGCACCTGGGCAGGACCGGAACCAATGTCCTAGGGGGAGTGTTTGCTAGTGCTGTTGGGGAGGATTTAAACTGATATGGCAGGGGGATGGGAACCAATGCAGGGAGACAGAGGGAAACAAAAAGGAGGCAAAAGCAAAAGACAGAAAGGAGATGAGGAAAAGTGGAGGGCAGAGAAACCCAAGGCAAAGAACAAAAAGGGCCACTGTACAGCAAAATTCTAAAAGGACAAAGGGTGTTAAAAGAACAAGCCTGAAGGCTTTGTGTCTTAATGCAAGGAGTATCCGCAATAAAGTGGATGAATTAACTGTGCAAATAGATGTTAACAAATATGATGTGATTGGGATTACGGAGACGTGGCTCCAGGATGATCAGGGCTGGGAACTCAACATCCAGGGGTATTCAACATTCAGAAAAGATAGAATAAAAGGAAAAGGAGGTGGGGTAGCATTGCTGGTTAAGGAGTAAATTAAGGCAATAGTTCGGAAGGACATTAGCTTGGATGATGTGGAATCTATATGGGTAGAGCTGCAGAATACCAAAGGACAAAAAACGTTAGTGGGAGTTGTGTACAGACCTCCAAACAGTAGTAGTGATGTTGGGGAGGGCATCAAACATGAAATTAGGGGTGCGTGCAATAAAGGTGCAGCAGTTATAATGGGTGACTTTAATATGCACATAGATTGGGTTAACCAAACTGGAAGCAATATGGTAGAGGAGGATTTCCTGGAGTGCATAAGGGATGGTTTTTTAGACCAATATGTCGAGGAACCAACTAGGGGGGAGGCCATCTTAGACTGGGTGTTGTGTAATGAGAGAGGATTAATTAGCAATCTCGTTGTGCGAGGCCCCTTGGGGAAGAGTGACCATAATATGGTGGAATTCTGCATTAGGATGGAGAATGAAATAGTTAATTCAGAGACCATGGTCCAGAACTTAAAGAAGGGTAACTTTGAAGGTATGAGGTGTGAATTGGCTAGGATAGATTGGCGAATGATACTGAAGGGGTTGACTGTGGATGGGCAATGGCAGACATTTAGAGACCGCATGGATGAACTACAACAATTGTACATTCCTGTCTGTCGTAAAAATAAAAAAGGGAAGGTGGCTCAACCATGGCTATCAAGGGAAATCAGGGATAGCATTAAAGCCAAGGAAGTGGCATACAAATTGGCCAGAAATAGCAGCGAACCCGGGGACTGGGAGAAATTTAGAACTCAGCAGAGGAGGACAAAGGGTTTGATTAGGGCAGGGAAAATGGAGTACGAGAAGAAACTTGCAGGGAACATTAAGACGGATTGCAAAAGTTTCTATAGATATGTAAAGAGAAAAAGGTTAGTAAAGACAAACGTAGGTCCCCTGCAGTCAGAATCAGGGGAAGTCATAACGGGGAACAAAGAAATGGCGGACCAATTGAACAAGTACTTTGGTTCGGTATTCACTGAGGAGGACACAAACAACCTTCCGGATATAAAAGGGGTCGGAGGGTCTAGTAAGGAGGAGGAACTGAGGGAAATCCTTATTAGTCGGGAAATTGTGTTGGGGAAATTGATGGGATTGAAGGCCGATAAATCCCCAGGGCCTGATGGACTGCATCCCAGAGTACTTAAGGAGGTGGCCTTGGAAATAGTGGATGCATTGACAGTCATTTTCCAACATTCCATTGACTCTGGATCAGTTCCTATGGAGTGGAGGGTAGCCAATGTAACCCCATTTTTTAAAAAAGGAGGGAGAGAGAAAACAGGGAATTACAGACCGGTCAGCCTGACATCGGTAGTGGGTAAAATGATGGAATCAATTATTAAGGATGTCATAGCAGTGCATTTGGAAAGAGGTGACATGATAGGTCCAAGTCAGCATGGATTTGTGAAAGGGAAATCATGCTTGACATAGAAACATAGAAACATAGAAAATAGGTGCAGGAGTAGGCCATTCGGCCCTTCTAGCCTGCACCGCCATTCAATGAGTTCATGGCTGAACATTCAACTTCAGTACCCCATTCCTGCTTTCTCGCCATACCCCTTGATCCCCCTAGCAGTAAGGACCTCATCTAACTCCTTTTTGAATATATTTAGTGAATTGGCCTCAACAACTTTCTGTGGTAGAGAATTCCACAGGTTCACCACTCTCTGGGTGAAGAAGTTCCTCCGCATCTCGGTCCTAAATGGCTTACCCCTTATCCTTAGACTGTGACCCCTGGTTCTGGACTTCCCCAACATTGGGAACATTCTTCCTGCATCTAACCTGTCTAACCCCGTCAGAATTTTATATGTTTCTATGAGGTCCCCTCTCATTCTTCTGAACTCCAGTGAATACAAGCCCAGTTGATCCAGTCTTTCTTGATAGGTCAGTCCCTCCATCCCGGGAATCAGTCTGGTGAACCTTCGCTGCACTCCCTCAATAGCAAGAATGTCCTTCCTCAGGTTAGGAGACCAAAACTGTACACAATACTCCAGGTGTGGCCTCACCAATGCCCTGTACAACTGTAGCAACACCTCCCTGCCCCTGTACTCAAATCCCCTTGCTATGAAGGCCAACACGCCATTTGCTTTCTTAACCGCCTGCTGCACCTGCATGCCAACCTTCAATGACTGATGTACCATGACACCCAGGTCTCTTTGCACCTCCCCTTTTCCTAATCTGTCACCATTCAGATAATAGTCTGTCTCTCTGTTTTTACCACCAAAGTGGATAACCTCACATTTATCCACATTATACTTCATCTGCCATGCATTTGCCCACTCACCTAACCTATCCAAGTCGCTCTGCAGCCTCACAGCATCCTCCTCGCAGCTCACACTGCCACCCAACTTAGTGTCATCCGCAAATTTGGAGATACTACATTTAATCCCCTCATCTAAATCATTAATGTACAGTGTAAACAGCTGGGGCCCCAGCACAGAACCTTGCGGTACCCCACTAGTCACTGCCTGCCATTCTGAAAAGTACCCATTTACTCCTACTCTTTGCTTGCTGTCTGACAACCAGTTCTCAATCCATGTCAGTACACTACCCCCAATCCCATGTGCTCTAACTTTGCACATCAATCTCTTGTGTGGGACCTTGTCGAACGCCTTCTGAAAGTCCAAATATACCACATCAACTGGTTCTCCCTTATCCACTCTACTGGAAACATCCTCAAAAAATTCCAGAAGATTTGTCAAGCATGATTTCCCTTTCACAAATCCATGCTGACTTGGACCTATCATGTCACCTCTTTCCAAATGCACTGCTATGACATCCTTAATAATTGATTCCATCATTTTACCCACTACCGATGTCAGGCTGACCGGTCTATAATTCCCTGTTTTCTCTCTCCCTCCTTTTTTAAAAAGTGGGGTTACATTGGCTACCCTCCACTCCATAGGAACTGATCCAGAGTCAATGGAATGTTGGAAAATGACTGTCAACGCATCCACTATTCCCAAGGCCACCTCCTTAAGTACTCTGGGATGCAGTCCATCAGGCCCTGGGGATTTATCGGCCTTCAATCCCATCAATTTCCCCAACACAATTTCCCGGCTAATAAGGATTTCCCTCAGTTCCTCCTCCTTACTAGACCCCCCGACCCCTTTTATAACCGGAAGGTTGTTCGTGTCCTCCTTCGTGAATACCGAACCAAAGTACTTGTTCAATTGGTCCGCCATTTCTTTGTTCCCCGTTATGACTTCCCCTGATTCTGACTGCAGGGGACCTACATTTGTCTTTACTAACCTTTTTCTCTTTACATATCTATAGAAACTTTTGCAATCCGTCTTAATGTTCCCTGCAAGCTTCTTCTCATACTCCATTTTCCCTGCCCTAATCAAACCCTTTGTCCTCCTCTGCTGAGTTCTAAATTTCTCCCAGTCCCCAGGTTCGCTGCTATTTCTGGCCAATTTGTATGCCACTTCCTTGGCTTTAATACTATCCCTGATTTCCCTTGATAGCCACGGTTGAGCCACCTTCCCTTTTTTATTTCTATGCCAGACAGGAATGTACAATTGTTGTAGTTCATCCATGCGGTCTCTAAATGTCTGCCATTGCCCATCCACAGTCAACCCCTTAAGTATCATTCGCCAATCCATCTCAGCCAATTCACGCCTCATACCTTCAAAGTTAGCCTTCTTTAAGTTCTGGACCATGGTCTCTGAATTAACTGTTTCATTCTCCATCCTAATGCAGAATTCCACCATATTATGGTCACTCTTCCCCAAGGGGCCTCGCACAACGAGATTGCTAATTAATCCTTTCTCATTACATAACACCCAGTCTAAGATGGCCTCCCCCCTAGTTGGTTCCTCGACATATTGGTCTAAAAAACCATCCCTTATGCACTCCAGAAAATCCTCCTCCACCGTATTGCTTCCAGTTTGGTTAGCCCAATCTATGTGCATATTAAAGTCACCCATTATAACTGCTGCACCTTTATTGCACGCACCCCTAATTTCCTGTTTGATGCCCTCCCCAACATCACTACTACTGTTTGGAGGTCTGTACACAACTCCCACTAACGTTTTTTGCCCTTTCGTGTTCTGCAGCTCTACCCATATAGATTCCACATCATCCAAGCTAATGTCCTTCCTAACTATTGCCTTAATCTCCTCCTTAACCAGCAATGCTACCCCACCTCCTTTTCCTTTTATTCTATCCTTCCTGAATGTTGAATACCCCTGGATGTTGAGTTCCCAGCCCTGCTCATCCTGGAGCCACGTCTCCGTAATCCCAATCACATCATATTTGTTAACATCTATTTGCACAGTTAATTCATCCACCTTATTGCGGATACTCCTTGCATTAAGACACAAAGCCTTTAGGCTTGTTTTTTTAACACCCTTGGAATTTTCTGGAATTTTTTGAGGATGTTTCCAGTAGAGTGGACAAGGGAGAACCAGTTGATGTGGTATATTTGGACTTTCAGAAGGCTTTCGACAAGGTCCCACACAAGAGATTAATGTGCAAAGTTAAAGCACATGGGATTGGGGGTAGTGTGCTGACATGGATTGAGAACTGGTTGTCCGACAGGAAGCAAAGAGTAGGAGTAAATGGGGACTTTTCAGAATGGCAGGCAGTGACTAGTGGGGTACCGCAAGGTTCTGTGCTGGGGCCCCAGCTGTTTACACTGTACATTAATGATTTAGACGAGGGGATTAAATGTAGTATCTCCAAATTTGCGGATGACACTAAGTTGGGTGGCAGTGTGAGCTGCGAGGAGGATTCTATGAGGCTGCAGAGCGACTTGGATAGGTTAGGTGAGTGGGCAAATGCATGGCAGATGAAGTATAATGTGGATAAATGTGAGGTTATCCACTTTGGTGGTAAAAACAGAGAGACAGACTATTATCTGAATGGTGACAGATTAGGAAAAGGGGAGGTGCAAAGAGACCTGGGTGTCATGGTACATCAGTCATTGAAGGTTGGCATGCAGGTACAGCAGGCGGTTAAGAAAGCAAATGGCATGTTGGCCTTCATAGCGAGGGGATTTGAGTACAAGGGCAGGGAGGTGTTGCTACAATTGTACAGGGCCTTGGTGAGGCCACACCTGGAGTATTGTGTACAGTTTTGGTCTCCTAACCTGAGGAAGGACATTCTTGCTATTGAGGGAGTGCAGCGAAAGTTCACCAGACTGATTCCCGGGATGGCGGGACTGACCTATCAAGAAAGACTGGATCAACTGGGCTTGTATTCACTGGAGTTCAGAAGAATGAGAGGGGACCTCATAGAAACGTTTAAAATTCTGACGGGGTTCGACAGGTTAGATGCAGGAAGAATGTTCCCAATGTTAGGGAAGTCCAGAACCAGGGGACACAGTCTAAGGATAAGGGGGAAGCCATTTAGGACCGAGATGAGGAGGAACTTCTTCACCCAGAGAGTGGTGAACCTGTGGAATTCTCTACCACAGAAAGTTGTTGAGGCCAATTCACTAAATATATTCAAAAAGGAGTTAGATGAAGTCCTTACTACTAGGGGAATCAAGGGGTATGGTGAGAAAGCAGGAATGGGGTACTGAAGTTGCATGTTCAGCCATGAACTCATTGAATGGTGGTGCAGGCTAGAAGGGCCGAATGGCCTACTCCTGCACCTATTTTCTATGTTTCTATAATGATGAGGGTCCTACTCAACGGGATACCCGTCAACATGGAACTGGACACGGGAGCGAGTCAATCTCTCATGAGCGTCCAACAATTTGAACAGCTGTGGCCGCACAAACGCAACAGACCAAAACTCACAAGGGTCGACACCAAACTAAGGACCTATATCAAAGAAATTGTTCCAGTCCTTGGCAGCACCATGCTCTCAGTCACACGCAAAGGGACAGTGAACCGACTTCCCCTGTGGATTGTCCCCGGAGATCTCCCGGCACTGTTGGGGAGAAGCTGGCTGGCAAAACTAAATTGGAAATGGGATGATGTTCATGCCATGTCGTCAGAGAAATGGACCTCCTGCTCAACAGTTCTAAGTCGATTTGAACATCTCTTTCAGCCAGGTGTGGGCACCTTCAAAGGGGTTAAAGTTAAAATCTACATCACATAGGATGCTAGACCAGTCCATCACAAGGCTAGAGCTGTGCCTTATGTGATGAGGGAAAAGATTGAACATGAACTGGACCGGCTTCTGCGGGAAGGCATTATCTCACCCGTGGATTTTAGCGACTGGGCAAGTCCCATCGTCCCTGTCATGAAGCCTGATGGATCCGTACGAATCTGTGGGGATTACAAATCTACCATAAACAGAGTTTCCCTACAGGACCACTATCCGCTGCCCAGAGCGGAGGACCTATTTGCCACATTGGCTGGAGGAAAACTTTTCTCGAAACTGGATCTCACATCTGCGTATATGACGCAAGAACTGACCGAAGAGTCTAAGCTACTCACCACCATCAACACACATCGAGGCCTTTTCATATACAATCGATGCCCATTCGGCATCAGGTCAGCAGCTGCTATATTCCAGCGCAACATGAAGAGTCTGCTCAAGTCCATCCCGGGGACGGTTGTGTTTCAAGATGACATACTCATCACGGGCAGGGACACTGACTCCCATCTCCGCAATTTGGAGGAAGTACTAAAGCGATTGGATCGGGTAGGCATAAGAGTTAAGAAATCCAAGTGTCTGTTTCTCGCGCCCGAGTTTGAATGTTTGGGTAGAAGGATTGCCGCTGATGGAATCCGCCCAACAGAATCCAAAACCGAAGCAATTCGTCTGGCACCCAGGCCCCGGGATGTCTCGGAACTGCGCGCCTTTCTCAGGCTACTCAATTACTTTGGGAACTTTATGCAGAACTTGAGCACGCTGCTGGAGCCTCTCCACGTGCTACTCAGAAAGGGGTGCGATTGGTTTTGGGGAGATGCCCAAGAACGCGCCTTCAATAAGACATGCAACCTTCTATGTTCCAACAATGTTTTGACTTTTTTTGACCCACGTAAAAAGCTAGTTCTTACATGTGATGTATCAGCGTACGGGGTCAGGTGCTTTTTACAGCATGTCAATGGTGCGTGTAAATTACAACCCATTGCTTATGGCTCCAGGTCACTTTCGCGGGCGGAGCACGGGTACGGTATGGTGGAGAAGGAGGTGCTCGCGTGCTTGTACGGTGTCAAAAAGATGCACCAATACCTTTTCGGGGCCAAGTTCGCGTTAGAAACCAACCACAAACCCCTCACGTCCCTGCTATCCGGAGCAAGGCAATAACCGCCAACACCTCGGCACGCATTCAACGGTGGGCACTCATGCTGGCGTCTTACAACTACACAATAAGGCACAGACCAAGCACAGACAACTGTGCCGACGCGCTTAGCAGGCTACCCCTGGCGACCATGGAAGGGTCCGACGAACAGGACTGTGAGATGGTCATGGCAATCAATGCCTTTGAATCCACAGGTTCGCCCATGATGGCTCGCCAAATCAGAGCCTGGACGACCAGCGACCCCACGTTATCTTTAGTCAAAAGATGTGTTTTAACTGGTGACTGGGCAGAGGCTCGCGATGCCTGTCCCGAGGAGATCAAACCTTTCCATAGGCGCATGGATGAACTATCACTACAGGCAGACTGCCTGATGTGGGGCAGCCGAGTAGTCATGCCTCTGCGAGGCAGAGAAGCGTTTGTCCGGGAGCTCCACCGCAAGCACCCGGGGATTGTTCTCATAAGGCCATAGCCAGATCCCATGTCTGGTGGCCAGGCATTGACGCGGACTTGGAGCTCTGCGTCCGACGGTGCACTATTTGTGCCCAACTCTGCAATCCCCAGGGAGGCCCCCCTGAGCCCCTGGCCCTGGCCCACCAAACCGTGGTCACAGGTGCACGTAGACTATGCGGGCCCATTCATGGGCAAAATGTTCCTCATAGTCATCGATGCATTTTCAAACTGGATTGAATGCACCATTTTAAACGCGAGCACCACCTCCACCACTGTGGAGAGCCTAAGAACCATGTTTGCAATGCATGGAATTCCTGACATATTGGTCAGTGATAATGGTCCGTGCTTCACCAGTGCAGAATTCCAAGATTTTATCGTTGACCACAGCATAAATCACGTTAAGACGGCCCCATTCAAGCCAGCCTCCAACGGCCAGACGGCGCGAGCAGTGCAAATCATTAAACAAGGCATGCTTAAAATCCAAGGTCCCACGCTGCAGAGCCGCCTGTCGTGACTGCTGCTGGCATACAGATCTCGTCCGCATTCGTTGACTGGGGTTCCCCCCGCGCAACTATTGATGAAACGGACCTTAAAGACTAGGCTCTCGTTAATCCTTCCAGACATGCATGAAATTGTTGAGGCAAAGCGCCGGAAGCTAACTGAGTACCATGACCGAAATTCGAGGGGGAGGTGGAATGAGATAGGGGACAAAGTGTTTGTGCCAAACTGTGGCAGGGGTCCCAAATGGCTTGCAGGGACAGTAACAGGCAAGGATGGAAACAGGCTACTGGTTGTACAAATGGACAATGGCCAAACCTGCCGGAGGCATGTAGACCAAGTAAAAAGTAGATTCACCAACAACACTGCAGAACCAGAGGCAGACTACAATGTGGAACTCACACCACACCTGGTGGACAGACAGAGGGAACGACCTGAGGAAAGGGCAGTCTCAGCAGACAGCCCAGGCGAGATACCAGCAATCATACTGAATGAAACAGATAGCCCAGGCAAGATACCAGCAATCACACCGAAAGAAAAACAGGCACAAAGGCAAACAACTGAACCACAACTAAGATGCTCCACGCGAGAGCGTAGACCATCTGAGAGACTGAATCTATAAAGACAATAAGACCTAGGGGGAGGGTGATGTCATGTATCTCACACCGCTGTATGTAACTATAGCTTACCATGCTATACATGACTGTAACTAGATATGACCTGTAACCACAAGCATTCCTTACCACCAGGGGTGCATTTGCAGGAGACACTGCACACCTGTCCCACATAGGTATATAAAGGCAGATCTCAGGCAAGGGAGGCATTCCAGAACTGTGAAATAAAGGTGCAGGTCCTGAGTGACCTTGACTTCAGCATGTGCCTCGTGTAAGTCTGTACTGCAGGGTCAGGACTTTATAGCCCAAGAAGACCAATATCTGGTTCACATCTGGATAGATATCTCTGGTTTTGAACCTGGATCCCAAAGGTGAAGTTAAACCTGTTCATCTTTTTCCTTTTTCCCTTTTCGTTCCTGCAAGTGTAAATGATTTGGCTGTATAAAATGTTCATCACATATGCAGCCCACCTTGAAATTTGAGGATTTATGACCAACTTTGTGTTTAGCAAGAAACAGGAGGGCCAAAATTCATCTCCGCCCAAAACGGGGCACAATTACTGTTTTATGGCGGTCATTACCGTCGCAATGGTTGCGGTGGCAATTAGAGCGAAATTCAGTTTTTTTTTTAAATGGCGCCCAGCGGTATTGGTTGGCAGGAATCGGCAGTTTGCAGCGGCCTGTGTGCAGAGTGATGTTTGGACTGCAAAATTCAGCTACTACTGATTTGCTGCTAATAAGCCAGCTACTCCCTGGCCTTCTTAAAGGGCTGGGTTTGCAGCTCGGCCCTGAGCAGGGAAGCCGTTTGAGTGGAGGCCATGGCTCATGTACCAGTAGAAAGGAGGGCAATGAGATTTTCCGACGTTGAACTGGAGGCACTCATGGAGGCTGTGGAGGGAAGGAGGCGCGTCCTGTACCCCGATGCAGGCAGACCGACTCGTGAAGTTTTCACGAATGCCTGGAGAGAGATTGCTGAGGAGGTCTCGGGGACATCCATTCATGACTGCACCCTGACCCAATGCTGCAAAAGGACGAACGACAACATTCAACTGATGAAACTGAGTATATGTTCCACCAACTCCCGACCTTCCATCTGTGAGCCTTTCCTTCATCCTTCTCTTATTTTCCACCTTCACTATATAGTCACTGAAGCAGCATTTGATTGTTGAGGCCTGTATGAGTGGAACTAAACTACTGAACCAGTGGGAAGCTGTTCAACCTTCGCCGTCTCCAGGCCAGGTCCAAGCCAGCCCCAATCTCTGTCATCGAGCTATAATACGCGAACGACGCCTGCGTCTGCGCATGTACTGAGGCTTAATTCCAGGACATAGTCGCTGGTTTTACTGAGGCGTACGAAAGCATGGACTTTATGCTAAACATCCGTAAGACAAAGGTCCTCCACCAGCCTGTCCTCGCCGCATAGCACTGCTCCCCAGTCATCAAGATCCATGGCGCGGCACTGGACAACGTGGACCATTTCCCATACCTCGGGAGGCTCTTATCAACAAGAGCAGGCATTGACGATGAGATTCAACATCACCAGTGCACCAGTGCAGCCTTCGGCTGCCTGAGGAAAAGAGTGTTTGAAGACCAGACTCTCAAAACTGCCACCAAGGTCTACAGGGCTGTAGTAATACCCGCCCTCCTGTATGGCTCAGAGAAATGGATCATGTACAGCAGACACCTCAAGTCACTGGAGAGATACCACCAACAATGTCTCCGCAAGATCCTACAAATCCCCTGGGAGGACAGACACACCAACATCAGCAACCTCGGCCAGGCCAACATCCCCAGCATTGAAGCATTGACCACACTTGATCAGCTCCGCTGGGCAGGCCACATTGTTCGCATGCCTGACACAAGACTACCAAAGCAAGCACTCTACTCTGAACTCCTTCACGGCAAACGAGCCAAGGGTGCGCAGAGGAAATGTTACGAGGGCACCCTCAAAACCTCCCTGATAAAGTGCAACATCCCCACCGATACCTGGGAGTCCCTGGCCAGGGATTGCCCTGAGTGGAGGAAGTGCATCCAGGAGGGCGCTGAGCGCCTTGAATTTCATCGCCAAGAGCATGCAGAAAACAAACGCAGGCAGCGGAAGGAGCGTGCGGCAAACCAGTCCCACCCACCCTTTCCCTCAATGACTATCTGCCCCACCTGTGACAGAGTCTGTGGTTCTCGTATTGGACTGTTCAGCCACCTAAGAACTCATGTTAAGAGTGGAAGCAACTCTTCCTCGATTCCGAGGGACTGCCTATGATGATATGATGATGATATATGTGCGCGTTCTCGCAATGGAGGCTTTCTTTCATGTCAGAGTTACAGCTGAATGTAATGGACATACACTTGTGCACCCATTTCTGATGCCTCATGACACTGCTACCCAGCAAGCCTTCTTTGTTTGCTGGCCAAGGTTGCTCACAACCGAATGGAGCAACAGAGGACTGGTTATGGCGAGGCTGACATACAGCAGCTCACTCCACTGGAAGAAAGGGTCCAGATGCTAGTGTGCCCACATGTTGCCTTCCCTGTGGCCTCCGGTAGTGCCGATCCCGCTGTGGGCAGCATGGGTAAATGAAGGCCTTCCTTTAATGCTATCTCTCCCTGAAAGCACCAGCGTTTACTGTGCGTTTCCTTAAGAAAGTGTGAAAGTTGCAGCCTCCATGTGTCAATTCCCTACCTCCCCCTCACAGCAGCCCTTGTGTCATTTATGCTTGCAGATGAGAGCCCAAGTGTGAGCCAAGGCCAGGGACATAGCGATGATGTGAGTGGGATGACAAGCCAGGACGACAGCCTTGAGGGCACTGGGCACTGAGGTCAGGGAGAGGCTCATGAGGATATTGGGAGGACAAGCTAGGAAGACAGCCTTGAGGGCAGTGGTAGCTGTGGCCATGAGGAGGCTGATGAGGACATTGGGAGCCAAAGCCTGGACAAGAGCTAAGAGGGCACTGGTAGCCATTGCCATGCCGACACCCTAGAGCCCATTGGGAGCGTGAGCCTGGACAACACCCTGGAGGCCACTCCATATGTTGGTGTGACGGATGAGGTGGAGGAAGAGGGGACAATGCTGAAAGTACCACATCACTGCTTCCTACAGTCACACATGCCAGCTCAGATTCTGGGAGTATGTAGTTGATCAGTTAGAGATAGTAGAGGGGTCTGCACTGGGTGTTGCACCAGGACCTAATGGGTCTCAGCTGGATGCCACGTGACACCTCAGTATTGCCATCGCGGCTGGGTTCACCACAGTCCACAGGGGACCTTCCGGTGTCGCGCCACACCACCGACCTGTGTTCCCTCAGATTGGAGGCAATGGTGAGATGCTGCCCCCAGGGAGTGGCGCAGGCTACTCGGACCAGGATGAGGATGATGATGTGCTCGCTCAGTATCACAGCATTCCTGACCCCTGATCTGTCACTCTGCCATTGGAAACATGGACTCGCTCAAGCCAAGGCCGACTGAACCCTCCAAGGAGGGTGCTGACCAGTCTCCAGCCAGCCCTTTTGGGGCCAGAGCTAGTCGAGGACATCCTCGAAGTACATTTGTAGCTTCTACACATGAAAGACAGCAGCCTTACTAGACCCATGAGGCAGCTACATGGGAGACATTGCGGCATAGTAGCAGAATACATTCGCGTAAGAGGGGTTATAAGGAGATGCACAAGGGTGAGAAATGATTATGTGTATATTTTTTGCACCTTTATTTTGTAATAAATCTTTATTTTGTGTTCCCATATCTGTGCAGGTGTATCATTTCATTGTGGGCAATGATGTGTGAAAGGATTCATTGGGATGGCCATGGAAATGCAAAGATGAAGGGTGAAGTGGGCTTTAACTCATCGGAAACGAGCAGCAATGAAATGGTTCTGCACTTCCCTTGCAGGGTTTGGATAGCGATGACGCCTCCTGGGTGGCTGCCAACATGCATCCTGGTCCTCCTATTTCTCCTTCTCCTCCTCCTCCTCCTCCTGCGCCTCCTCCTGAGGTGCTACTACTGGCACGAGCTAAACGACTGGCTCCTCATGATTGCCAGGTGTGAAGCATGCAGCAGATGACCACGAATAGGGAGACCCACTCAGGCGAGTACTGCAACACTCCACCAGAGTGGTCCAGGCAATCTCTGCTTAAGGATTCCGATACACTGCTCAATTATGCGCTTTTTGGCTGAATGAGAGTCATTGTAAGCTTGCTGCACAGCAGTGCTGGGGTTGCGAAGAGGAGTCAGCAACCAAGTGCACAGTGGATACCTCTTGTCACCAAGCAGCCAGCCCGAAAACATGGCGAGCACACCGGTCTGGCACAGACTGAAAGCATCGTGGCTGCTGCCAGGATAACGGGCATGAACTGCCATGATTTTGCGGTGGTGATCGCACACCAGCTGCACGTTGAGGGAGTGGAATCCCTTGCGGTTGATGAACATCTCAGGATTGTTCTGTGGCGCCCTCAGTGCGACATGTGTGCAGTCTATGGCACCCTGAACCCTGGGGAACCCCGCAATGTGCACAAATCCAGTCTGCCGCTCCATCTGCTTCTCCCTGCTCATCGGGAAAGAAATGTATTCATGCCTTCTCTTGTAGAGAGCATCTGCAACTTGATGGATTGAGCGATGGGTGGAGAACTGAGAAATTGAGTGTGATGGTCACCTTGGTTTCCACGGTCAGAGCTGTCCTCAGCCTTGTCTGAGGCTGTAGATCTAGCCGCAGGAGATTGCACAGCTAGCTCCCTGCCGATGTCCTTCCTGAATCTGAGCCTGCGGACACATTGGTCATCCATCAGGTCCATGAAGGAAAACTGCTGCCTGTAGACCCTTGCACGATGGGACCTTCTTCCCCAAACTCTATGCTCGACTCCTCCAATGACAGCTGGCTCTTTGCATTCTCTCTCATCCCCTTCATGATCCTCAGTCTCTGCAGCCTGCTGCTGGCAAGCATCTGCCACGTGTGCATCCTGCCTTCTTTGTATGTCACCCACTATCTGGTGCGGGGGGGGGTCAGTGTACCTGACAAAAAGTCCTCCTCACAAAAAGTCCTTCCTGGCCAACCAATCTGCCTTGAGGTCTGTCGCCATTTCCAAGCCCTTCTCTATCTTGGTCATCCATGACTGCTGCCTCCCTTGCCCGCTGCCTCTGGAGCCGTTGCTGATGGCGCCGCCTCCTCCTGAATGCCTCCCTGCCACACACAATGTGCAGGAGGCTAAATTAATTTTAAAATGTCGACCGGCCGCCTGTTGGTGCCTCTGCAAGCTCAACCTTCATTATGAGGCCTCTGTGGAGTATAAGTTGAGGCCCCCAGGCCACGAGTATTCAATGGCACGATGAAAAGGCTGAGTGAGAAAGTTTTCAGAAGTCTGAAAAATTTGGGGACAAAAATGGAGATTCATGCAACACTCCTTTGACCTCCGCTGGTGGTCTTGATCCGGCCGGCACAGTGCACTGACACAAAAAGCTGTCGGAGGCATCGACAGGCGGCAGGTCGACTTTTTAAAATGAATTTAGCTTCCAGGGCGGAGAGGCTGTGGTGTGTGCTCTGATGATGTCTTTAACGACATATCTACAGGAGTGCCGGGGCAGCCGGGGGAGCGGGGCGGATCTCAACACCATTGCAGAATCCCCCGAGGAGAATTTCGCGAGCGGCGGCCATTCGACAGCAAATTAACAGCCACTTGACTGAGCGACTGGCCGCCGCTTTCTGGCAGGAAGAGGCCTTATCGGGAGGCTGAATTTCAGCCCCAGGCGCTTTTATTTTAAACATATGTTATGAATTTCTAGTCTACCTTGGATATTCTTGAATATCATATTGAATGGTGGTGCAAGCTCGAAGGGCCGAATGGCCTACTCCTGCACCTATTTTCTATGTTTCTCTCAGGTTCATGTAGCAGGACAGGGCAAATATAGCAATGCAAATGCCCTCAATTTTATTCAGATGGTCTGCAATGTTACAAAGGATCCTTAAAGTTGGTTTTAATGGCAATTTAAAAAGTTGGGTTTTTGAGGTTATATTACAAAATGGGGAGAGGGAGCATTGGATGCCAAACACCCCAGGTAATTTCTGAGAAAATCAGTAAAAATCAATTTTTATTTCGAACATTGTTGGAAATCAAGTAATCAAGGTATTAAAAACACAGTTAAGCTAAATGACAATCAGCAATTATTTAGACAGTCCAGCAGTGGCACAAGTAAACCACCCACTACATACACAGGACTTCCACAAGCACCAAGAACAATGAGGAGAAGCTTGGACAGCAGATTTGTGGGGGGCTGGGGGCAAGGGGAAAGTAAGATTTTCAATTTTATTTTTTCTTAAACATTTACTGTGGTATTTACAGGGCAGAAATATATTTATATTTTTACTTTCAGTGCATATTTATTTATAATGGTGCTGGAGAAAAAATCAGATACAACAAGACAAACGTGACATTGAAGGTATATTCTTGGCAGATCAGGAATAAAGGAGGGAGGGAGAAAATAATTTGTAGAATAGCTGCGTGCACTCTCAATTTGTAAAGGGTCAACCATGATGTGGTTCATTAATTGATAATAATGTTGTGACAACTCCAGTACATATCTAGTACAAATCAAACTTTGTAATAAACCAATGAAACCTAGAGCCTTATTTTACCAAATTGCCTATTCCCAGGAGTCTAATGAATTATTTAGCATGTGATCAGGAAAAGAATATAGTGATCACATTACTGACCCTAATATTAAAGTGAAAGAGATACACTATTATGGCAGAGTTTCAAGAAGGATTAGTCTGATCTCATAGTACTCTCATACGTCACCTCATTCATTGAGAGCAATGCAGTTCTTCACAGAATGCTAAATATTTTAGTCATCAGGCCACAGAAAATCCCCCAAAATGTTCTCTGAGACTATCTTGTATAATTCTGAAAATTTATAATGACCCAGAATTTGAGGAAAAAAATAATGAACGATGCACGCCGTCATTAATGTGCAAATTGGCCAGCAACTTGTGGCGAGGAAGAAATACCCTTGAATTGTGAATCGCTACATGTTGCTGGCCGACTTGTGCCACCCAGCCATTAGCTTTGCAAAAACGGCATCTCATGCTTAACCTCCCTATAAGTTTCATGAAGTGACTGTATTTGCACATTAATTACCCATTAAACTCACTACAAAAAAATCAAGTCTAGTAATTAACAGTGTAAGTACCCTTTTAAAGATGTGATAATTGTTAATAACTGCCAATCAACCTCTCTCACAGAAAGTGAACAATTAAAAGTGTGGCGTCTCATTCCTTCAGATTGTGAATTGTTATTGGAGATATAAAAATGTCACATTTTTTTCCTTACTTTTCCTTTCTTTTTTCTCTCTCTCATAATCTTTCTCTCCTTATTTCATTTTCTGATTTGACAGTGAATTTCCCATTCCAATTCACCCTCATTCTTAGTCCTTCCTCTGTTTATTTTTCCATCCTTTAATCTCATTGGTTAAAGAGATACACTGTATATTCCATTGTTCACCAGGGTTCTAGATGTCCTGTTGCCCTTGCCATGCCATCAGTTCGCACTTCCAGCAACTTTGCGATCAAATTTTTTCAAAGTTGCATGGAGAAGTCTAAGTAACATGTCATGAAATGTCCCATTCCAGCAATATCTGGGCCATTAACTCCACCAAATAAGAACATAAGAACATAAGAAATAGGAGTAGGCCATACGGCCCCTCGAGCCTTCGCTGCCATTTAATACGATCATGGCTGATCCGATCATGGACTCAGGTCCACTTCCCTGCTCACTCTCCATAACCCCTTATTTCCTTATCATTTAAGAAGCTGTCTATTTCTGTCTTAAATTTATTCAGTGTCCCAGCTTCCACAGCTCTCTGAGGCAGCGAATTCTACAGATTTACAACCCTCTGTGAGAAGAAATTCCTCCTCATCTGTTTTAAATGGCTGGCCCCTTATTCTAAGATTATGCCCTTTAGTTTTAGTCTCCTCCATCAGTGGAAACATCCTCTCTGCATCCACCTTGTCAAGCCCCCTCATAGGGCCCAAGTTTCGTCAGGAGTTGCTCTGTTTTTTTTGGAGCAACTAGATTTTTTTAGTAACTTAAAAATCGCAATTCTCCCCATTTAATTTGCTCCAGTGTAAGTGAGTTAGTTAGGTTTTTATTAAGTTTACTTTTTTTTTCAAAAGGGTAGCGTTACCAGACACTTACGCCTGTTTTGGCCATTTAAGCAAATTTAGCCAGCTAAAAGTTACTCCAAACTAACTTAGGCCGGCGTATGTGGCCACTTGTGTCCGCTCAGAAAAATCTTGCGGTGAATTAAGAAAGATGGGGGGCGGGGGAGAAGGGAAGTGAGAGGATTTTGCAAAGCACTAAACACCTTCACAACAACATTAAAGAAGCATAAAAAACACCATCAATAATAAATGAAAAATAAATCAATGACTAAAAAATAAAAAGTCCTACCTCGCCGACTGCAGCACGCACTGGCAGGCCCTTTGGCCAGGGCTAGGTGCAGGAGGCTCATAACAAGCAGCAGGAGAGCCCTCTGGGGTACAACATGCTGCAGCGGCAAGCCCTTTGGTCAGGGTTAGGGGCGGGAGGCTCACAACAAGCAGCGGGAGAGTCCTCCGGGGCATGTCGATGGAACTATTTGAAAGGTGCAAACATTTGACTCGAGCCGTGGCCCCCCACAGGCTCCTCCAGCTCCTGTTCCTGCTTCCCCGGGCTCCTCCAGCTCCTGCTCCTGCTCCCCCGAGCTCTTCCAGCTCCTGCTCCTGCCCGCCCCCCCCCGGGCTCCTCCAGCTCCTGCTCCCCCGGGTTCCTCCAGCTTCTGCTCCTGCTCCCTCAGGCTCCCTGGCAAACTTCCCTCGGCACACACCACGCACACACTAAACTCGAGTCTAAGTGAGTGCTGGAAGGCAGTGGCCGGCCTGTGTGGTAGGCCACTTGGCCTGGGATAGGGGCGACGAGCATCGGGACACGCTGGGACGGCGAGGAGTTACTGTGCATGTGCATAGCTGCCGGCACTGCTTTCGGCGCAGGGCTGTAGCTTTGCCCCCCACTGTGATTGCCACGCCGCGCCAGACCCTAGGATGGTCCACAGACTGGGGAGAATCAGCAGCTACATTTTCGACGCCATTTTTGGAGTAGAAAGTCGGTGCACCACGGGTAAGTGCGCTGGAAAAAGGGATTAGGGAAACTTGGGGCCAAGATCTTATATGTTTTGATAAGATTACCTCTCCTTCTTCTGAATTCCAATGTGTAGAGGCCCAACCTACTCAACCTTTCCTCATAAGTCAACCCCCTCATCTCCGGAATCTAGCTAGTGAACCTTCTCTGAACTGCCTCCAAAGCAAGTATATCCTTTCGTAAATATGGAAACCAAAACTGGACGCAGTATTCGAGGTGTGGCCTCACCAATACCCTGTACAGCTGTAGCAAAACTTCCCTGCTTTTATATCCATCCTCTTTGCAATAAAGGCCAAGATTCCATTGGCCTTCCTGATCACTTGTTGTACCTGCATACTATCTTTTTGTGTTTCATGCACAAGTACCCCCAGGTCCCGCTGTACTGCAGCACTTTGCAATCTTTCACCACTTAAATAACAACTGGCTCTTTGAATTTTTCTGCCAAAGTGCATGAGCTCACACTTTCCAACATTATACTCCATCTGCCAAATTTTTGCCCACTCACTTAGCCTGTCTATGTCCTTTTGCAGATTTTTTGTGTCCTCCTCACACATTGCTTTTCCTCCCATCTTTGCATCGCTAGCAAACTTGGCTACATTACACTCAGTCCCTTCTTCCAAGTCGCTAATATAGATTGTAAATAGTTGGGGTCCCAGCACTGATCTCTGCGGCACCCCACTAGTTACTGATTGCCAACCCGAGAATGAACCATTTATCCCTACTCTCTGTTTTCTGTTAGTTAGCCAATCCTTTATCCATGCTAATATATTACCCCCAACCCTGTGACCTTTTATCTTGTGCAGTTACCTTTT
Organism: Pristiophorus japonicus; assembly: GCF_044704955.1. Taxonomy (NCBI): domain Eukaryota; kingdom Metazoa; phylum Chordata; class Chondrichthyes; family Pristiophoridae; genus Pristiophorus; species Pristiophorus japonicus. Next base: position 126,032,223 of record NC_091977.1, on the reverse strand, counting down.
ATGTGGTACTTGTCAAAGGCTTTCTGGAAGTCCAAATACATCACATCCACTGGTTCTCCTTTATCTACCCTGTTCGTTACATCCTCAAAGAATTCCAGCAAATTTGTCAAACATGACTTCCCCTTCATAAATCCATACTGACTCTACCTGACCGAATTTTGCTTTTCCAAATGTTCTGCTACTGTTTCTTTAATAATGGACTTCAACATTTTCCCAACCACAGATATTAGGCTAACTGGTCTATAGTTTCCTGCTTTTTGTCTGACTCCTTTTTTAAATAGGTATGTTTCATACAGCCAACGATCCCCCGAACAGACTGAATGGCAATGGAATTCACTTTTTTCAGGGGATTTCTGGTGGTGACAAATGGCCGGGGTAAAGTATCAATCCATCTACCTGGAGAACTGGTTTGACGGCTCTTTGTATAAACCAGAGCAAACACGTATACTATTGCAAATAGCCAGGGGTCGAGAGTGATACTGATTTGTTCCTGGGAGGAAGTGGGGGGGATGGTGGGACAGGAGAGAGATCGAAGCACTGACCACACTCAACCAGCTCCGTTGGGTGGGCCACATTGTTCCCATGCCCGACATGAGACTCCCAAAGCAAGCGCTCTACTCGGAACTCCTACACGGCAAGCGAGCCCCAGGTGGGCAGAGGAAACATTTCAAGGACATCCTCAAAGCCTCCTTGATAAAGTGGAACATACCCAGCGACACCTGGGAGTCCCTGGCTAAAGACTGCCCTAAGGGGAGGGCGCTTAACACCTCGAGTCTCGTCACCGAGAGCATGCAGAAAGCAAGTGCAGACAGAGGAAAGAGCGTGCGGCAAACCAGACTTCCCACCCACCCTTTCCTTCAATGACTGTCTGTCCCACCTGTGACAGAGACTGCAATTCCCATATGAGACTGTACAGTCACCTGAGAACTCACTTTTGGAGTGGAAGCAAGTATTCCTCAATTTCAAGGGACTGCCTATGATGATGATGATGATTACTTAGATTATGAATTGCAGTGGTTTCAGAATACATGAATTTATCATGAATTTAAAACTCCTGGGAACATTTTACATTTAATGATCCTTACTTGAGACAATTAGTTTAAAGACCTTGGGGTGATTATCCAATTTATGGGCATTAAAGCCCTTTAGATACAATTGCTGCAATAAGGACGTAACTATTTGCACTAGAAAATGCTCTGATAGGCTCCCCATGATCACATGACCTGATTGCTGATTGGTCCTCTTGAAGGATAAGCCACATCCAGAAGTTTCTCTGGAACGATAGAGCTCCCCCATCCCAGCACAAGTTCCTGACAACCCCAGTCCAAGTTCCTGACTTCCCCAGCCCAAGTTCATGGTCCCTCCAGCCCAAGTTTCTGACCCCCATCTCAGCCAAAGTTCATGCCCCCTCCAGCCCAAATTCCTAACGCCAAACCAGCCCAAATTCCTGACCTTATCCCCTGCCCCCTCCCCCCTGCCCGCTATAGATGGAGCATTGTGTGTGGGTCACAGATGGTTAACAGGCTTATTGGGTATGAAGTGGGTGGGTGTTGTGACTTCTGGATTTCATCCACTCCAATTATGCCACTTGTCACACACGCACCAAGCTTTCCGAGTGTGTGAGTGTAAAGGGAATTGGAAAAACATGATCTGTCTTCCCTGAGTTCCCTCTCTCCCCTATGATCCCCTCTTCCACTTCACCTCTCCCTCCCCAGTCTCTCTCCCTTCCCCCCACAGTCTCTGTCTCTCCCCTCAGTCTTCACGGTAGAAGACACTAAACACATCCCAATAGTGGATAATCAAGGGACTATAGAGAGGGAGGAACTTAATACAATCACTATCACTAATAAAGTAGTACTCAGTAAAATAATGGGACTAAAGGTGAACAAGTCCCCTAAACCTGATGGCTTACATCCTAGGGTCTTAAAAGAAGTGGCTGCAGAGATAGTGGTTGTAATCTACCAAAATTCCCTGCATTCTGGGGTAGTCCCAGCGGATTGGAAAACCGCAAATGTAACGCCCCTATTTAAAAAAGGAGGCAGACAAAAAGCAGGAAATTATAGACCAGTTAGCCTAACATCTGTCATTGGGAAAATGCTGGAGTCCATTATTAAGGAAGCAGTAGCGGGACATTTGGAAAAGCATAATTCAAATAAGCAGAGTCAGCATGGTTTTATGAAAGGGAAATCATGTTTGACAAATTTTCTGGAGTTCTTTGAGGATGTAACGAGCAGGGTGGATAAGCGGGAACCAGTGTACGTGGTATATTTGGATTTTCAAAGGATTTTGATAAGGTGCCACATAAGAGGATAAGAGGTTACTGCACAAGATAAAAGTTCACAGGCTTGGGAGTAATATATTAGCATGGATAGAGGATTGGTTAACTTTCCAGTTGGAAAACAGTGACTACTGGAGGGATCGGTGCTGGGTCCTCAACTATTTACAATCTATATTAATAATTTGGATGAAGGGACTGAGTGTAATGTAGCTAAGTTTGCTGATGATATAAAGATGGGTGGGAAAGCAAATTGTGAGGAGGACACAATAAATCTACAAAGGGATATAGACAGGCTAAGTGAGTGGGCAAAAAATTGACCGATGTTGTATAATGTGGGAAAATGTGAAGTTATCCACTTTGGCAGCAAAAATAGAAAAGCAAATTATAATTTAAATAGAGGAAAATTGCAAAGTGCTGCAGTACAGAGGGACCTGGGGGTCCTTGTGCATGAAACACAAAAAGATAGTATGCAGGTACAGTAAGTAATCAGGAAGACAAATGAAATGTTGGCCTTTATTGCAAGGGGGATAGATTATAAAAGCAGAGAAGTCCTGCTACAACAGTACAGGGTATTGGTAAGGCCACACCTAGAGTACTGTGTACAGTTTTGGTCTCCGTATTTAAGGAAGGATATACTTGCATTGGAGGCAGTTCAGAGAAGGTTTACAAGGTTGATTCCGGAGATGAGGGGGTTGTCTTATGAAGATAGGTTGAGTAGGTTGGGCCTATACACATTGGAGTTTAGAAAAATGAGAGGTGATCTAATTGAAACATATAAGATAATGAGGGGGCTCGACAAGGTAGATGCAGAGAGGATATTTCCACTCATAGGGGAAACCAGAACAAGGGGACATAGGGCTCAATTTTGCCCAAGCCCTATTTCTGGCATACTGTTTATGTAGCCCAGCCAGAAATGTGCCAGAAATAATTTGCCAAAGTTTCACCGATGTATAATTCGAATTTGGTGCTGCGCAACGTTTCCAGTCGCCTTGGTTGGGGGGGGGGGGTGGAGCCCGCTGTTTGCACCAAAAAAACGATGCCACACGTTCGGCGCATGTGCAAAAAAAAGTTACGTTTCTGACGCCGTTGCAATGGACACGCATGCGCAGTACAGCTCCGAGTTGGTAGTCGGCCATTTTTAAAAGGCCAGTTGTGTATGTGAGAAGAAATGCTATGTGAGAGCATTGGAAAAATCGCAGCTGCAGCAGTCCACGATGCAAAACGGTACAAGGACCAAGAATTTCTTACAGGAAGAAGTGATTGCATTAGTTACTGTGATTGAGAACAGATGGCAAGAGCTGGACACCAGCAGAGGTCACATAAAAGTTCCACCCAAAGAAATGTAGAAAAACTGGAACCAAGTTGCAAAAGATTACTGTGCAATGGTGACCACCACGAGGTCTGGAGGCCAGTGTAAAAAGCAATGGCAGGACCTTGGTCAAGTAGTTAGTGTAAGTAATATTTTCATTTATTCAATGGAATTGCAATTGTAAATGTGAACATCTATATGTCCCACCCAGCAGAAAGACACCCTCTTTAAAAAGTTAGGTTTTTTCATCTTTGCAGAGGAAGATGGAACATAACAAAAGGGAAAGAACTCGAACAGGAGGAGGCCCGGCAAATCTGCACCCACTGACACCCTTGGAAGAGAGGGCCAGTGCTTTGATGGGTCCTGCCTGGAGATAAGCAACCATCACTGCACAAGCTGGGCCCACACTCTAGGGAGAGGGTAAGTCCTGAAAATTCATCGTGGTCCTTCAAATCAGTCTGCTGCCTGGTTTGCAATGTGTGAGCCAACTCATGCCACCCACCCTGCCCCCTCCTCTGCTGCTAAATATTTGATTGTTCTGTTACACTTGACAGAACTTGAGGCCAACCCTTATGTTGTAGAAGAAGATTCAGACATGGATGAGCCCGAAGAGGGGATCATCTTCCAATCCAACCCTCCAGACAAAGAACAGGGGGCGTGAGGGGGAGGGGGAGGGGATGGAGCTGGATGAAGCTCCCACTGTTTTACTGACTTTGGAGGAGTTGCCGCTCATTGCGGTGAAACCCTTTTCCGTGACTAATCGTTTGAATGTTGGTGGGACATTCCATAGTTTCCCACCTTCCGAGGTTGCAGGTCCTAGTGGTGTGGTGCAGTGAGGCACATCCAGGTCCCCACCTTCCGGGGTTGTGGGTTCCAGTGGTGGGGTGCAGCGAGGCACACCCGTGGGGAGGAGGGGAAGGAGAGCTCGACCGCACTCTCCTGAGGTGCAGGATCAACAGATGTGGTTCAGATGATATCATTGAGTGCAGAGAGCATTGACCTTACCCGATCACTCCTGGACGCCATCAGTGGAGGTGAGTGATGAGGTAGTGGGACCATCAGGAGAAGTAAAAACAATGACACGAGAAATGGGAACGATGTCCGGGACCATCAGTGAGGGAGGGAATTTCAGTTTTCGCTGATGCGCTGTCAGTGACTGTTGGGGTAAAAAGAAGGTTTCTCTTCTTCAAGGTGGATTCCCTGAAATAAGGAATCGACACCTGCCCAAACAGACGAAACCTTGGATTCACTTTTACGATCTTTATTCAAGCATTTCAGTTTTATCTGCATATGAAAGGAGCTTCCCCGATTAATGATTCTACACACAGTTATACATTTTCTGAGGCTTGCGACCCTCGTGCAAAGTCTTCTACGACCATCAGTTGGCCGACAGCTTATCAGCTGACCTCAGTCGATAGGAATTTGTTGTTCTATAGTTTTAACATTGTTCTTCAGTTTTAAGCTTGTTCTGCAGTTTTTAAGGTAAGCACACAAACACGAGCTATGCCCTTTAACCTGATTTCATTCCATACCCTTATTTCATTTTTAAATATACTTTTTTTCCCCTTACAGTGACTATCAGGGAGGGAATGTTGCAGGTAGTTCAGACAGTTTTGCTCAACATGAGGGAGGGAATGTTGCAGGTCGTTGAGACACTGTCAGGGCGCATGAGGGACGGCATGTTGGAGATAGCTGCTGCAATAAGGGAACACGCCCAGACCCTGCGCCCATTGACAGAATCAACTGTCACTCCCACTCCTATCCCCACACCAGCCCAAAGCTGGGCCTTCCAGCTTGCTGCCCCCACCCCCAACTCAACAGGTGCGCAGTACCCGAGATCTTAGAACCTAAACACACGCAGCATTCGAAATAAAGTAAATGAGTTGACGGCACAAATCATTACAAATGGGTATGATTTGGTGGCCATTACAGAAACGTGGTTGCAGGGTGGCCAAGACTGGGAATTAAACATACAGGGGTATCTGACAATTCGGAAGGGTAGACAAGAAGGGAAAGGAGGTGGGGTAGCTCTGTTAATAAAGGATGATATCAGGGCAGTTGTGAGAGATGATATTGGCACGAATGAACAAAATGTTGAATCATTGTGGGTGGAAATTAGAGATAGTAAGGGGAAAAAGTCACTGGTGGGCGTAGTTTATAGGCCCCCAAAAAATAACTTCACGGTGGGACGGACAATAATCAAGGGAATAATAGAGGCATGTGAAAAAGGAACGGCAGTAATCATGGGGGATTTTAACCTACATATCGATTGGTCAAATCAAATCGCACGGGGTAGCCTTGAGGATGAAATCATAGAATGCATATGGGATTGTTTCTTAGAACAGTATGTTACAGAACCTACAAGAGAGCAAGCCATCTTAGATCTGGTCCTGTGTAATGAGACAGGAATAATATACGATCTCCGAGTAAAAGATCCTCTTGGAATGAGTGATCACAGTATGGTTGAATTTGTAATACAGTTTGAGGGTGAGGAAGTAGTGTCTCAAACGAGCATACGATGCTTAAACAAAGGGGACTACAGTGGGATGAGGGCAGAGTTGGTTAAAGTAGACTGGAAACACAGACTAAACGGTGGCACAATTGAGGAACAGTGGAGGACTTTTAAGGAGCTCTTTCATATTGCTCAACAAAAATATATTCCAGTGAAAAAGAAGGGCGGTAAGAGAAGGGATAACCAGCTGTGGATAACCAAAAAAATAAAGGAGAGTATCAAATTAAAAACCAATGTGTATAAGGTGGCCAAGGTTAGTGGGAAACTAGAAGATTGGGAAAATGTTAAACGACAGCAAAGAATGACTAAGAAAGCAATAAAGAAAGGAAAGATAGATTATGAAAGTAAACTTGCGCAAAACATAAAAACAGATACTAAAAGCTTTTACCGATATATAAAATGGAAGAGAATGACTAAAGTAAATGTTGGTCCCTTAGAAGATGAGAAGGGGGATTTAATAATGGGAAATGTGGAAATGGCTGAGACCTTAAACAATTATCTTGCTTCGGTCTTCACAGTGGAAGACACAAAAACCATGCCAAAAATTGCTGGTCACGGGAATGTGGGAAGGGAGGACCTTGAGACAATCACTATCACTAGGGAGGTAGTGCTGGATAGGCTAATGAGACTCAAGGTAGACAAGTCCCCTGGTCCTGATGAAATGCATCCCAGGGTATTAAAAGAGATGGCGGAAGTTATAGCAGATGCATTCGTTATAATCTACCAAAATTCTTTGGACTCTGGAGAAGTACCATCGGATTGGAAAGCAGCTAATGTAACGCCTCTGTTTAAAAAAGGGGGCAGACAAAAGGCAGGTAACTATAGGCTGGTTAGTTTAACATCTGTAGTGGGGAAAATGCTTGAAGCTATCATTAAGGAAGAAATAGCGGGACATCTAGATAGGAATAGTGCAATCAAGCAGACGCAACATGGTTACATGAAGGGGAAATCTTGTTTAACTAATTTACTGGAGTTCTTTGAGGATATAACGAGCATGGTGGATAGAGGTGTACCGATGGATGTGGTGTATTTAGATTTCCAAAAGGCATTCGATAAGGTGCCACACAAAAGGTTACTGCAGAAGATAAAGGTACGCGGAGTCAGAGGAAATGTATTAGCATGGATAGAGAATTGGCTGGCTAGCAGAAAGCAGAGAGTCGGGATAAATGTGTCCTTTTCGAGTTGGAAATTGGTGGTTAGTGGTGTGCCACAGGGATCGGTGCTGGGACCACAACTGTTTACAATATACATAGATGATCTGGAAGAGGGGACAGAGTGTAGTGTAACAAAATTTGAAGATGACACAAAGATTAGTGGGAAAGTGGGTTGTGTAGAGGACACAGAGAGGCTGCAAAGTGATTTAGATAGGTTAACCGAATGGGCTAAGGTTTGGCAGATGGAATACAATGTCGGAAAATGTGAGGTCATCCACCTTGGAAAAAAAAACAGTTAAAGGGAATATTATTTGAATGGGGAGAAATTACAACATGCTGCAGTGCAGAGGGACCTGGGGGTCCTTGTGCATGAATCCCAAAAAGTTAGTTTGCAGGTGCAGCAGGTAATCAGGAAGGCGAATGGCATGTTGACCTTCATTGCGAGAGGGATGGAGTACAAAAGCAGGGAGGTCCTGCTGCAACTGTACAGGGTATTGGTGAGGCCACACCTGGAGTACTGTGTGCAGTTTTGGTCACCTTACTTAAGGAAGGATATACTAGCCTTGGAGGGGATACAGAGACGATTCACTCGGCTGATTTCGGAGATAATTTATGATGATAGATTGAGTAGACTGGGTCTTTACTCGCTGGAGTTCAGAAGGATGAGGGGTGATCTTATAGAAACATTTAAAATAATGAAAGGGATAGACAAGATAGAGGCAGAGAGGTTGTTTCCACTGGTAGGGGAGACTAGAACTAGGGGGCACAGCCTCAAAATATGGGGGAGCCAATTTAAAACCGATTTGAGAAGGAATTTCTTCTCCCAGAGGGTTGTGAATCTGTGGAATTCTCTGCCCAAGGAAGCAGTTGAGGCTAGCTCATTGAATATATTCAAATCACAGATAGATAGATTTTTTACCAATAAGGGAATTAAGGGTTACGGGGAGCGGGCGGGTAAGTGGAGCTGAGTCCATGGCCAGATCAGCCATGATCTTTTTGAATGGCGGAGCAGGCTCGAGGGGCTAGATGGCCTACTCCTGTTCCTAATTCTTATGTTCTTGTGTAATAAGCTTGGTGCCAAGCCCAGAAACATTGCACCACCGCCTGCAGGCAGGGGTGGAGGAGATTCCAACACCAAGTGCAGCGGGCGGTCTTAGAATAAGGTGGACGAGAGATGGGTGGCTGCAGCCTTTTTTTGCTGTTGTTGTTGTAATTTTTGTTGTTATTATTATTGTTGTTACTATTGCAACTTTTCTCAAATTAAGTTTTTTGTAAGTTATGTAAATTTACAAGTTTAAAAGTTTGTAAGTGATCTTAAAGTTTTCAAGTGATCTTAAAGAGTGATCTTAATGTAAAGTTTGATACCATAATAATTTTATTAAAGTTAAGTTAAGTACTAAAGAACTGTTTGTTAAACTTTTGAATAAAATATATTTTACATTAAAAGTGAATCATTTCCATGATTTGTTCCATTAACACAACACAATATTACCAGCTCCAAACAATAAACATGGTCCCTGTGGAATAGCTGATGCTGAGCCCTCAGGCATCAGTAAAGCGTTCACGGATGAGCTGCTGGTGCAAGGCTCGAGCAATCGTTAAAGGGGCACCATGGCCCGCCCTCCTCCGTCATCGTGCTCCAGCCTCAGACACTTGCATGTCTTCCTCATCCTCGGCGTCCTCCTCCTGCTCGTCATCTGCATCTTCCACATATTATCATCAGCCACTCTAACCGCAGGTCTTCCACTACCAGGTGCTGCTGCCACATGATGGCTAAGTTATGCAGCATGCAGCACACAACAGTGAACTGATCGACAACCTCAGGGGAGTACAGCAAGTAACCTCTGGAATGGTGCAGGCATCGGAAATGCTGTTTCAAGATGCCAAAGGTCCTCTCTATGATGCTGCGCGTCACTATGTGCGACATGTTGTATTCATGATCAGTTTCCATCCAGGTTATGTGTAGGGGCGTCATGAGCCAAGTGGCGAGGCCATGCCCTTTGTCTCCCAATAGCCAGCTCTGCCCTTCTGGCTGCTGCTGAAACATGGCAGATATAACGCTCTTGCGTAGGATGAATGCATATCATGGATGCTCCCAGGGTATCTTGCAACAACTTGACATGATATGATGCATGTCGTCAAACATGAGCTGCGCATTAATGGAATGGAAGCCTTTTCTGTTCTCGTACATCTCGGAATCCTCCAAAGGCGCTCTCAAGACGATGTGGGTACAGCCCTGTACATTTGGGAAGCCAGCAATCCTGGAGAAGCCCACAGCCCTGTCATGTATTGCCTGGGCGGTTATGGGGAACTTTATGAAGTCATTCCTCTGTACATACAGTGCAACTGTCACCTGACGAATGCAGACATGTGTTGCATGTTGAGAGATGGTGCACACATCCCCAGTTGTAGCTTGAAACAAGCTGGAGGCATAGAATGAAAGTGCAGTTGTAACTTTCACTTCAACTGACAAAGCAGTCCTCCTGATGCTTCTGGGTTGCAGGTCTGCTTTCACCAACTCATAGATGTCAGTTACAACTTCTTTATGGAAACGTTGCCTTCTGACGCAGTCTGCATCACTCAGGTGGAGGTACTAATACCTGTCTCAATGGGTAAGGCCTCTTGCCCAGCACCCTATGCAGAAGGCTCCCACAAGGTATGGCATTGTTAGTATTGCCCCCATACTTAAATTTAACCTCAGAAAGAAGCTCAAAATGTCAGGAAAGCAGGCAGGACAGGTTCATAGAAACATAGAAAATAGTTGCAGGAGTAGGCCATTCGGCCCTTCGAGCCTGCACCACATTCAATATGATCATGGTTGATCATGCAACTTCAGTACTCCATTCCTGCTTTCTCTCCATACCCCTTGATCCCTTTAGACGTAAGGGCCACATCTAACTCCCTTTTGAATATATCTAACGAACTGGCCTCAACAACTTTCTGTGGTAGAAATTCCACAGGCTCACAATTCTCTGAGTGAAGCAGTTTCTCCTCATCTTGGTCCTAAATGGCTTACTCCTTATCCTCTCTCTCCCCAAGGTCTGTATGGATGGACCACACCCAAGGTCTTGTGACTTATCCTCTCCCTCTCCCCTCCACCTTAATGAATTGCAGTCTTGTGAATTCTCCTCTCTCTCCCCCCTCCTTAACTAATTGTAGTCTTGTAACTTCTCCCCTTCTCTCTCCTGCCCCCCCACTCTTTGCAGCCTTCAGAAGCCTTCCGATTGGCACCTTGCTTCACGGCCTTAGTACAGAAGGCTTCCGATTGGCACCACATTCCCCAGGCTCGAAGCCTTCCGATCGGCATCTCGCTGTCTCTCTCTCTCCTCCCCGCCCCCCACCACCCCCATCCCCATGGCTTCTTTTCTAGCCGAGCCCTGAGCCCCTGTGTCCGGGCGCGGGGCCGATTCTGCCAGCCAAAGCTACGACCCTCCAGCCCTGCTTCAAGACGTTCGGTGGTGGGCTGTGAGTGAGTAAAAAAATGAGAACACTTCTGAAATCCAACAAATTTACATTTACTATGTTGACAGGTAAAAAATGTTGAAATTTATTATTGATTTTTACAGTGTTCTTGACTCCCTCCAAAATCTTCGATTTAAAAACAATGGCGTCTTTCAGCACCGATTTCTCAATGTGCGCTGGTTTTCTTAAGAAGGTTTTTTGGGAGTGACCAGATACGCCGACCTAGGAGGAAAAAATGTTGGCCAAACTGCAAAAAACCAGTGCAGACATGAGGGAATGTCCTCTATGATGTCAAATAAAAACTGGGCTAGAAAAATCGTAACTAAGTCAGTTACACTGCCACAGATCGCAGGGGGAAACTTGGAAAAAAATAAATACACCAAAAAACACGGCGCAAATGACCAGGGAAAATTGAGTCCAATTTGTCTCAGAATAAGGGGCCGCCCATTTAAAACTGAGATGAGGAGGAATTTCTTCCCTCAGAGGGTTGTAAATCTATGGAACTCTCTGCCCCAGAGAGCTGTGGAGGCTGTGTCATTGAACATATTTAAGGCAGAGAGAGACAAATTTTTAAGCGATAAGGGAGTAAAGGGTTATGGGGAGCGGGCAGGAAAGTGGAGCTGAGTCCATGATCAGATCAGCCATGATCTTATTAAATGGCGGAGCAGGCTCGAGGGGCCAAATGGCCTACTCCTGCTCCTATTTCTTATGTTCTTATTTTCTTATGTTCTCTCTCTCTGCCCCCACAATCTCTCTCTCTCTCTCTCACTCTCCCCCCAGTCTCTCTCTCTATCTCCAATCCCAGTCTCTCTCACTCTCCCCCCAATCTCTCTCATTCACCCCCCCAAAAAAAAATCTCTCTCTCTTTCCCCCAGTCTCTCTCTCTTTCCCCCAGTCTCTCTCACTCACCCCACAGTCTCTCTCTCTCTATCTCCCCCCAGTCTCTCTCACTCTCCCCCCAATCTCTCTCATTCTCCCCCCCCAAAGTCTCTCTCTCACTCCTCCCTCCCCGTCTCTCTCTCTCTTCCCCCCACAGACTTTCTCTCTCTCACTCCCCCCAGTCTCTCTATCACTCTCTCCCAGTCTTGCTCACTCTCCCTCCACAATCTCTCTCTCTCCTCCCAGTCTCTCTCGCTTTCCCTCCAGTCTCTCTCATTCTCCCTCCCCCCACAATCTCTCTCAGTCTCCCCCCAGCCTCTCTCTCTCTCCCCCCCAGCCTTTCTTTCTCTCCCCCACAGTCTCTCTCTCTCTCTCTCCACAGTCTCTCTCTCTCCCCCACAGTTTCTCCCTCACTCTTCCCCACAGTCTCTCTCTCTCACCCCCCCCCCATAGTTTCTCTCTCTTCCCCCCCAAAGTCTCTCTCTCTCTCTTCCCCCCAAAGGCTCTCTCTCTCTTACTTCTCTCTCACTCACCCCCCACCTTCCTCAGTCTCTCTTTCTCTCTCCCTCCCCGGACTCTCTCTATGTCTCTCCCACTACCTCTGATGTTTTCTCTCCCACAGAAGGCTGCAATAATGTTCCAAATAATCAATAAACGAAAAGCAGGTCCAGTGGCAGCTCCACACGACTTGTGCCCCCTCTTCTGCCTTCTGATTTACTCGTATGTCACACTGAGCATACGCGACCGAATTGAGAGCCCATGCTCAAAAAGGGGGCGGAGTCCAATACGCGCATGTGCAGAAGGACACAGAGAAACCTAGTGCAAATAGTCACTTTGCTGCAATAACAGGTCAAAGTTACTGATTTGCAGCAACAACATATTTTCTATAAAACATTAGCACAAACATTATGAATCAAATCAATGCACAGTCCCATGTGGTTACAGTTTAACATCTTGGCAAGCTGGTAACAAGATAACCTTATGAAAGAATGGGTGGAAATCAATTTGGCAGAAATCATCACAAATTTTTTAACAAGATGTCCAGACAATAGAGAACACATTTACCAAGGCACGGGTTGCCCTCATGGTGAATCAGGCAATGGCCAGAAGAGTTAATGGCTATGTAGACAGGCTCCATTCCTCCAAATCTCTGACCAGAAGAGAGGCCTGAAGTAGATTGCTTGGCACATGAGCATAATCACATTGAGCCAAATGTTATGCTAAAAATATGCAAATACTTCAATGCTATCAAGATGACTATCAGAATGTGTTCAACTGATAGTCAAGAAAAGCTGATAGAGGACTATCCCAGAATCAACAGGAGTTGCTGAATTTAAGGTGACAGGCGACTTCTGTCTGTAAAGTCTAGAGTTGGTTATCATGGCTAGAGTGAAAGTAAGCTAATAATACTGCTTTATAGAAGCATGCCACATCTTCAAGAAAGGTGACAAGTCCGATTATGGTAATTACGGAGGAGTTTCCAGGCTGTCTGCCACAGGGAAAATCATCACAAGAACCCGCCTCAATCTCCTTCTCTCAGTGGCTGAAGAGCTCCTCCCAGAGTCGAAATGTGGATTCCACCCACTAAGGGGCACAATGGACATGAATTTCACCATGCGTCAAATTCAAGAGAAATGCAGGGAACAGCACCAACCTCTGTACATGGTCTTCTTTCACCTCACAAAGGAATTTGACACTGTCAACAGTGAGGGATTATGGAATGTCTTCCTCAAATTCAGCTGCCCTTAAAAGTTTGTCACCACGCCTGCTTCACGATGACATGCAAGCTGTGATCCTGACCAACGGATCCACGACAGACCCAATACACGTGTGGACCGGGGTCAAGCAATGCTGTGTCATTGCACCAACGCACTTCTCGATCTTCCTTGTTGCAATGCTACATCTCACCCTCAATAAGCTCCCCGCTGGAGTGGAGCTAATCTATAGAACAAACGGGAAATTGTTCAACCTCCGTCGCCTCCAGTCCAGATCCAAGGTCATACTATCCTTTGTCATTGAATTACAGTATGCAGGCGATGCTTGCATTTGCGCACATTCAGAGGTCGAACTCCAAACTACCGTCAACACCTTCACCGAGGCGTATGAGAGTATGGGCCTTACACTAAACATTCGTAAGACAAAGGTCCTCTAACAACTTGCCCCCGTCACACAGCACTGACACCCGATTATCAAGATCCATGACAAGACCTTGGACAACGTGGACAATTTTCCATACCACGGGAGCCTACTGGCAACAAGGGCAGACGTCGATAACGAAGTCCAACACCGCCTTCAGTGTGCCAGTGCAGTCTTCGGTCGCCTGAGGAAGAGAGTGTTTGAAGACCAGGACCTCAAACACAGCACTAAGCTCATGGTCTACAGAGCACTAGTGATACCCGACCTCTTATATGATTCAGAGGCATGAACTATAAACAGTACCACCAATGCTGCCTCCGCAAGATCCTGCAAATCCATTGGCAGGATAGGCGCACCAGCGTCAGTGGTATCGTTCAGGCCAACATTCCCAATATCAAAGCATTGACCACGCTCAATCAGCTCCGATGGACAGGCCACATCGTCCGCATGCCTGATGCTGGGGCCATTAGCGGGAACAGCGTGTGGCGGCCCGGTTCGGAAATCGGCACAGTCCCGGCCTGCAAGACCATCAGCAGGTCGAGGCCATTAGAGGCATGCCACTGCAGGGAGTAGCGCGTGCTGCTGCAGGAGGGTGACGGCTGTTTGGAGCATGGGCAGGTACAGCAGGAGTGCCGAGGTCAGGGCGAAGGAGCGGCAAGAGTTCGTAGAGGGATGTGATCGGGGCCCAGGAGAGGTGAAAGTTCTTGGCCCAGAAGAGGCGAGGGCCTAGGGGCAGCACGGGCCAGTCCACACTGCAATATGTGTGCGCGCTAGGTCCGTGCAGCTGAGATGGTCTCCAGTCGTCTTGGTTAATCCTTGCCACTGGACCAAGACCTAGCTCTGTCAAGCCCATGTGGTGGCTGGGGTGCAACGGCCACCACACGTTAAAGAAAATCCACGCACAGGCGTCTTCCACCCTTCAGGATGTAGTTCAGGATCTGGAATATCATTGAAACACCTGTGAACTCATCCATTTTCGGCGTGGAAGCAAGCCATCCTCGTTTTGAGGGACTGCCTATGACAAGACTCCCAAAACAAGCGTTCTACTCGGACCTCCGATGCAGCAAGCGAGTCCCAGGTGGACAGAGGAAGCGCTTCAAGGACACCTTCAAAGCCTCCTTGAAAAAGTGCAAATCCCCACCAACACCTGGGAATTCCTGGCCCAAGACCGCTCAAAATGGAGGAGAAGCATCCGGGAAGGTGCCGAACACCTCAAGTCTCTGTGCCGGGAGCACTTGGAAGCTAAGCACAAACAGCGGAAGGAGTGCATGACAATCCAAGCACCCCATCCACCCATCCCTCCAACCACCGTCTGTCCCACATGTGACAGAAACTCTAGGTCCCGTATTAGACTCATCAGACACTTGAGAACTCATATTAGTGTGGAACCAAGTCATGCTCGACTCCAAGGGACAGCCTTAGAAGAAGAAGACACGATATAGCACACTTTGGGGCAGAGTTTCCGCTTTGGGTGCGATCGGTGAGCCGGGTGCAAATTGCACTAGTTTTGACAAGTGATTTTTTTCTCATGTTGTTATATACATCAAAAGAGGCATCGAGGGCTCACATGTAAAAAATATGTTAAATCCTCTGCATATGCAAATGGGGGGCCTCCCACCTATTTAAGGCCCCCATGTAAAATTGGCCTGCCCTGAACAAAGCTAGCCCGGCTCCCACTGAATTCAGGAATGGTCTGCATATCTGCATGGGCTCGGTGGGCCGAATGGCCTCCTTCTGTTCTGTAACCATTCTATGATTCTATATGACCTAACCAGAATCCTTAAGGGGATCACTGCATGCTGCCACCAAAAAGGTAAAGGGGTTACTTTTTATGTATTGTTGTGTAAACAGCTAATAACCACATGAAAACTAAAATCTGAAAGTGCATTGCACAGCAAGTTAATGAAAAGCGAAACTGTTCATTTTAATTTTACATTTCATAACTACATGTTTAATTTTACAAATAATTCTGAATCATTTGTCTTAACTGCTTATAAATGACTTTGAATTAGGTTATGTTTTGTGCAATTAATATTGCCAGTGTTTTGTGGTTTGTATTGTTTCACTTTATTGAACATGTTCTTCTATTGTTAATTGAAGTTAACTTTATTTAAATCCATTACTCCATATTGATGAATATTTTTAGAAGCATAATAGCAATAGTGAGAATGATTAGGTGTTGTGTTCTTCCAAGCAGTTGCAATACGCACCACTGATCATTGTTCCTGTTGTAACGATCAAGATAAAGTTTATTTTCGCTTTTCAAAATTACAGTATATAGGGCTCAATTTTGCCCAAAGCCCTTTTTTTGGCATATTGCCAGAGATACACCCTTTTTTCTAGGCCAGAAATACACCAAAAATATTTGTGCCAATTTTCCCCAGTGTATTTTTCAAAATTGGCGCCGCGCAGCCTATCCAGTTGCCTCAGGGGGTGGAGCCTGCTGTCTGCGCCGCAAAACGATGCCAGACCTTGTGCGCATGCGCGAAAAATAGGGACGTTTTTGACGTTATTCCTATGGGCGCGCATGCGCAGTACAACTCACGGTCTGCAATCGGCCATTTTTAAAGACTCAGTTGTGCATGTGAGAACGTTGAGAGCTGTGTGAGAACATTGGAAAAATCAGAGCTGCAATAGAAGATACAACGCAGTGCAAGGACCAAGAATTTCTTACAGGATGAAGTGGAGGCACCAGTTACTGTGATTGAGGCCAGATGGCAAGAGCTAGACACCAGCAGAGGTTACATAAAAGTTCCACCCAAAGAGATGAAGAAACACTGGAACCAACTTGCAGAAGATTACTGTGCAATGGTGACCACCCCGAGATCTGGAGTCCAGTGCAAAAAGAAGTGGCAGGACCTTGGTCAAGTAGTTAGTGTAAATAATATTTTCATTTATTCAATGCAATTGCAATTGTAATGTAAATGTGACCAGCTGTATATGTCCCACCAGCAGAAAGACACCTTCTCTAAAAAGCTGCATTTTCATCTTTGCAGAGGAAGGTGGCACATAACAAAAGGGAAAGAACTTCAACAGGAGGAGGCCCGACAAATCTGCACCCATTGACACCCTTGGAAGAGCGGGTCGCTGCATTGATGGGTCCTGCCTGAGAAAAGCACAAGCTGGGCCCACACTCGAGGGAGAGGGTAAATCCTGCAAATTCCACAGTCTGGCTTTACTAAATGTTAAGTACTGCATGGTTCATGGGGATGTCTCCTTCAGTATGCTTCGGTTGATGCAATGTGCTATCAATGGCAGACCAATTGAACCAATACTTCAGTTCTGTCTTCACGAAGGAAGATACAAATAACCTTCCGAAGGTACTAGGGGACAGTGGGTCTAGTGAGAAGGATGGGCCTGATAGTCTGCATCCCAGAGTGCTCAAGGAAGTGGCCCTAGAAATAGTGAATGCATTGGTGATCATTTTCCAACAGTCTATCAACTCTGGATCAGTTCCCATGGACTGGAGGGTAGCTAATGTAACACAACTTTTTAAAATAGGAGGGAGAGAGAAAACGGGTAATTATAGACCGGTTAGCTTGACATCAGTAGTGGAGAAAATGTTGGAATTGATCACAAAGGACGAAATAGCAGCGCATTTGGAAAGCGGTGACAGGATCGGATCAAGTCAGCATGGATTTATGAAAGGGAAATCAAGCTTGATGAATCTTCTGGAATTTTTTGAGGATGTAACTAGCAGAGTGGACAAGGGAGAACTAGTGGATGTGGTGTATTTGGACTTTCAGAAGGCTTTTGACAAGGTCCCGCACAAGAGATTGTTGTGCAAAATCAAAGCACATGGTATTGGGGGTAATATACTGACGTGGATAGGGAACTGGTTGACAGACAGGAAGCAGAGAGTCGGGATAAACGAGTCATAGAAACATAGAAACATAGAAAATAGGTGCAGGAGTAGGCCATTCGGCCCTTCTAGCCTGCACCGCCATTCAATGAGTTCATGGCTGAACATTCAACTTCAGTACCCCATTCCTGCTTTCTCGCCATACCCATTGATCCCCCTAGTAGTAAGGACCTCATCTAACTCCTTTTTGAATATATTTAGTGAATTGGCCTCAACAACTTGCTGTGGTAGAGAATTCCACAGGTTCACGACTCTCTGGGTGAAGAAGTTCCTCCGCATCTCGGTCCTAAATGACTTACCCCTTATCCTTAGACTGTGACCTCTGGTTCTGGACTTCCCCAACATTGGGAACATTCTTCCTGCATCTAACCTGTCTAACCCCGTCAGAATTTTAAATGTTTCTATGAGGTCCCCTCTCATTCTTCTGAACTCCAGTGAATACAAGCCCAGTTGATCCAGTCTTTCTTGATAGGTCAGTCCCGCCATCCCGGGAATCAGTCTGGTGAACCTTCGCTGCACTCCCTCAATAGCAAGAATGTCCTTCCTCAAGTTAGGAGACCAAAACTGTACACAATACTCCAGGTGTGGCCTCACCAATGCACTGTACAACTGTAGCAACACCTCCCTGCCCCTGTACTCAAATCCCCTTGCTATGAAGGCCAACATGCCATTTGCTTTCTTAACCGCCTGCTGCACCTGCATGCCAACCTTCAATGACTGATGCACCACGACACCCAGGTCTCTTTGCACCTCCCCTTTTCCTAATCTGTCACCATTCTCAGAATGGCAGGCAGTGACTAGTGGAGTGCCGCAGGGCTCAGTGCTGGGACCCCAGCTCTTTACAATATACATTAACGATTTGGATGAAGGAATAGAGTGTAATATCTCCAAGTTTGCAGATAACACTAAACTGGGTGACGGAGTGAGCTGTGAGGAGGACGCTAAGAGACTGTAGGGTGACTTGGACAGGTTAGCTGAGTGGGCAAATGCATGGCAGATGCAGTATAATGTGGATAAATGTGAGGTTATCCATTTTGGGGGCAAAAACACGAAGGCAGAATATTATCTGAATGGTGGCAGACTAGGAAAATGAGAGTTGCAACGAGACCTGGGTGTCATGGTTCATCAGTCACTGAAAGTGGGCACACAGGTACAGCAGGCGGTAAAGAAGGCAAATGGTATGTTGGCCTTCATAGCTAGGGGATTTGAATATAGAAGCAGGGAGGTCTTACTGCAGTTCTACAGGGCCTTAGTGAGGCATCACCTGAAATATTGTGTTCAGTTTTGGTCTCCTAGTCTGAGGAAGGACGTTCTTGCTATTGAGGGAGTGCAGCGAAGGCTCACCAGACTGATTCCAGGGATGGCTGGGCTGTCATGTGAGGAGAGACTGGATCAACTGGACCTTTATTCACTGGAGTTTAGAAGGATGAGAGGGGATCTCATAGAAACATATAAGATTCTGACGGGACTGGACAGGTTAGATGCGGGAAGAATGTTCTCGATGTTGGGGAAGTCCAGAACCAGGGGACATAGTCTTAGGATAAGGGGTAGGCTATTTAGGACTGAGATGAGGAGAAACTTCTTCACTCAGAGAGTTGTTAACCTGTGGAATTCCCTGCAGCAGAGAGTTGTTGATGCCAGTTCACTGGATATATTCAAGAGGGAGTTAGATATGGCTCTTACGGTTAAGGGGATCAAGGGGTATGGAGAGAAAGCAGGAAAGGGGTACTGAAGGAATGATCAGCCATGATCTTATTGAATGGCGGTGCAGGCTTGAAGGGCTGAATGGCCTACTCCTGCACCTATTTTTCTATATTTCTATGTTTCTATTCATCGTGATCCTTCAAATCAGCCTGCTGCCTGTGCTGTGTGAGCCTACTCATGCCACCTACCCTGCCCCCTCCTCTGCTGCTGAACATTTGTCTGTGTTCTGTTATATTTTGCAGAACTTGAGGCCAACCCTGACAATGCAGAAGAAGGTTCAGACGCGGATGAGCCTGAAGAGGAGAACATCTTCCAATCCCACCTTCCAGACCAACAGCATGGGGATGAGGAGGAGGGTGAGGTGGAGGGGATGGATGAAGCCCCATCCCTTGTACTCACTTTGGAGGAGGTGCAGGTGCCACCTATTGAGTTGCTAGCCCCTTCCCTGAGTAGTGATTTGAGTGTTGATGGGACACTCCATGGATTCTCTCCAACTGAGGCTGTGGATTCCAGTGGGGTGCAGCAAGACACACCCAGGGGCCCACCGTCCGAGTCTGCGGGGCCCAGTGGTGGGGTGCAGTGAGGCATACCCAGGGCCCATCTTCCAAGGGTGCGGGTTCCAATGGTGGGGTGTATCAAGGCACACCCAGGGCCCCACAGTCCCAGGCTGCGTGTTCCACTGGGATGCTGTGAGCCACACCCAGGATGAGGAGGGGAAGAAGAGCTGTGCAGCGCTCTCCTGAGGTGCAGGATCTAACAGATGTGGTTCACATGATGGCAATGAGTGTGGAGAGCATTGACCTTACCCGACCATTCCTGGACACCATCAGTGGGGTGGGTGATGAGGTATCGGGACTGTTGGGAGAAGTAACAACACTCTCACGAGAAATGGGAATGATGTCCGGGACCATGATTGAGGGAATATCTCAGTCGGCTGAAACCATGTCAGTGAAAATGAGGGAGGGAATGTCACAGGTAGCTGATGCACTGTCGGTGAACATGAGGGAGGGAATATCACAGGTAGTTGAGACACTCTCAGTGACCATGAGGGAGGGAATGTTGCAGGTAGTTGAGATACTTTTGCTCAAAATGAGGGAGGGAATGTTGGAGGTTGTTGAGACACTGTCAGGGTGCATGAGGGAGGGAATGATGGAGTTAACTAAGGGAACACACCCAGACCACGTGCCCATTGACAGAATCAACTGCCACTCCCACTCCAATCCCCAGACCAGCCTTTGAAGAGCCCCAAGCCGGTCCCTCCACATTGCTGCCTGCGTCTCCCGCGCGCCCCCTCTCACAACCACCCCCCCCCCCCAACACATGTGCATTACCTGAGATGTTCAAATGAATAACCTTGGTACCAACCCCTGCAGGCAGGGCTGGTGGGGTCACCAAGACCAAGTGCGGCGGGCGGTCTTAGAATAAGGTGGCGGGGAGATGGGTGCAGCCTTTCTTTGCTGCTGTTGTTGTTATTATTGTTGGTACTGTTGTAACTGTTGTTCTCAAATTAAAAGTTTTTTGTAAGTTATGTAAATTTACAAGTTTAAAGTTAGTAAGTGATCTTAAAATTTTTAAGTGATCTTAGAGTTTGTAAGTGACCTTAAAGTTTGTAAGTGATCTTAAAGTTTGTAAGCGATCTTAACTGAAAGCTTTAAAAATAGAAACATAGAAAATAGGTGCAGGAGTAGGCCATTCGGCCCTTCGAGCCTGCACCACCATTCAATGAGTTCATGGCTGAACATGCAACTTCAGTACCCCATTCCTGCTTTCTCGCCATACCCCTTGATCCCCCTAGTAGTAAGGACTTCATCTAACTCCTTTTTGAATATATTTAGTGAATTGGCCTCAACAACTTTCTGTGGTAGAGAATTCCACAGGTTCACCACTCTCTGGGTGAAGAAGTTTCTCCTTATCTCGGTCCTAAATGGCTTACCCCTTATCCTTAGACTGTGATCCCTGGTTCTGGACTTCCCCAACATTGGGAACATTCTTCCTGCATCTAACCTGTCTAAACCCATCAGAATTTTAAACATTTCTATGAGATCCCCTCTCATTCTTCTGAACTCCAGTGAATACAAGCCCAGTTGATCCAGTCTTTCTTGATATGTAAGTCCCGCCATCCCGGGAATCAGTCTGGTGAACCTTCGCTGCACTCCCTCAATAGCAAGAATGTCCTTCCTCAAGTTAGGAGACCAAAACTGTACACAATACTCCAGGTGTGGCCTCACCAAGGCCCTGTACAACTGTAGTAATACCTCCCTGCCCCTGTACTCAAATACCCTCGCTATGAAGGCCAACATGCCATTTGCTTTCTTAACCGCCTGCTGTACCTGCATGCCAACCTTCAATGATGTACCATGACACCCAGGTCTCGTTGCACCTCCCCTTTTCCTAATCTGTCACCATTCAGATAATAGTCTGTCTCTGTTTTTACCACCAAAGTGGATAACCTCACATTTATCCACATTATACTTCATCTGCCATGCATTTGCCCACTCACCTAACCTATCCAAGTCACTCTGCAGCCTAATAGCATCCTCCTCGCAGCTCACACTGCCACCCAACTTAGTGTCATCCGCAAATTTGGAGATACTATATTTAATCAAAGCTTGATACAAGAATATTTTTATTTAAGTTAAGTACAAATGATTGTGAAACTTTTGAATAAAATATATTTTAAATTATAACTGAATTATTTCCATTATTTGTTCCATTAATACAACACAACATTACGGAACAGGTCCAAACAGTAAACATGGTCCATGTGGAATAGTTGCCACTGAGCCTTCAGGCAGTAAAGCGTTCACGGATGAGCTGCTGGTGCAAGGCTCGAGCAATCGTTAAAGGGGCACGATGGCCCACCCTCCTCCACCATCGGGTTCAGGTACTTCCTCGCCCTCATCCTCCTCCTCCTCCTGCTCGCCATCTGCATCTTCCTCATCATTATCATCATCCACTCTCACCACAGGTGGATCTTCTACTACCAGGTGCTGCTGCCTCATGATAGCTAAGTTATGCAGCATGCAGCATACAACAGTGAACTGACCGATAATCTCAGGGGAGTATAGCAAGTAGCCTCTGGAATGGTCCAGGCATCGGAAACCCTATTTCAAGATGCCAATGGTCCTCTCTATGATGCTGCGCGTCGCAATGTTCGACATGTTGTATTCCCGCTCAGCTTCTGTCAGGGTTACTTGTAAGGGCGTCATGAGCCAGGTGGCGAGGCTGTACCCTTTGTCTCCCAGTAGCCAGCTCTGCCCTTCTGGCTGCTGTTGAAACATGGCAGATATAACGCTATCACGTAGGATGAACGCATCATGGGTGCTCCCAGGGTATCTTGCATCGACTAACATGATTTGATGCATGTCGTCACACACGAGCTGTACATTAATGGAGTGGAAGCCTTTTCTGTTCCTGTACATCTTGGAATCCTCCAAAGGTGCTCGCAAGGTGATGTACATATAATCAATGCTGCCCTGTACCTTTTGGAAGCCAGCAATCCTGGAGAAGCCCACAGCCCTGTCACGCATTGCCTGAGCGGTCATGGGGAACTTTATTTAATCATTCCTCCAGGCATATAGTGCAGCAGTCACCTGCTGAATGCAGACATGTGTTGCATGTTGAGAAATAGCGCACACATCCCTAGTTGTGGCTTGGAACGATCCAGATGCATAGAATGAAAGTGCAGCTGTAACCTTCACTTCAACTGACAAAACAGTCCTCCCGACGCTTCTAGTCTACATCACTCAGATGCAGGAATGAACGCCTATCTCAAGTTACCTGAGGTGGGTAAGGACTCCTGCCCAGCACCCTATGGGCTTTGAGGTTCGTCATGCGATATTGTTGAATCAATTGTCTCCTCCGCAGCACCATCATGCAAAAGGCTTGCACAAGGTATGGCGTGGTTAATATTGCTCCCGTGCTTAAATTTTACCTTTGCAAGAAGCTCAAAATGGCAGGAAGGCAGGACAGGTTCTTAGTTCTCTTTCCCCAAGGTCTGAATGGACCACACCCAGGTCTGAGCAAGCACAGTGATCGGGAACTCCCCGGGCTCATTGCAGTCTTGTGACTTCTTCTGATCGCATTGAACAGCACCTCCCCCTCAACCACCACCCCCCCCCCCACCCCGACCCCCCCCCAAGGCTCATTGCAGTCTTGTGACTTCTTCCGATCGCATTGAACAGAACCTCCCCCCCAACCCCAACCTCCCGGGCTCATTGCAGTCTTTTAATTTCTTCTGATCGTGTTCAACAGCACCTTCTCCCCCACCAACCCCTGGGCTCATTGCAGTCTTGTAATTTCTTGCGACCGCATTCAACAGCACCTTACACCACCCCCCCCCCCCGCCCCCCAACAGCACCTTACACCCCCGCCCCCCCCCCAGTCTCATTTAATGCCAAGTGCAGTCTTCCGATTGCCACCTCCCTCCCCCGGGCTTGCTTTGAAGACGAGCCCCGAGCTCCTGTGTCCGGGCGGGGTCGATTCTGCAGGACCGACACTCTGACCCTCCAGCCCTGTTTGAAGTTCGGTGGTGGTATATAAGTTAAAAAAAAATTAAAAGTTCAGAATTCCATCAAACTTCCATCTACTCCGTTGTAAGGTAAAAACATGTCATCTTTATTATGCATATTTAAAGTGTTCTTATCTCCCTCCAAAACTTCGATGAAAAACAATGGCGTCTTTCTGCGCCGATTTTTCAATGTGTGCTGCTTTCTCTTAACTCACCAGAAGGTTTTTCGGGAGTGGCCAGATCCGCCGACCTAGGATAAATTTTATGGGGGCAAACTTTGAAAAATTATAAAAACTGCCGCAGACATGAGGTAACGCTTCCTATGACATCAAAAAAAGAACCTAAAAAAATCGTAACTAACTCAGTTACGCTGGCGCAGGTTGCTTGGGGAAACTTTAATTAAAAAACTTACGCCAAAAAAACGATGCTTGCCAAAAAAACGGTGCAAATGCCCGGGGAAAATTGAGCCCATTAGGTCTATCTGTAAAACATTTTCAGACTTTTAAATCTGTTTCAAGACATTTATACTTTGAACAATATTCATAACAATTGCCTAATGTTTCCCATTTTATAAGTGCAATTTGAGCTGCTTTGTATCTGATGTTTTAACTACATTCCAAGCAATTTTGTTCAATCAAGAAATACAATCTTACATCTTACAAAAAGGATGAAAAGAAATTTAAAGCCTAATTAAAATTTAAAATGATTGCTTCATTATGCCTCTGCTATTAAGTTGCATGTTACAAAAGAAAAATCTTACTTAAATCTATGAAGTGTGAACATAACATTGAATATGGGAAGGTGAGCAGGACTGTGTAACCTATATACACAGGTTTCCAATCAGCCACTGAGCTGTTAAAAGGACCGAGTTAAAAAAAAACTGATTAAATTGATTACCATACAAGATGCACTAATAATCTTAATTAATGCAGTTACAATGTAGTAAGTGAACTGAAAGAGAATTGCTCCGGAGTTTGCTTTAGGTTTGGAAAGCCAACTTAGTCGTCTGAAGCTACTTGATGTTTGCATGGTTACATCATAATACTCAATGGTTTTATCAGAATTGAAAGCATGGCATTTAAGTCATGTTCTCAGCATTGTAAGTAACCTGCTTTAAAATTGTTTGTACAAAAACATTATTTTCATGAATAAAAGTCTCATTTTAACAGCTGATAAGAGAGTGATTAAATGATGACTTTATCCTGTGATGACATCGTCACATTGCAGCCTATTGCCTGATAACCTGAATAGCCTGATTCCTATTACCTCCGGAACCCAAAGCGCAGAAAACCTTGCTTTACACGGTTATCTATGATCTGCAGTTTAGAAGTTCAGGTTCTGTGTCTCTAGTTCAGTGCAATCTGAGATCACTACCATTAGTCACTGTTCACACACCATCTTCAACGTCATGGCAAAGTAGAAACTGCTTTGTTGCAGTTCTAAAGTTGATGTGTAAATTTCACCTAAATTGCTTCTTTATGTATCTGCATTCAATAATGGGCTGGATTTTTCTCTCAGCACCAACATTTTAACTAGCCCACCGACTTTCTATGTGATTTTGCACGAGAACTCACTGTAAATTAGAGAGCCAAAAAGTGCAGCGCCCTCTACAGGGCTCTGTGACCTCTGTGAACAAGGCCAGTAACTGTGTATATCCTTAACCAATCAGATTGAAGAATCATTACTGAGCAGTGTGGATTCTGAATCAGGAAGTATCAGTTAAGATATTTAATACAATGTCAAATCAAGTACTGAAAGCAAAATAAAGAGAGGAAAAGAAAGATGTGATTAAGAGAGAGGGTTAAAATAGACAGAAAGAAAAAGTTAACAAAAATTATTATTTACATTTTTTTTAGATCTTCAACAATAATTAAAATTTGAAGGAATGAGACTCTAGACATGTAAAAGTCAATTTTCAGTGCCAGAGAGATTGTTTGGCAGTAATTAACACTTATCACACTGTTAAAAATGAACTTACACTGAATGGCCAAGCCCAAACTTTTTCTAGCGAGTTTAATGGGTATCTATCACGTAAGTACAGTAACTTGATGCTCTTCCATGTGTTTCAATGGCGAGTCTCTGGGCGAGATATAGCATAGCTTCTGTAGGAAGCAACATCCCAATTTTCACGTTTAACTGTGCATGTGTGGTTGCCGGAAGTTATTGTTAATTTATACTTTAATAACGGTGAGTGCAGATACCCTCATCGTTATTTGTACACCAAAATCTGGCCCAACCTGATGGAAGATACAAGTGAGGGACTGGCATTTCTGTAAACAAAAGAACTGAATGGTGCCAGTTTCATAACTCACAAGGATTACATATGCACATAACTTAATGTCTGCCTCAATTGGAGTGGCCTATTCTCCACAAATCAGTGATCTCTGAGGTGTAGTTATTTGTTTAACAGAAAGCAGTTCATAATTTAAAAAAAAAATGTAAGTTAATTTCTTCACTCGACTTCCTGGGCTAGTATATTTACAAGATTACAATATAACAAGATCACACTTCCCATACAATTAAAAATCCTATGTCTAGCACTATGTTGTAGTATCACACCTCTCAAAGGTGTCAAACCTTAAAGACATCACACTTGCATACATAGGTCACAAAGAATTGTTATTGGCTCATATATTTCTTTATTTGTTCTCAGGCTGCATTTATTGACCATCCTGAGTTGCCCTGCAAAGGTGATGGTGGGCTTTCTGCTGTTCTTACGACCAGAATGTTGTTAGATATGGACTTCAAGAACATTACCCAGTGACAATGATATATGTCCAAGTCAGGATGGTGTCTGACCTCACGAGAACTTGGATAGAATGATGTCCTTATGACATTGTTACTTTTGTCCTTCTTAGTGGTAGCGGTTGCAGGTGAGAATTGCTTTTAAACTATAAGGTTGTGTAGATATTTATACTTACTATTAATTATAATTGGCAGCTTTGGCTCAGTGGTCGCACTCTCACCTCAGAACAGATGGTAGTGGGTTTAAACTCCTCTCCAGAGATTTAGGTATAAATCTGATACTTCGGTATAGCACTGTTGAAGCTGCTGTCTTTCAGATGAGATGTTAAACTGAGGCTCTATCTGCCCTCTCAGGTGGATGTAAAAGGTTCCATGGCCCTATTTGAAGAAGAGCAGGGAACTCTCTCAATAGCCTGGTTAATATTTATCCTTCACCAAAATGACTATAACAGATTATATGGTCATTCATCTCATTGCTGTTTGTGGGACCCTTGCCATATGCAAATTGTCTGCTGTATTTTCGACATTACAAAAGTGATTATACTTTAAAAGTATTTCATTGGCTGTAAAATAATGTGGGATGTTCTGAGGTTGTGAAAGACACAACCTCAGTTCTTTGTTTTAGGCCTCTGCTGCTCCTTCAGGCTTTATCATTGAGATCCATTTCTTGAGGTGGCATTTTTACTTATTTTATGTATCCTCCATCATGGGGCCCCAGGACTCAGGCCAACTAAGGTATACGCCCTTCTTCAAAAGCAAAATACCGCAGATGCTGGAAATCTGAAATGAAAACAAAAATTGCTGGAAATACTCAGCAGGTCAGCTAGCATCTGTGGAGAGAGAAACAGAGTTAACATTTCAACTTGATGACCTTTCGTCAGAACTGGAAAATGTTAGAGATGTAACCGATTTTAAACAACTGCAGGGGCAGGGAAAGAGGGGAGGAGTAAAGAAACACTAACTCCATCATCTGACTTGCCACCGATTCAGATGCTCACCCACTCTGTTTTCTGACCTGACCTCTGTATTGTATAGGGTTAATCACATAGGGTTAATTATGATATTCCGACATTTACAGTGTGTTTTCTGCTTCATGCCTCGTGGAATGTTGTTGATGCAGAGAGAGAGAGAGAGAGAGAGAGACCTTAATGCGCACACAATCTTGTTTATGGGATGATCGGTGCCTCGAGGTCTCATGCTTTGTGGAAGAACAGCTGGGGCCTTACAGATTAGGAGTTGGCCATAAGCCACATGCACCCATGTTTGTTCAATAGCATAAAGGAAGGGAACTGTCCAGTTGCTCTTTAAACTTCACCTTGGACCGTGATTCGCGAGCGGTGCCGGGTCCCCCAAGGCTCCTGACCAGCCGTCGTTGCAGAGTTCCCGACGGGCCGAAGGCTGTGAGCTTTGTTGCATCTTATCATACTTCTCTTTTCTTCGTAAACTGTATTATGTTTCTTTTCTCTCAGTGTTTTATCTTTACTTCATTTGTCTTGTCTCTTATTTAACATTCATCCAGATCCTGAACCTGGGTCTATTATTATCGATCCAAAACAACCTCATGCCCCCTTCCCCATTCCACATGGTTACTTTCTCATCCTGCAATCCCTTGTATTATGTATTTTAAATCATTTACAGCATTGTGTTTACTTATAACCATACATGCTTAAAAATATAAATTGGTGCTTTCTTAGCTGAGTGCTGGTAAACTGTATCAAAGCAGGAGCTCTTTATGGGTACAGGAACACTTTATGGAAAGTATGAGATTCAGATGAGATTGGTGACGAGGGAGAAGATCTAGAAGTGGAGGTGTTGGATGAACTTGGTGGGGGGAGGGAGAAGGGATTGAATCAGACTTCTTGGGGAGAGGGATAGCCATTCAGGATAATGCTTGTAAGGGATGGGACATGGCCAAGGTGGCCATCAACTGGTCCAGGCATCGGGCGGTTGAGGGGGTCATTCAGCCCGACTGCCTGCCTCTCTTCCACGGTTACATCCGAGCCAGCGTGTCCCTGAAGTTGGTGCACGCGATGTCCACTGGTATGCTCACAGCCTTCCGCGAGAGGTGGGCACCGGAGGGACTGGAGTGCATCATCACCCCCGGCAACCAAATTTTAATTTGAACCACATAATACTTAAAGTTTAATTTGTTTAAGTTTGTCATTTTTAGTGCCCCCCACCCCTCCTTTTTTAGCCAGGGGGCATTTGATTTAACGTTTTATTGTTTTACAGATACAACAAAATAGTTGTAAGGGATGGGACATGGCCAAAATGGCCATCAACCGGTCCAGGAGGTGGGCGGTTGAGGGGGTCGTTCAGCCCGACTGCCTGCCTCTCTTCCGCGGTTACATCCGAGCCAGGGTGTCCCTGGAGATGGAGCATGCAATGTCCACCGGTATGCTCGCGGCCTTCCGTGAGAGGCGGGTGCTGGTGGGACTGGAGTGCATCATCACCCCCGGCAACCAAATTTTTATTTGATCCAGTTGACTGTCCAAACTTTAATTTGTTTAATTTTGTCGGTTTTAGTGCCCCCCTTTAACCAGGGGACACTTGATTTACTTGTTTTATAGGTGCAACTTAAAATAGTTGTAAGGGATGGGATGGGGACATAATTCGGCATAAGCAGGGGTGTGGCTATGGAAGGATGAATAGCAGGAAGGGCAATAAGGCAGTATGGGATTAGGGAGGATAGAGGATGTAAAGGGGTAGTGCAAAGGGAAGGGGACAGAGACATGCTAGGAATGAGGGGTGGTGGGAAGGAGAGGAGTTGTGAGGAGGATTTATTTGGGTGGGGCAGTAGTATGGGAAGCAATGTGAGTAAGGGGATGAGGAGAAACAACAGGGATGGGGTGAAGTGCCCACCAGAAAGTGCAACCTGACCCCTTCAGCAGCTCATCGCCATGTCGCCCATCACTTCCTACCTAAAAGGAAAGAAAAATGGAAAGAAGCAAAAAGAGAGAAAAGGATAAAAGAAGATAAATA
Organism: Pristiophorus japonicus; assembly: GCF_044704955.1. Lineage (NCBI taxonomy): Eukaryota > Metazoa > Chordata > Chondrichthyes > Pristiophoridae > Pristiophorus > Pristiophorus japonicus. The sequence goes on along the minus strand of NC_091977.1, from coordinate 126,002,690 downwards.
CAGAGAATCATGGAGAAAAGAAAGAGAAACACTTAAGCAGGGGGTGAGAGATATGGGTTAAATTCAATAGTGCCCCAAACCTGGCCCAAGGACCAAAACAAATTCATCCACAAGTCTCATAGAATAAATAAAGAAAGATTTGGATTTATATAGTGCCTTTCACGCCCACTGGATATCTCAAAGCACTTTACAGCCAAGGAAGAGCTTTTGGAGTGTAGTCACTGTTGTAATGTAGGAACACAGGGCCATAGTAATACCCACCCTCCTGTATGGCTCAGAGTCATGAACCATGTACAGTAGACACCTCAAGTCGCTGGAGAAATATCATCAGCGATGGATCCTACGAATCCCCTGGGAGGACAGACGCACCGACATTAGCATCCTCGTCCAGACGAACATCCCCAATATTGAAGCATTGACCACACTTGATCAGCTCCGTTGGGCAGGCCACATAGTTCACATGCCAAACATGAGACTCCCAAAGCAAACGCTCTACTCGGAACTTGTCTACGGCAAACGAGCCAAAGGTGGGCAGAGGAAATATTACAAGGACACCCTCAAAGCTTCCTGATAAAATGCGACAGCCCCACTGACACCTGGGAGTCCCTGGCCAAAGACCGCCCTAAGTGGAGGAAGTGCATCCTGGAGGATGCTGAGCTCCTCGAGTATCGTTGCCGAGAGCATGCAGAAATCAAGCGCAGGCAGCGGAAGGAGCGTACGGCAAACCAGGCTCCCCGCCCACCCTTCCCCTCAACCACTGTCTGTCCCACCTGTGACAAGAGACTGTGGTTCTCGTATTGGACTGTACAACCAGCTAAAAACTAATGCTAAGAGCGGAAGCAAGTCTTCCTCGATTCCGAGGAACTGCCTATGATGATGACGATGTAGGAAATGCAGTGGCCAGTTTGCACACAGCAAGCTCCGACAAACAGATAATGACCAGATAATCTGTTTTTGTTATGTTGATTGAGGGATAAACACTAGCCAGGACACCGGGGATAACTCTCCTGCTCTTCTTCAAAATAGTGCCACGGGATCCTTTATGTCCACTTAAGGGAGCATACGAGGCCTCGGTTTAACACCTCTTCTGAAAGACAGCACCTCTGACAGTGCAGTGCTTCCTCAGCACTGCACTGGAGTGTCAGCCTAGATTTTTGTGCTCAAGTCCCTGGAGTGGGACTTGAACCCACAATCTTTTAACTCAGCGGTGAGAGTGCTACCCACTGAGCTACAGCTGACACACACACAAACAATGATATATAATAAACAGCCAAAAATGGAGCTCACTAGTAATATTTAGTAATAAATACGGAAAGCACACAGCAATAAGATCTATAATATATTCATTTTCTTACAACTGCATGCGCTATCTGTTGTTATACTTATTTACTTTTTGTGCTTTGATTTTGTCATGACTTGTAATGTTTGATAATGCTTGAAGTAATGTTTGGTTATATTTCTGTTAATAGATAACCTGTCACAACTATTAAAATTACCGTTACTCATATGTGATTGCCTTTCAGTCCTCCCATCAACAATGGTGTTGTGGCTTGGGTCATCCAGCTCTGTCTGTCACATTCAGTCCGTCTTCAGGTAAGTTTTATTTTTTAAAATTATTTATTTATTTTACTTTTATCTGTTTATTTTCATAGCCTTCTCTGCCACCACCAGTGCCTCTCCAACCCTTCCCACTACCACAGCTGCCCCACTCTCTCCATACTCTCTGCCTCCTCTTCTATCCACACCACGAGTTCCACATTCCTGGCCTCTCCTACTATTTATTTCTGTATCACTCCTGCATGGTGCAACCTGCACTGGCTCTGCAGGCCCCGCATGGTGGAAACTCCCACTGCTGCCCAACCCATTACACAGCCCAGCTCTCTAGCCCATCCTGGTAACACACTCTTTTGCATCGTTCAGCAGAAGAACCGCTGCTGTTATATCAATGCAACCAACCCACTTGACAGCCCCACTCTGTTTCAAATGCTTCCTGCACCAATTTAAAAAACAAATTCTGGTCCGCTGTATTGAAACTCTGCAACAGCCTGACCCCATTCACAGATCCAGCTCCCAAGCATATCCCTGCTGCCCACAACTTGGCCATTCTTCTAGCTTTGATGCAGTTATAGTTCCTTTTTGAATTCCTGCACCGGCATGGTCAAACAATATAATGATCAAGGCCAGAACTACTAGGAGGCAGCCAAAAAGCAGGAAACTATAGACCAGTTAGCCTAACATCTGTGGTTGGGAAAATGTTGGAGTCCACTATTAAAGAAGCAGTAGGATATTTGGAAAAGCAAAATTCGGTCAGGCAGAAACAGCATGGATTTATGAAGGGGAAGTCATGTTTGACAAATTTGCTGGAATTTTTTAAGGATGTAACAAACAGAGTGGATAATGGGGAACCAGTGAATGTGGTATATTTGGACTCCCAAAAGGCATTTGACAAGGTGCCACATAAAAGGTTACTGCACAAGATAAAAGTTCACGGGTGTTATGTCTTTAGATGCTCTGATAATGACTCCAAGAGGCAAAGTATTGCACTTGAACTGTAGTGACCTTAGTCCATTTAATATAACTCCAGAGTGAGGATACCACATGATGGACTCCCTTTTAAACCTGGGTACCTGTGGTGTACAGGTGACCCCTGGGCCTCCACCAGTTGCACCCTCTGGTGGTGCCAGCATAGTGTATACAGTGTGAATCTTGTTGATAGGTACCTCCAGTAAACAAGTCTCCATCTTATGCAACTATACAGTGACTACATCGAGAGTATATCTATAGTATGCATATATAACAGCGGGGTTGGGGGTAATATATTAGCATGGATAGAGGATTGGCTAACTAACAGAGAACAGAGAGTCGGGATAAATGGTTCATTCTCTGATTGACAATCAGTAACTAGTGGGGTGCCGCAGGGATCAGTGCTGGGACCCCAACTATTTACAACCTATATTAACGACTTGGAAGAAGGGACTGAGTGTAACATAGCCAAGTTTGCTGACGATACAAAGATGGGAGGAAAAGCAATGTGTGAGGAGGACACAAAAAATCTGCAAAAGGACATAGACAGGCTAAGTGAATGGGCAAAAATTTGGGAGATGGAGTATAATGTTGGAACATGTGAGGTCATGCACTTTGGCAGAAAAAAATCAAAAAGCAAGTTATTATTTAAATGGAGAAAGATTGCAAAGTACTACAGTACAGCGGGACCTGGGGGTACTTGTGCATGAAACACAAAAGGATAGTATGCAGATACAGCAAGTGATCAGGAAGGCCAATAGAATCTTGGCCTTTATTGCAAAGGGGATGGAGTATAAAAGCAGGGGAGTCTTGCTACAACTATACAGGGTATTGGTGAGGCCACACCTTGAATACTGTGTGCAGTTTTTTTGGTTTCCATATTTATGAAAGGATATACTTGTTTTGGAGACAGTTCAGAGAAGGTTCACTAGGTTGATTCCGGAGATGAGGGTGTTGACTTATGAGGAAAGGTTGGGCCTCTACTCATTGGAATTCAGAAGAATGAGAGCTGATCTTATCGAAATGTATAAGATTATGAGGGGGCTTGACAAGGTGGATGCAGAGAGGATGTTTCCATTGATAGGGGAGACTAGAACTAGAGGGCATGATCTTAGAATAAGGGGCCGTCCATTTAAAATTGAGATGAGGAGAAATTTCTTTTCTCAGAGGGTTGTAAATCTGTGAAATTTGCTGCCTCAGAGAGTCGTGGAAGCTGGGACATTGAATAAATTTAAGACAGATAGAGAGTTTCTTAAACGATAATGGATTAAGGGGTTATGGGGAACAGGCAGGGAAGTGGACCTGAGTCGATGATCGGATCAGCCATGATCTTATTGAATGGCGCTGGAGGCTCAAGGGGCCATATGGCTTACTCCTGCTCCTATTTCTTATGTTCTTATGTACTAGTGAAGCTCAGATAGCTCTAAATGGGCATAAATAAGCAGGTGCCTAGTGATAGAGGACTGAAACACAACACGGATACACCTAAAGGGGAAGGGCTATAGGTGTTGCAGGGTTACCACAAAGAATGCGTAGGGTATGGGGACTTTAGCAGGTAGTATTCAGAACATAACATTTCTCGATTTCACAGTGGATAGTATATGGAGTGCAACAAGTTAGGAGAACTGGTAGTTAGGTGTTTGTGGTGTCTGTGTAAACCATATAAGACAACACAGTTCACAAGATACCCGTGTCATGGCAAGGACAGTCGACAAGTCATCGACTGTAAAGCAAATTGCAATGCATCTGGAGGTGATAAGAATGTAAAGTGATATGAGAGGTGTTCAGAACAGGGACATCAAACAGTAAGGGATACTTTTCATGAGCAATGACACGGGAGATCCTTTAGCAGTTAATAATAAGGGGGAGCCAGAGCTAGTGTCCGCGACCCATTCCTTCCCCGGGGTCTACCTTTCTGCTCCATCCCAATGCAATACTGGCTATTCATCTAGTAACAGAGGGATTCAAAGAGAATCAGAGAAACTGTGTGCGAGGTATAGAGCAGGAGACACACAGTTGAGAGGAGAAAGACAAGGAGAGATTTAGGCAAAGTGAAGAGTAAGGAGAGCTGATGACAAACTCAAATATACAGATGACAATAAATATCTTTGAGAGGCACACAGAGAGCAAGACGAAGAGGAAAATGTCTTCCAAGTTCTGTAAGGAAAAACATCCTTCTGATTTCTAACTTTGCTTGAAGCTGGTTGATTTTGTAACTATGCTTCTAGTTTTGCGTACCCAGCCCAAATGAACTGCTTGCATCTGATTACCCATTTCTATTGTGGAAATTACAAACCCTTGGATCATGTCCTTCGTTCAGTTCGGAATCCGAGTTTATTACTTAGCCATGATTTACAGGGCACAAGAAAAGGCTTCCTGTAGGATGGAAGGGGCGTTTTGTTCTTTGCGATGGGCGCGGCCTCAGGAGCAGCCTGCTGCCATGTTTAAAAAAAACTGTATATGTCCCAGTATTGCTATTAATTAAAATTTCAGGAAATGGGACAAAAAAACTTTATAAAGCACATCAATATTGGAATGCTCAGATAAACTTGCACAAAGCGTATGAAATATTAACCCAATATAAATGTTGAATGGCAGACAGTCATGTATGTCAAGTACAGGAAGACACTCGTCGACTTCTAACGCATCCCCTCTGCCTGTTGCCGGGGTCACATCCGATCCGGGTTGTCACAGAGCGCGGCACCACCGCCCAGGAGCCAACCAATCCACCCAAACACCATCTGACATTTGTGTAGTGGTCTTCACACCAGCCGTCCGGGAAGAATTTAATAGTTCAAACAAGGAGAAACATCTCTTTTATTGAGAAGCTGGCGAAATCAGGCGATCATGGTAAATACGAATAAGACCAAGAACAAAAACCATGCAGATTTGGAAGAGGGTGAGTATAAAACATTTTTCTCCCACAACTATCTTTGTACACTTTCCCTGTCGTTATATTATCCCAAACGATTAAGCTCAATGTGATTTAAATAGTTTGGTGAGCAATCAATGAATGCGTTGTGCCAATTGCTTAATTCAATTAAGTTAACCTCTGTTATGTGATGCGGTACTATTCGTTCTCATTGTTTTAAATTGGGAAGGTGACCTTCAAATAACGATTACAAGGACAACAATAGATTAACGTATCATTCTAATGAAGGATTACTTGTTAATTAAAATCTATGGGTTTAAAAGGACAGTGGCAGTGTGGCAAGGGACAGAAAACATAGAGTATTGGTGAAAGGTTTTTCAGACTGGAGGGACGTATACAGTGATGCTCCCTAGGGACCACTGCTCTTTTTGATATTTATTATTGACCTGGACTTGGGTACATGGGGCATAATTTTAAAGTTTGCAGATGACACGAAACTCAGAAATGTAGTAAGCAATGAGAAGGATAGCAAGATATTTCAGGAGGTCTTAGACTGACTGGTGAAATAGGCAGACGTGGCAGGTGAAATTTAACGCAGTGAACTGTGAAGTGATATATTTTAGAAGGAATAATGTGGAGAGACAATATGAACTAAACAATACAATTTTAAAGAGGGGCAGGAATAGGGAGACCTGGAGGTGTACATACACAAATCTTTGATGGTGGCAGGACAAGTTGAGAAGGATGTTTTAAAAAAAACATGGTGTTTAGTACCATTCGCAACTCCTCAGATAATGAAGCAATCCGTGCCAGCATGCAGCAAGACCTGGGCGACATTCAGGCTTGAGCTGATAAGTGGCAAGTAACATTCCCATCACACAAGTGCCAGGCAATATCTATCTCCAACAAGAGAGTCTAACCACTGCCCCATGACATTCAATGGCATTACCATCGCTGAATTCCCCACCATCAGCAACCTGAGGGTCGCCATTGACCAGATATTCAACTGGACTAGTCACATAAATACTGGGGTAACAATAGCAGGTCAGATGCTGGATATTCTGCAGTGTGTGTCTCACCTCCTGACTCCCCAAAGCCTTTCCACCATCTACAAGCTCAGGAGTGTGATGGAATACTCTCCACTTGGCTGGATGAGTGCAGCTCCAACAACACTCCAACAAGCTTGACACCAAACAGAACAAAGCAGCCTGCTTGATTGGCATCCCATCCACCACCTTAAACATTCACTCCCTCCATCATCAGTGTACCATGGCTGCAGTGTGTACCATCTACAAGATGCACTGCAGCAACTCACCAAGGCTTCTTTGGTAGCACCTCCCAAACCCGTGACCTCTACCACCTAGAAGGACAAGGGCAGCAGGAACATGGGAACACCATCACCTACAAGTCTCCTTCAAGTTACACACCATCCTGACATGGAAGTATATCACCTTTCCTTCATTGACGCTGGGTCCAAATCCTGGAACTCCCTCCCTAACAGTGCAGTGGGAGTACCTTCACCACACAGACTGCAGTGGTTCAAAAAGGTGGCTCACCACCACCTTCTCCAGGGCAATTAGGGATGGGCAATAAATGCTGGCCTTGCCAGTGATGCCCACATCCCGTGAACGAATTAAAAAAAATGATGGGATCCTTGGCTTTTTTAATAGAGGCATAGAGTACAAAAGCAAGGAAGTTATGCTAAACCTTTATAAAACACTTGTTCGGCCTATGCTGGAGTATTTTGTTCAATTCTGGGCACCACACTTTAGGAAGGATGTCAAGGCCTTAGAGAGGGTACAGAAGAGATTTACTAGAATGGTGCCAGGGATGAAGAGCTTCAGTTATGTGGAGAGACTGGAGAAGCTGGTGTTGTTCTCCTTAGAGCAAAGAAGGTTAAGAGGAGATTTGATAGAGGCGTTGAAAACATTGAACAGTTTTAATAGAGTAAATAAGGAGAAACTGTTTCCAGTGGCAGAAGGCTTGGTAACCAGAGGACACAGATCTAAAGTGGTTGGCAAAAGTGTTGTGTTCCTAACACAGATGAGACTGCACATAGGGAGGTTAAAGTAACAGTGACCTCAGTCTTTATTAAGACACTCCAGAGTGAGGAACAGGCCTTAGGGGCCGGCTTATATACAGTGCTCCCAAGGGATGCTGGGATCCCTTGGGACTTCAGGGGATGCACTCCCTGGTGGCGGAATATGGGAGTGCATGCTTTAAAGATACACAACATCACTACCCCCCCAAAGTCAAAATGAAAATTTTTACAAGGTGAGGCGGTCGGGAGCCTTTCTTTCCCTGGTGGACTGCCTCGGTACAAATGTCTGTTCTGGTGTGTTGGCTGTGCCCTCGCTGGGCTGGCGTGTTGTTGGCCCTGCAGGGCTGCTGGGTGAGCCTGGCCTTGCTGGGCGTGTTGGGTTCGATTTCCTGGTCCAGGGTGGTGTCGTTGATCCTTTGGGTGTGTGTTGTGGGCTCTGATAAGGTGGTGTCTGGTGTGGGTTGTTCAGGGCAGTCTGTGAATCGCAGCCTCATTTGGTTCAAGTGCTTTCTGCAAATTTGTCCATTGTCTATTTTGACGACAAACACCCTACTCCCTTCTTTAGTTATCACCGTGCCCGCGATCCACTTGGGACCATGTCCATAGTTTAGCACATACACAGGGTCATTCAGATCAATTTCCCGTGACACAGTGGCGCGACCATTGTTTACATTTTGTTGCTGCCGCCTGCTCTCTACCTGATCATGCAGGTTGGGGTGAACCAATGAGAGTCTGGTTTTAAGTGTCGTTTTCATGAGTAGCTCACCCGGGGGCACCTCTGTGAGCGAGTGGGGTCTTGTGCGGTAGCTGAGCAGTACTCGGGACAGGCGGGTTTGGAGTGAGCCTTCTGTGACTCGTTTAAGGCTCTGTTTGATGGTTTGTACTGCCGGCTCTGCCTGCCCATTGGAGGCTGGTTTAAATGGGGCCGAGGTGACATGTTTGATCCCATTGCGGGTCATGAATTCTTTAAATTCGGCACTGGTGAAACATGGCCCGTTGTCACTGACCAGTATGTCAGGCAGGCCGTGGGTGGCAAACATGGCCCTCAGGCTTTCAATGGTGGCAGTGGCAGTGTTACTATTTCACATTTTGAAAAAGCATCCACCACCACCAGGAACATTTTACCGAGAAACGGGCCCGCACAGTCGAGGAGGTGGGTTAGCTCTGTTAATAAAGGATGATATCAGGGCAATTGTGAGAGACGATATTGGCTCTAATGAACAAAATGTTGAATCATTGTGGGTGGAGATTCGAGATAGTAAGGGGAAAAAGTCACTGGTGGGCGTAGTTTATAGGCTCCGAAATAATAACTTCACGGTGGGGCGGGCAATAATCAAGGGAATAATGGAGGCATGTGAAAAAGGAACGGCAGTAAACATGGGGGATTTTAACTTACATATCGATTGGTCAAACCAAATCGCACGGGGTAGCCTGGAGGAGGAACTCATAGAATGCATACGGGATTGTTTCTTAGAACAGTATGTTACAGAACCTACAAGGGAGCAAGCTATCTTAGATCTGGTCCTGTGTAATGTGACAGGAATAATAAACCATCTCCTAGTAAAAGATCCTCTCGGAATGAGTGATCACAGTATGGTTGAATTTGTAATACAGATTGAGGGTGAGGAAGTAGTGTCTCAAACGAGCGTATTATGCTTAAACAAAGGGGACTACAGTGGGATGAGGGCAGAGTTGGCTAAAGTAGACTTGGAACACAGACTAAACGGTGGCACAATTGAGGAACAGTGGAGGACTTTTAAGGAGCTCTTTCATAGTGCTCAACAAAAATATATTACAGTGAAAAAGAAGGGCAGTAAGAGAAGGGATAACCAGCCGTGGATAACCAAGGAAATAAAGGAGAGTATCAAATTAAAAACCAATGCATATAAGGTGGCCAAGGTTAGTGGGAAACTAGAAGATTGGGAAAATTTTAAACGACAGCAAAGAATGACTAAGAAAGCAATAAAGAAAGGAAAGATAGATTATGAAAGTAAACTTGCGCAAAACATAAAAACAGATAGTAAAAGCTTTTACCGATATATAAAACGGAAAAGAGTGACTAAAGTAAATGTTGGTCCCTTAGAAGATGAGAAGGGGGATTTAATAATGGGAAATGTGGAAATGGCTGAGACCTTAAACAATTATTTTGCTTTGGTCTTCACAGTGGAAGACACAAAAACCATGCCAAAAATTGCTGGTCACGGGAATGTGGGAAGGGAGGACCTTGAGACAATCACTATCACTAGCGGGGTAGTGCTGGACAGGCTAATGGGACTCAAGGTAGACAAGTCCCCTGGTCCTGATGAAATGCATCCCAGGGTATTAAAAGAGATGGCGGAAGTTATAGCAGATGCATTCGTTATAATCTACCAAAATTCTCTGGACTCTGGGGAGGTACCATCGGATTGGAAAGCAGCTAATGTAATGCCTCTGTTTAAAAAAGGGGGCAGACAAAAGGCCGGTAACTATAGGCTGGTTAGTTTAACATCTGTAGTGGGGAAAATGCTTGAAGCTATCATTAAGGAAGAAATAGCGGGACATCTAGATAGGAATAGTGCAATCAAGCAGACGCAACATGGATTCATGAAGGGGAAATCATGTTTAACTAATTTACTGGAATTCTTTGAGGATATAACGAGCATGATGGATAGAGGTGTACCGATGGATGTGGTGTATTTAGATTTCCAAAAGGCATTCGATAAGGTGCCACACAAAAGGTTACTGCAGAAGAAAAAGGTATGTGGAGTCAGAGGAAATATATTAGCATGAATAGAGAATTGGCTGGCGAACAGAAAGCAGAGAGTCGGGATAAATGGGTCCTTTTCGGGTTGGAAATCGGTGGTTAGTGGTGTGTCACAGGGATCGGTGCTGGGACCACAACTGTTTACAATATACATAGATGACCTGGAATAGGGGACAGAGTGTAGTGTAACAAAATGTGCAGATGACACAAAGATTAGTGGGAAAGCGGGTTGTGTAGAGGACACAGAGAGGCTGCAAAGAGATTTAGATAGGTTAAGCAAATGGGCTAAGGTTTGGCAGATGGACTACAATGTCAGAAAATGTGAGGTCATCCACCTTGGGGAAAAAAAACAGTCAAAGGGAATATTATTTGAATGGGGAGAAATTACAACATGCTGAGGTGCAGAGGGACCTGGGGGTCCTTGTGCATGAATCCCAAAAAGTTAGTTTGCAGGTGCAGCAGGTAATCAGGAAGCCGAATGGAATGTTGGCCTTCATTGCGAGAGGGATGGAGTACAAAAGCAGGGAGGTCCTGCTGCAACTGTATAGGGTATTGGTAAGGCCGCACCTGGAGTACTATGTGCAGTTTTGGTCACCTTACTTAAGGAAGGATATACTAGCTTTGGAGGGGGTACAGAGACGATTCAGTAGGCTGATACCAGAGATGAGGGGGTTACCTTCTGATGATAGATTGAGTAGACTGGGTCTTTACTCGTTGGAGTTCAAAAGGATGAGGGGTGATCTTATAGAAACATTTAAAATAATGAAAGGGATCGACAAGATCGAGGCAGAGAGGTTGTTTCCACTGGTCGGGGAGACTAGAACTAGGGGGCACAGCCTCAAAATACGGGGGAGCCAATTTAAAACCGAGTTGAGAAGGAATTTCTTCTCCCAGAGGGTTGTGAATCTGTGGAATTCTCTGCCCAAGGAAGCAGTTGAGGCTAGCTCATTGAATGTATTCAAATCACAGATAGATAGATAGATTTTTAACCAATAAGGGTATTGAGGGTTACGGGGAGCATGCGGGTAAGTGGAGCTGAGTCCACGGTCAGATCAGCCATGATCTTGTTGAATGGCGGAGCAGGCTCGAGGGGCTAGATGGCCTACTCCTGTTCCTAATTCTTATATTCTTATGTTCTTATGACATGGACCCTTGACCATGGTCTGGAGGGCCAGAACCATGAACTTAGTGGTGCCTCTCTGGGGGCGTAGCTCAACTGAGCACACACGCTGCATTGCTGTACACAGGACTCTAAGTCAGAGTCGATACCGGGCCACCACACGTGGGATCTGGCTATCGCTTTCATCATTACTATACCCGGGTGTGTGCTGTGTAGATCCGAGATGAACGTCTCCCTGCCATTTTTGGGTAGCACTACGCGGTTACCCCACAACAGGCAGTCTGTCTGAATGGACAGCTCTTCCTTTCGCCGCTGGAAATGCTTAATTAGCTCTTGCATTTCAACGCGAATGCTGGCCCAGCACCCATGCAGTACACAGTTTTTTACGAGGGACAGCAGAGGATCTTGGCTGGTCCAAGTCCTAATCTGGCGGGCCAGGACAGGTGATTTATCATTTTCAAACGCTTCCATGACCATCAACAAGTCTGCGGGCTGCGCCACCATCAACAAGTTTGCAGGTTGCGCCATTTCCACCCCCGTGGTGGGCAATGGTAATCGACTGAGAGTATCCGCACAGTTCTCGGTGCCTGGCCTGTGGCGGATGGTATAGTTATACGCTGATAGCGCGAGTGCCCACTTTTGTATGCGGGCTGAGGCATTAGTATTTATCCCCTTGTTTTCAGCGAACAGGGATATGAGGCTTGTGATTGGCCTCAAATTTGAGCTGGAAACCAAACAGGTGCTGATGCATTTTCTTTACCCTGAACACACACACTAATGCCTCTTTCTCAACCATGCTGTAGGCCCTCTCGTCTTAGACAAATTCCTGGAGGCATAGGCGACAGGTTGCAGCTTCCCCGCAACGTTAGTTTGTTGTAATACACACCAACTCCGTACGACGACGCATCACATGCTAGCAGGAGTCTTTTACACGGGTTATACAATACAACCAGCTTGTTGGAGCATAAAATGTTTCTGGCTTTCTGAAAAACGATTATTTGTTTTTTTTCCCATGCCCAGTTCTCACCTTTACGCAATAACACATGTAGGGGCTCTAAGAGGGTGCTTAACCCCGGTAGGAAGTTACCAAAATAGTTGAGGAGTCCCAGGAACGACCGCAGCTCCGTGATGTTCTGTGGCCTGAGCGCATTCCTGATAGCCTCTGTCTTGGCATCTGTGGGCCGAATGCCGTCTGCCGCGATCTTTCTGCCCAAAAGCTCCACTTCTGTTGCCATGAGGACGCATTTTGACCTCTTCAGCCGCAGCCCTACGCGATCCAGTCGCTGGAGGACCTCCTCCAGGTTTTGTAGGTGCTCGACTGTATCCCGACCCGTGACCAATATGTCGTCCTGAAAAACCACCGTGCGTGGTACCGACTTGAGTAGGCTCTCCATGTTTTTCTGGAAGATCACTGTAGCCGACCGAATTCCTAACAGACATCTGTTGAAGATGAACAGTCCCTTGTGCGTGTTGATGTAGGTGAGGCCCTTCGAAGACTCCTCCAGCTCCTGCTCATGTAGGCCGATGTCAGGTCGAGCTTGGTGAATGTCCTGCCTCCTGCCTTGGGTAGCGGGTATTGGTCCTGTAGCAAGAAACGATTAATAGTTACTTTATAATCGCCACAAATCCTGACCGTGCCATCACTTTTGAGTACTAGAACAATCGGGCTGGTCCACTCGCTGAATTCCACTGGGGAGATGATGCCCTCTCATTGCAGCCTGTCCAGCTCGATTTCCCCTCTCTCCCTCATCATGTGAGGTACCGCTCGCGCCTTGTGGTGAATGGGTTGTGCCTCTGGGACCAAGTGGATCCGCATCTTCACGCCAGAAAAGTTTCTAATTCCTGGCTCAAAAAGGGAAGGAAATTTGTTAAGAACCTGGGTACATGAGGCCTCATCGACATGTGATCGCGCTCGGATGTCATCCCAGTTCCAGCGGATTTTGCCCATCCAGCTTCTTCCAAGCAGTGTGGGGCCATCGCCTGGGAAAATCCAGAGTGGCATTTCGTGCACCGTGCCCTCGTAGGTGACCTTGACCATGGCGCAGCCCAGGACAGTGATAAGCTCTTTGGTGTATGTTCTCAGTTTCGTGTGGATGGGGCTCAGGGCTTGTCTGAGTGCCTTGTTGCACCATAGTCTCTCAAACATCTTTTTACTCATGATGGATTGGCTAGCGCCAGTGTCCAGTTCCATGGCTACGGGTAAGCCATTCAATTTTACATTTAGCATTATAGGTGGACATTTCATCGAAAATGTGTGCACCCCGTGTACTTCAGCATCTGCCTCCTCTCTCTGAGGCTCGAAATTGCTTTGATCCACCATGGACTGATCGTACTCTGCCACGTTAGCAGGTTTTGCAGAGCTTGCAGCTTGTCTGCATGTTCGTTGGAGGTGCCCCATTGTTCCACAGCTCTTGCAAACATACCCTTTGAAGTGGCATGAATTGGCTGAATGGAAGCCTCTACAATGCCAACAAGGTGTGAATTGCCTTGCATTCATCATTTGTTGTGGACTCTGAGTCATCTGGGTCACCTGAGGCCTGCTGGCAGTTGCAGACTCGTGGTTTCTGCCCTGTACATTTCTGCTCGCAAACACAGTTCCAGTTAATTTATGAACATTGCTAGCACTTGTGTGCTGAGAGATTTGTTTGGTGTTATCACTGGTGAACATAAATGCCTGTGCTATCGCAATGGACTTACTGAGGGTCGGTGTTTCTAGTCAAAAGTTTTTGTAGGATGGTCTTGTGGCCATTGCCCAGTACAAAAAAGTCTCTGAGTATTTGCTCCAGGTAGCCGTCAAACTCACATTGTCCTGCAAGTCGCCTTAGCTCGGCGACGTAGCTCGCCACTTCCTGACCTTCAGATCGGTGGCACGTGTAGAACCGATACCTCGCCATCAGCATGCTCTCCCTCGGGTTACGATGCTCCCGAACCAGTGTACACAGCTCCTCATACGACTTATCTGTTGGTTTCACCGGAGCCAGAAGATTCTTCATGAGGCTGTAACTCGGTGCCCCCGCAGATTGTGAGGAGGACCGCTCTCCTTTTTGCAGCGCTTCCTTCTCCATCCAGCTCATTGGCTACGAAGTACTGGTCTAGCTGTTCGACAAAGGCTTCCCAGTCCTCACCCTCCGAGAATTTCTCCAGGATGCCCACAGTTTGCTGCATCTTTGCGTTGGATTCGTATACTTGTCGCCAGTTGTTGTGTTCCTAACACAGATGAGACTGAACACAGGGAGGTTAAAGTAACCGTGACCTCAGTCTTTATTAAGACACTCCAGAGTGAGCAACAGGCCTTAGGGGCCGGCTTATATACAGTGCTCCCAAGGGATGCTGGGATCTCTTGGGACTTCAGGGGATGCACTCCCTGGTGGCGGAACATGGGAGAGCATGCTTTACAGATACACAACAAAAAGAACCAGAGATAATGTGAGGAAACATTTCTTTGACACACTGAGTTGTTATGATCCGAATGCACTGCCTGAATGGGTGGTGAAAGCAGATTCAATCGTAACTTTTGAAAGGGAATTGGATATATACTTGGAGGGAGGAAAATATACAGGGCTATGGGGAAAGAGCAGGGGAGTGGGACTTAATTGGATAGCTGTACCAAAGAGCTGGCACAGACTGAATGGTCTCCTTCTGTGCTGTATTAATCTATGGTTCTATGATTATCTAATGTTCCAGATATCTGAGGTTTGCATTTTATAATATAAAACATTTTTCATTGTTGTGAATAGTAGTTTCAGTCATATATGTACACAAAGAATGAATATATGTTATATAAAGGCATAATTTAGTAATATGTCATTTTGTTAAGTCCTAGTTCGGGTGGTCAGCTGCATTCGACAATAATCGAGTCAGACACTTTCAATCTTTACGTCTTTATTGAAGCAGCTTCGGACCTGTCACCAAACTGCCAGCACAGAGTCTACAGATTCCGGGGCAGGCAGACAAAAGGTCTGCCTATCCTCACAGACGCATCCCTTTTATTTTTACAAACCGAAGGAGGTATGGCCTGCTTCATCAATCACAGTGTGTTACTAGGGCTTCATGAATTGATAGCCTGTTTATCTTTAGAACACTTTATGCTTTTACGAGCGGAATTGCAACAAGCAGAATTGCTCAGTGACACCAAAACCTCCTACGTGCTAGGATAGCTTAGCTTAATCACGCGAAGCAGATGTGTTCCTTATCAAGTCAAGGCCATAAACCCTTGTTTATCAGTGATGGTCACACAAGCTACTTTGCCCACTACTTTCTCACGGGAAACTAAGTCTGTCTTTTCTTATTTTCTTATTGATTCCTAGAACCATTTTATTATTCATGATTCTTCCACATACATTCACATTCCCCCCCTTTTTATCATTTCATGATAAATTCTCATTCATAAATGTTTACTCTCAATTTTGTGCACGGCCCGGTACTCCCTGCGTCAACGTGCTGGCCAGTCACGCGGTTTCAGGAGTCCCGGTTGCTTAGATCAAATTATGCCCCATATTATTGCTAAGATCAATTTTGTCCCGACCAGTATGTGTGAAATTATACGAATCCAAGGATGGATGTTCACATTTATTCCCCAATCCCAGACCTTTCTCCACCTACTCTGACTTTGTAAGTCTACATCGATATCTTCTTCCAGTACTTTGATTTTAGTTTGCAGTTGGTGGTAGAGCTTTATGGATTGACCCACTCTGAGCCTCAACTCTCGTAATATTTCGGTTAGATGTGGGATGGGTGATATGCGCTTGCCCGATCGTGACAGGTCGTAGTGGCGTAAAGCAAAAGTTTGGCTGTGGTATGGGGCACTGCAGGTCATTTGGGTCCCTTGTCTTACTTCTACACAGGTATCCACACTCTGGCAAGAGGTGATGCCCGTGTTTGAGTCGTGAAGACAGGAATAATTGGACTGCTTTGTGAGACAGGACTGGTTAACGGGCACGTCCACTTCTGCGCACCCGAATCCTGTACCATTCCAACACTGTGGGTACCCATCCTTCCCAAACCCTGTGGTGTTTAGGCAGGTGGCCGGTGTACCTCAGCCATCGGAATATGTGAAGGTAATGTTTTCGGCGGGCGGGGTATCATTGTATCCTCGTATGTAAAGACTGGGATCCATAACCGGGGTTGGGGTAAACAATTCGGTGACCGACATAACAGGGTAGCATACAACTGACTCTGGCGCGAATAAGATCTTATGAGTCCTCAGGAATATATTATGATCATTCCCCAGTTGCCCTTGCACGTTCCTTTTCCTCCTTTGCCTTGTTACTGATTCCAGGGATTGGTCCTTTGAATCAACTAAGTCATCTTCAGGTTGGTCAGGGCAAACAAAGTCCATCTCACATTCCCTGAACCGGCATGGCAAATTCCATCAGTCTTTGCCCTGTAGAGTTACCTGTCGATCAACCTGTGAGAGTATACCCATACGGGATTTTATTTTAGTCATGGTCCATGATTCGAGATCGTCTGGTGTCCTGGTTCCACATTGTACGATATCTCCCTTACAGAGGCGGAGAATTTGCTCCCGTGAGCCGTTGGTTGGGCAGCTGAGTAGTCGTCCCCCTGTTTTTGTTACTGTTATCAGCATGATCACGACTCCTAGATGCAGGGTTCCGTGCATTCTTTCAATCCTGAAAGACAAAGGGGCTTGCAAACCGTCATGTTACTATCGTGGCTACCAAGGACTCATGTTATGCCTAAATACCTAAAAGCAGGACAAACAATCATATGATAATTCGATTAATTAAAATTATGGCTTAAAATTATGGCTAAAACGGTTACGGAATGACGGGAACGAACGTATTATGGCACTTCAATTATTAGTCCACGTCTATCTCCACTCCCCCCCTTTTGATTACCGCCGGTAATCAATGATGCATGTGCACCCACGCGTCTCTACCTTCCACCTTTATAGCGGTGGGGGTGGTGAGTAAGACCTGAAATGGACCATCCCATCGGGGCTGGAGATGACGTCGCGTCCAATTTTTGATGAGGACGAAGGATCCGGGCTCGATAGGGGATGATCCGTGAGAGGAGGGACGGTCATCATAAGCGGCGCGAACCTGTGAATGAGAGGCTCGCAATGCCTTAGTTAGGGCTAACACATAGGTAGTCATCTCCTCATTCATGTGATAAAAGTGAACGGCAACTGGGGAATGGTGGTCCCAAGGGGTGCGAAGAGGTCTGCCGTACACAATCTCGGCCGGGGTGAGACGCGTCGTCCCTGCGGGGGTGGAGTGAATCTGAAAAAGAGCTACAGGTAACAATTTTAACCAAGTCGACCCTGTTTGAGAGGTCAGTTTAGCTAACTTGGTTTTAAGAGTCTGGTTGGTTCGCTCGACCAGACCCGCCGCCTGGGGGCGATAGGCACAATAGAGTTGTTGATGTATCCCTAACTGTTGCACAATTCCTTGTTTACAGCTGCAATGAAATGGGGTCCGTTATCTGAGCTAAGACGACCGGGAACCCCGAAGCGAGGATAATTTCCTTCAGCAATATCTTAACAACAGTACAGGCTCTATTATCCGTAGTGGGATAAGCTTCAATCCATTTACTAAAAACATCAACAATAACCAACACATATTTATAACACTGATAGCGTGGCAATTCTATATAGTCCATCTGCAAAGTCTCGAAGGGTCCGGCTGGCAAGGGTGTTTTACCTAATAAACATGGTACCCCCTTCCAGGATTATGGCATTGGCAGGTAAGGCAACGAGAAATAATATTCTGCGCAAACATTTGGAGGCTAGGATGCCACCATGTCTGGAGGAGCAGGTCACTAGTGGCTTTTGCTCCACAATGCGTGGCATAATGAACACATTCAATTACCCAAAGGGCCAATTCATCGGACATACAAGTTTGACCAGCGGGTGTGATCCACAATCCGGAGGCAGTATCATTTTTACAATCAAGATCGTTCCAAAGTTGTTTTTGTATAGCAGGAGCGTCCACCTATAGGCGAAGTACTTCTTCGATGGTTGGCATTGGCTTTTCAGGGGCCGACAGCTTGGTTTAGAGCTGGACGTCGGCCTCATCATTCGGGGCACAACAATCTGCTGACTCCTTGCAGCACACTTAGCCGCCTCGTCAGCACGGCGATTTCCGATGTCGATTGGAGAGGAACCGGCAGTATGAGCGGAACATTTAATAACAGCGATTTATCGAGGGAGCAGAAGAGCAAGTAATAGGTCAGACACAAGCACTTGGTTCGAGATTGGCGTACCGGTTGAAGTTAGGAATCCTCGGTTTTTCCAGAGCTGGCCGAAGTCGTGGACAACCCCAAAGGCGTAACGGGAGTCAGTGTAGATATTGACTCGGAGATCCTCTCCTAAAATACACGCACGGGTGAGGGCAAAAAGTTCTGTTTGCTGAGCGGAAAGGGGGACCTGGAAGGCTCCAGACTCGAGAGTCGTTCCTTCTTTGTTGATGGAGGAACTGCCATCAGTGAACATAACGAGATCAGGGTTTAACAGAGGGGTATCTGAAAGGTTGGAGCGAGGGCTCGTGTCCTCGAGGACTGAGTACAGACAGTCATGATCCGGCTTCTCAATAACAAGAGGTGGACTTTCAATGAAAGTTGCCGGGTTTAGCGTGGTACAGTGTCTGAAGGTGAGGTGTGGATTATTAAGGAGGTAGATCTCATATCTGTTCTGTCGGGCTGAGGTCAAGTGCTGAGTTTGAAGTTGGCCGAGCAAGGCTACTACGGCGTGGGAGCTATAGACCACAATCTCTTGCTGCAGAGTCATATTAGCAGCGGATTGCAAGCTATCATAAATGGCAGCCAGAATCTGTGTACAGTGGGGATATCCAAGGGCGACAGGGTCTAATTTTGAGGAAAAATATGCAACTGGTCGGTGTCTATCTCCATGCTTCTGAATCAGAACCGAAGTAGCGCATTCTTGGAGAACAGTACAATATAACTGGAACGGGCGATCGTAGAGGGGTCTTCCCAAGGCTGGTGCTTGTGTAAGGCAAAGCTTTAACTGTTGGAAGGCATCTGTCGCCTCTGGTGACAGCGTGAAATCTCCTTCGCTGCTTCTAAGGCTTCGTGAGTTTGATGTGTTAAGGCTTCCTTAAATCTAGTCCATTCAGGACCAGTAAGTACCTGTTGTACCAGAGACCAAAGGTCCCTTGAGTCTGCTTGATAGACTCTGATGGTTCTTGACAAAAATTCAATGAACCGTTGAGGACAGGTATTTTTATTCAGGGCGCTGGTTAATATGGACATAAGTTCATGAGGTTTCCAAGGTAACCACACTTGTATCTTAGCAGGGGGCTGCACATCCGGGCCTCCATCCTCAATAGGCGCTGCTGGTGCCAACACGCGAGGGTTAGGGATAGTTCTGACGGGCAGCTGTTTCGGCGCGCGTTTCTTCAGAGGTCTTGGTGTCTCCCCGTCATTGTCCCCTTCAACATCGTCAACCCATCCCGACTCTGAATCTGTCCCAGTATCTGACCCTGACACTATCACATCATCCTCATCCGTAGGGGTTGATTTCCCCTTTTTCCCTTTACCACTACGTCGTTGATTTCTTTCAAGCTGTTGTAATCTCCCTATTTCCTGTTCAAGTTGACGCCGTCTTTGAACCTGGCCTCTAGTCCCCTCTGCAACGGATCGACAGAAAACCTCATCATCAGACTTAGTTCCCCGACACTGTCGTTCTATATTAGACACATTGTCTAAACTGGGATAAATGAGTGTTGCAGCAGCAGTGGTGCCCGGGGTTGGGACATTAGGACCGGGGTAAGGGGGTGGTAGAACTCCGTTCGTCTGTAAATTTGGCACCGGCACATTTACTGCCACAGCCGCGTCAGCCAAGGCATTAACATCGGGTTGTGCCGTCGGACGAGGCGGGGGAGCCCCTGGAGTCCTATTCCAATTATCCCATTCATTGTCCTCGTCAGCCCCTTGCATGCCAAGACCAGCCATTGAACTACG